>NC_134543.1:102216974-102516974 GCF_050624435.1 Tenrec ecaudatus | reverse complement strand
TGTGTGTGTGTGTAAAAAAGACACGAAGTCAGAAGCCCTCTGGAGATTCTGCAAGGGTGTGTGTATGTGTGTGTGTGCATGTGTAAAAAGGAAACAAAATCAGAATCCCTCTAGCAGTTCAGCAAGGGTGTGTGTGTGTGTGTGTGTGACTGTGTTTAATGGACACGGAGTAAGAAGCCCTCCAGATATTCTTCAATGGTGTGTGTGTGTGTGTGTGTGTGTGTAAAAAGGACACGACGTCAGAAGTCCTCACGAGATTCTGCAAGGGTGTGAGTGCGTGTGTGTAAAAATGACACGAAGTCAGAAGCCCTCCAGAGATTCTCCAAGGGTATGAGTGTGAGTGTGTGTGTGTTTTTGTGTAAAAAGGACACGAAGGCAGAAGCCCTATAAAGATTCTGCAACAGTGTTTGTGTGTGTGTTTAAAAAAGGACACGAAGTCAGAAGCTCTTTAGAGATTCTGCAAATGTGTGATTGTGTGTTAGTAAAAAGTACACGAATTTATAAGCCCTCCAGAGATTCTGTAAGGGTGTGATTTGTATTTTTTTGTGTGTAAAAAGGACATGAAGTCAGAAGCTCTCTAGAGATTCTGCAAAGGTATTTGTGTGTGTGTGTTAAAAGGACATGAATTCAGAAGCCCTCCAGAGATTCCGCAAGGGAATGAGTGTGACTCAGTGTTTGTGTGTGTAAAAAGGAAAGGAAGTCAGAAGGCCTCCAGAGATTCTGCAAGCGTGCGTGTGTGTGTGTGCGTGTGTGTGTGTGTAATAAGGAGAGGAAGTCAGAAGCACTCTAGAGATTTTGCAAGGATTTGTGTTTATGTGTGTGTAAAAAGGAAAAGAAATTAGAATACCTCCAGAGATTCTGTAGGGGTATGAGTGTGAGTGCGTGTGTGTGCGTGTGTGTGTGTGTGTAGAGGACACGAAGTAGGAAGCCCTCCAGAGATTCTGCAAGGGTTTGAGTGAGTGTGAGTAAAAAGTACATGAAATCAGAAACCATCCAAAGATTCTGCAAGGGCGCGTGTATGTGTAAAAGACACGAAGTCAGACTCGCTTTATAGACTCAACAAGGGTATGAGTGTGAGTGTTTGTGTGTGTGTGTGTGTAAAAAGGAATAGAAGTCAGAAGCCCTCCAGAGATTCTTCAAGGGTAAGAGTGTGAGTGTGTGTGGGTGTCTGTAAAAAGGACACAAAGTCAGAAGACCTCCAGAGAATCATCAAGGGTGCGTGTATGTTTGTTTGTGTGTAAAAAGACCAAAGTCATTAGCCCTCTAGAGATTCTGCAAGGGAGTGTATGGGTTGGGTGTATAAAAAGACTGCAAGTAAGAAGCACTCCAGATATTCTGCAAGCGTATGGGTGTGAGTGTGTGTGTGTGTGTGTGTGTGTGTAAAGAAGACATGAAGTCAGAAGACCTCAAGAGATTCTGCATGGGTGATTTTGTGTGTGTGTGTGTGTGTGTGTGTGTGTATAAAAACATGAAATCAGACTCCCTCAAGAGATTCTGCAAGGATGCGAGTATGTGTGTGAGTGTGTGTGTAAAATGGACACAAAATCAGAGCCTTCTAGAGATTCTACAAGAGTGTGTATGTGTTTGTAAAAGGAACATGAAGTCAGAAGCCCTCTAGAGATTCTTCAAGGGTGTGTGTGTTTATAAAGGACACGTAGTCAGAATTCCTCTAGAGATTCAGCAAGTGTGTGTGTGTGTGTACAAAGGACACGAAGTCAGAAGCCTTCTAGAGAGTCTTCCAGGGTATGTGTATGTGTGTGTGTTTGTGTGTAACAAGGACCCTAAGTCAGAAGGCCTCTAGAGATTCTGCAAGGGTATGAGTTTGAGTGTGTTTGTCTGTGTGTGTAAAAAGGACACGAAATCAGAACCCCTCATAATTCTGCAAAGGTATGAGTGGTAGTGTGTGTGTGTGTGAGTGTGTAAAAAGACACGGAGTCAGAAGCCCTCCAGATATTCTTCAACTGTGTGTGTGTGTGTGTGTGTGTAAAAAGGACACAAAGTCAGAAGATCCCAGAGATTCTGTAAAGGTATGAGTGTTAGTGTGTGTGTGTGTGTGTGTGTGAGTGTGTGTAAAAAGGACATGAAGTCGGAAGCTCTTTAGAGATTCGGCAAGCGTATGGATTTGAGGGTGTGTGTCTCTGGGTGTAAAAATGACATGAGATCAGAACCACTCCAGAGATTCTGCAAGGTTGCGTGTATGTGTGTGTGTGTCTGAAAAAGGAAACAAAATCAGAATCCCTCTAGCGATTCAGCAAGCATGTGTGTGTGTGTGTGTGTGTGTAAAAAGACATGAAGTTAGAAGCCCTACATAAATTCTGGAAGGGTATGAGTGTGAGTGTGTGTGTGTGTGTGTGTGTAAAAAGGACATGAAGTCAGTAGCCCTCCCGAGATTCTGCATGGGTTTTAGGGTGAGTGGGGGTGTAAAAAAGACATGAAGATGGAAGCCCTCCAGAGATTCTGCAAGGATGTGTGTGTGTATATGTGTGTAAAAAGGACACGATGTCAGAAGCCCTCCAGATATTCTGCTAGTGTATGAGTGCGAGTGTGTGTGTGTGTGTGTGTGCATGGGCAAAAAGACACATAGTCCGAAACCCTTGCAGAGATTCTGCAAGTGTGTGTGTGTGTAAAAAGGACACGAACTCACAAGCCCTCCAG
Organism: Tenrec ecaudatus; assembly: GCF_050624435.1. Lineage (NCBI taxonomy): Eukaryota > Metazoa > Chordata > Mammalia > Afrosoricida > Tenrecidae > Tenrec > Tenrec ecaudatus. The sequence goes on along the minus strand of NC_134543.1, from coordinate 102,514,319 downwards.
AGATTCTGCAGGGATAGGAGTGTGAGTGTGTGTGTGTGTGTGTGTGTGTGTGTAAAAAGGACACGAAGTACGAAGCCATCCAGAGGTGCTGTAGGTGTGAGTGTGAGTTTGTGTGTGTGTGCAAAAAGCAAATGAATCAGAAGCTCTCCAGAGATTCTGCAAGGGTACGTTCATGTGTGTGTGTGTGTGTGTGTGTGTGTGTGCATGTAAATAGGACACGAAATCATAAGCCATCCAAAGATTCTGCAAGGGTGTGTGTGTGTGCTCGCGTATGTGTAAAATGACACGAAGTCAGAAGCCCTCAAGAGATTCTGCAAGGGTGTGTGAGTGTGTGTATGTGTGTGTGTGTGTGGGACTGTGTTTAATGGACACGGAGTAAGAAGCCCTCCAGATATTCTTCAATGTTGTGTGTGTGTGTGTGTGTAAAAAGGACACGACGTCAGAAGTTCTCACGTGATTCTTCAAGGGTGTGAGTGCGTGTGTGTAAAAAGGACACGAAGTCAGAAGCCCTCCAGAGATTCTCCAAGGGTATGAGTGTGAGTGTGTGTGTGTTTTTCTGTAAAAAGGACTCGAAGGCAGAAGCCCTATAAAGATTCTGCAACAGTGTTTGTGTGTGTGTGTGTTTAAAAAAGGACATGAAGTCAGAAGCCCTTTAGAGATTCTGCAAAGGTGTGATTGTGTGTTTGCGTGTTAGTAAAAAGTACACGAATTTATAAGCCCTCCAGAGATTCTGCAAGGGTGTGATTTGTATTTTTTTGTGTGTAAAAAGGACATGAAGTCAGAAGCTCTCTAGACATTCTGCAAAGGTATTTGTGTGTGTGTGTGTTAAAAGGACATGAAGTCAGAAGCCCTCCAGAGATCCCGCAAGGGTATGAGTGTGGCTGAGTGTTTGTGTGTGTAAAAAGGAGAGGAAGTCAGAAGGCCTCCAGACATTCTGCAAGCGTTCGTGTATGTGTGTGTGTAATAAGGAGAGGAAGTCAGAAGCACTCTAGAGATTTGGAAGGATTTGTGATTATGTGTGTGTGTAAAAAGGAAAAGAAATTAGAATCCCTCCAGAGATTCTGTAGGGGTATGAGTGTGAGTGTGTGTGTGTGTAAAAAGGACACGAAGTAGGAAACCCTCCAGAGATTCTGCAAGGGTTTGAGTGAGTGTAAAAAGTACATGAAATCAGAAACCATCCAGAGATTCTGCAAGGGCGCGTGAATGTGTAAAAGCCACATAGTAAGAATCCCTTTATAGACTCAACAAGGGTATGAGTGTGGGTGTTTGTGTGTGTGTGTGTGTGTGTAAAAAGGAATAGAAGTCAGAAGCCCTCTAGAGATTCTTCAAGGGTAAGAGTGTGAGTGTGTGTGGGTGTCTGTAAAAAGGACACGAAGTCAGAAGACCTCCAGAGAATCATCAAGGGTGCGTGTATGTTTGTTTGTGTGTAAAAAGACCCGAAGTCAGAAGCCCTCTAGAGATTCTGCAAGGGAGTGTGTGTGTTGGGTGCATAAAAAAGAGAACAGGTAAGAAGCACTCCAGAGATTCTGCAAGCGTATGGGTGTGAGTGTGTGTGTGTGTGTGTGTGTGTGTAAAGAGGACATGAAGTCGGAAGACCTCAAGATATTCTTCAAGGGTGATTGTGTGTGTGTGCGTGTATAAAAACATGAAATCAGACTCCCTCAACAGATTCTGCAAGGATGCGAGTATGTGTGTGTGTGTGTGTGTGTAAAATGGACACGAAGTCAGAGCCTTCTAGAGATTCTACAAGAGTGTGTATGTGTGTGTAAAAGGAACATGAAGTCAGAAGCCCTCTAGAGATTCTTCAAGGGTGTGTGTGTGTTTAAAAAGGACACGTAGTCAGAATTCCTCTAGAGATTCAACAAGTGTGTGTGTGTGTACAAAGGACACGAAGTCAGAAGCCTTCTAGAGAGTCTTCAAGGGTGCGTGTATGTGTGTTTGTTTGTGTGTAACAAGGACCCTAAGTCAGAAGGCCTCTAGAGATTCTGCAAGGGTATGAGTTTGAGTGTGTTTGTCTGTGTGTGTAAAAAGGACACGAAATCAGAACCCCTCCTAATTCTGCAAGGGTATGAGTGCTAGTGTGTGTGTGTGTGTGTAAAAAAGAAACGAAGTCAGAAGCCCTCTGGAGATTCTGCAAGGGTGTGTGTATGTGTGTGTGTGTGCGTTTGTAAAAAGGAAACAAAATCAGAATCCCTCTAGCAGTTCAGCAAGGGTGTGTGTGTGTGATTGTGTGTGTAAAAATAACACGAAGAAGCCCTCTACCGATTCTGCAAGGGGTTGAGTGTGTGTGTGGGTGTAAAAAAGACGCAAAGTCAGAAGTCTCCAGAGATACTGCAAGCGAATGAATGTGAGTTTTTGCGTGTGTTTGTAAAAAGAACACGAAGTCAGAAGCTCTCCAGGGATTCCACAAGAACATGGATGTGTTTTTGTGTGTATGTGTGTGTATGTAAAAAGGACATGATGACAAAAGCCCTCCAGAGATTCTGCAAGGGTGTGTGTATGTGTGTGTGTGTGTGTGTGTGTGTGTCTGTGTTTAAAAAGGACTCGATGTCAGCAGACCTCCAGAGATTCTCCAAGGGTATGAGTGCTAGTGTGTGTGTGGGTGTGGGTGTGTGTGTAAAGAAGACACGATGTCAGAAGCCCTCCAGAGATTCTGCAAGTTTATGTGTGTGTTGTGTGTAAAAAGGACACGAAGTCAGAAGTACTCCCGAGATTCTGTAGATGTGAGTGTGAGTTTGTGTGTGTGTGTAAAAAGGACACCAAGTCAGAAGCTCTCCAAAAATTCTGCAAGGGTGCGTTTGTGTGTCTGTGTGTGTGTGTAAATCGGACACGAAGTCAGAAGCCCTCCAAAGATTCTGCAAGGATGTGCATGTGTGTGCGTGTGTATGTAAAAACGACACGATTCCCTACCTCTCCAGAGATTCTACTAGGGTGTGTGTGTGTGTGAGTGTGTAAAAGACTCGGAGTCAGAAGCCCTCCAGATATTCTTCAACTGTGTGTGTGTTCGTAAAAAGGACACAAAGTCAGAAGCCCCCAGAGATTCTGTAAAGGTATAAGTGATAGTGTGTGTGTGAGTGTGTGTGTGTGAGTGTGTGTAAAAAGGACATGAAGTCAGAAGCTCTTTAGAGATTCGGCAAGCGTATGGATTTGAGTGTGTGTGTCTCTGGGTGTAAAAATGACATGAGATCAGAACCACTCCAGAGATTCTGCAAGGTTGCGTGTATGTTTGTGTGTGTCTGAAAAAGGAAACAAAATCAGAATCCCTCTAGCGATTCAGCAAACATGTGTGTGTGTGTGTGTGTGTGTGTGTAAAAAGGACATGAAGTCAGAAGACCTCCGTAAATTCTGGAAGGGTATGAGTGTGAGTGTGAGTGTGTGAGTGTGTAAAAAGGACATGAAGTCAGTAGCCCTCCAGAGATTCTACATGGGTTTGAGGGTGAGTGAGGGTGTAAAAAAGACATGAAGACGGAAGCCCTCCAGAGATTCTGAAAGGATGTGTGTGTGTATATGTGTGTAAAAATGACACGATGTCAGAAGCCCTCCAGATATTCTGCTTGTATATGAGTGCGAGTGTGTGTGTGTGTGTGTGTGCATGGGCAAAAAGACACGAAGTCTGAAACCCTTGCGGAGATTCTGCAAGGGTGTGTGTGTGTAAAAAGGACACGAACTCAGAAGCCCTCCAGAGATTCTGCAGGGATAGTAGTGTGAGTGTGTGTGTGTGTGTGTGTGTGTGTGTAAAAAGGACACGAAGTACGAAGCCATCCAGAGGTGCTGTAGGTGTGAGTTTGTGTGTGTGTGCAAAAAGCAAATGAATCAGAAGCTCTCCAGAGATTTTGCAAGGGTACGTTCATGTGTGTTTGTGTGTGTGTGTGTGCATGTAAATAGGACACGAAATCATAAGCCATCCAAAGATTCTGCAAGGGTGTGTGTGTGTGCTCGCGTATGTGTAAAATGACACGAAGTCAGAAGCTCTCAAGAGATTCTGCAAGGGTGTGTGAGTGTGAGTGTGTGTGTGTGTGTGACTGTGTTTAATGGACACGGAGTAAGAAGCCGTCCAGATATTCTTCAATGTTGTGTGTGTGTGTGTGTAAAAAGGACACGACGTCAGAAGTCCTCACGAGATTCTTCAAGGGTGTGAGTGCGTGTGTGTAAAAAGGACACGAAGTCAGAAGCCCTCCAGAGATTCTCCAAGGGTATGAGTGTGAGTGTGTGTGTGTTTTTGTGTAAAAAGGACTCGAAGGCAGAAGCCCTATAAAGATTCTGCAACAGTGTTTGTGTGTGTGTGTGTGTGTTTAAAAAAGGACACGAAATCAGAAGCCCTTTAGAGATTCTGCAAAGGTGTGATTGTGGGTTTGCGTGTTAGTAAAAAGTACACGAATTTATAAGCCCTCCAGAGATTCTGCAAGGGTGTGATTTGTATTTTTTGTGGGTTAAAAGGACATGAAGTCAGAAGCTCTATAGACATTCTGCAAAGGTATGTGTGTGTGTGTGTGTTAAAAGGACATGAAGTCAGAAGCCCTCCAGAGATCCCGCAAGGGTATGAGTGTGACTGAGTGTTTGTGTGTGTAAAAAGGAGAGGAAGTCAGAAGGCCTCCAGACATTCTGCAAGCGTTCGTGTATGTGTGTGTGCAATAAGGAGAGGAAGTCAGAAGCACTCTAGAGATTTGAAAGGATTTGTGTTATGTGTGTGTGTTTATGTGTAAAAAGGAAAAGAAATTAGAATCCCTCCAGAGATTCTGTACGGGTATGAGTGTGAGTGTGTGTGTCTGTGTAAAAAGGACACGAAGTAGGAAATCCTCCAGAGATTCTGCAAGGGTTTGAGTGAGTGTGAGTGAGTGTAAAAAGTACATGAATTCAGAAACCATCCAGAGATTCTGCAAGGGCGCGTGAATGTGTAAAAGGCACGAAGTCAGAATCCCTTTATAGACTCAACAAGGGTATGAGTGTGGGTGTTTGTGTGTGTGTGTGTGTGTGTGTGTGTAAAAAGGAATAGAAGTCAGAAGCCCTCGAGAGTTTCTTCAAGGGTAAGAGTGTGAGTGTGTGTGGGTGTCTGTAAAAAGGACACGAAGTCAGAAGACCTCCAGAGAATCATCAAGGGTGCGTGTATGTTTGCTTGTGTGTAAAAAGACCCGAAGTCAGAAGCCCTCTAGAGATTCTGCAAGGGAGTGTGTGTTGGGTGTATAAAAAAGACAACAAGTAAGAAGCACTCCAGAGATTCTGCAAGCGTATGGGTGTGAGTGTGTGTGTATGTGAGAAAAGAGGACATGAAGTCAGAAGACGTCAAGAGATTCTGCAAGGGTGATTGTGTGTGTGTGTGTGTGTGTGTGTATAAAAACATGAAATCAGACTCCCTCAAGAGATTCTGCAAGGATCCAAGTATGTGTGTGTGTGTGTGTGTGTGTGTGTAAAATGGACACGAAGTCAGAAGCCCTCTAGAGATTCTTCAAGAGTGTGTGTGTGTGTTTAAAAAGGACACGTAGTCAGGATTCCTCTAGAGATTCAGCAAGTGTATGTGTGTGTGTACAAAGGACACGAAGTCAGAAGCCTTCTAGAGAGTCTTCAAGGGTGCGTGTATGTGTGTGTGTTTGTGTGTAACAAGGACCCTAAGTCAGAAGGCCTCTAGAGATTCTGCAAGGGTATGAGTTTGAGTGTGTTTGTCTATGTGTGTAAAAAGGACACGAAATCAGAACCCCTCCTAATTCTGCAAGGGTATGAGTGCTAGTGTGTGTGTGTGTGTAAAAAAGACACGAAGTCAGAAGCCCTCTGGAGATTCGCAAGGGTGTGTGTATATGTGTGTGTGCATGTGTAAAAAGGAAACAAAATCAGAATCCCTCTAGCAGGTCAGCAAGGGTGTGTCTGTGTGTGTGTGTGTGATTGTGTGTGTAAAAATGACACGAAGTCAGAAGCCCTCTACCGATTCTGCAATGGGTTGAGTGTGTGTGTGTGTGTAAAAAAGACACAAAGTCAGAAGCCTCCAGAGATACTGCAAGCGAATGTGTGTGAATTTTTGCGTGTGTTTGTAAAAAGAACACGAAGTCAGAAGCCCTCCAGAGATTCCACAAGAATATGGGTGTGTGCTTGTGTGTATGTGTGTGTATGTAAAAAGGCCATGATGACAGAAACCCTCCAGAGATTCTGCAAGGGTGTGTGTGTGTGTGTGTGTGTGTGTGTGTGTGTCTGTGTTTAAAAAGGACTCGATATCAGCAGACCTCCAGAGATTCTGCAAGTGTATGAGTGCTAGAGTGTGTGTGGGTGTGGGTGTGTGTGTGTAAAGAAGACACGATGTCAGAAGCCCTCCAGAGATTCTGCAAAGTTATGAGAGTGTTGTGTGTAAAAAGGACACGAAGTCAGAAGTACTCCCGAGATTCTGTAAATGTGAGTGTGAGTTTGTGTGTGTGTGTAAAAAGGACACGAAGTCAGAAGCTCTCCAAAGATTCTGCAAGGGTGCGTTTGTGTGTCTGTGTATGTGTGTAAATAGGACACGAAGTCAGAAGCCCTCCAAAGATTCTGCAAGGATGTGCATGTGTGTGCGTGTGTATGTAAAACGACACGATTCCCTAGCACTCCAGAGATTCTACTAGGGTGTGTGTGTGTGTGAGTGTGTAAAACACTCAGAGTGAGAAGCCCTCCAGATATTCTTCAACTGTGTGTGTGTGCTTAAAAAGGATACAAAGTCAGAAGCCCCCAGAGATTCTGTAAAGGTATGAGTGCTAGTGTGTGTGTGTGAGTGTGTGTAAAAAGGACATGAAGTCAGAAGCTCTTTAGAGATTCGGCAAGCGTATGGATTTGAGTGTGTGTGTCTCTGGGTGTAAAAATGACATGAGATCAGAACCAGTCCAGAGATTCTGCAAGGTTGCGTGTATGTGTGTGTGTGTCTGAAAAAGGAAACAAAATCAGAATCCCTAGGCGATTCAGCAAGCATGTGTGTGTGTGTGTGTGTGTGTGTGTAAAAAGGACATGAAGTCAGAAGACCTCCGTAAATTCTGGAAGGGTATGAGTGTGAGTGTGTGTGTGTGTGTGTGTGAGTGTGTAAAAAGGACATGAAGTCAGTAGCCCTCCAGAGATTCTACATTGGTTTGAGGGTGAGTGGGGGTGTAAAAAAGACATGAAAACGGAAGCCCTCCAGAGATTCTGCAAGGATGTGTGTAATGTGTGTGTGTGTATATGCATGTAAAAAGGACACAATGTCAGAAGCCCTCCAGATATTCTGCTAGTGTATGAGTGCGAGTGTGTGTGTGTGTGCATGGGCAAAAAGACACGAAGTCCGAAAGCCTTGCAGAGATTCTGCAAGGGTGTGTGTGTGTAAAAAGGACACGAACTCAGAAGCCCTCCAGAGATTCTGCAGGGATAGGAGTGTGAGTGTGTGTGTGTGTAAAAAGGACACGAAGTAGGAAAACCTCCAGAGATTCTGCAAGGGTTTGAATGAGTGTGAGTGAGTGTAAAAAGTACATGAAATCAGAAACCATCCAGAGATTCTGCAAGGGCGCGTGTATGTGTAAAAGAAACGAAGTCAGAATCCTTTTATAGACTCAACAAGGGTATGAGTGTGGGTGTATTGTGTGTGTGTGTGTGTGTGTCTGTGTGTAAAAAGGAATAGAAGTCAGAAGCCCTCCAGAGATACTTCAAGGGTAAGAGTGTGAGTGTGTGTGGGTGTCTGTAAAAAGGACACGAAGTCAGAAGACCTCCAGAGAATCATCAAGGGTGCGTGTATGTTTGTTTGTGTGTAAAAAGACCCGAAGTCAGAAGCCCTCTAGAGATTCTGCAAGGGAGTGTGTGTGTTGGGTGTATAAAAAAGACAACAAGTAAGAAGCACTCCAGAGATTCTGCAAGCGTATGGTTGTGAGTGTGTGTGTGTGTGTGTGTGTAAAGAGGACATGAAGTCGGAAGACCGCACGAGATTCTGCAAGGGTGATTGTGTGTGTGTGTGTGTATAAAAACATGAAATCAGACTCCCTCAACAGATTCTGCAAGGATGCGAGTATGTGCGTGTGTGTGTGTGTAAAATGGACACGAAGTCAGAGCCTTCTAGAGATTCTACAAGAGTGTGTATGTATGTGTAAAAGGCACATGAAGTCAGAAGCCCTCTAGAGATTCTTCAAGAGTGTGTGTGTGTTTAAAAAGGACACGTAGTCAGAATTCCTCTAGAGATTCAGCAAGTGTGTGTGTGTGTGCAAAGGACACGAAGTCAGAAGCCTTCTAGAGAGTCTTCCAGGGTATGTGTATGTGTGTGTGTTTGTGTGTAACAAGGACCCTAAGTCAGAAGGCCTCTAGAGATTCTGCAAGGGTATGAGTTTGAGTGTGTTTGTCTGTGTGTGTAAAAAGGACACGAAATCAGAACCCCTCCTAATTCTGCTAAGGCATGAGTGCTAGTGTGTGTGTGTGAGTGTGTAAAAAGACACGGAGTCAGAAGCCCTCCAGATATTCTTCAACTGTGTGTGTGTGTGTATGTGTAAAAAGGACACAAAGTCAGAAGCCCCCAGAGATTCTGTAAAGGTATGAGTGTTAGTGTGTGTGTGTGTGTGTGTGTGAGTGTGTGTAAAAAGGACATGAAGTCGGAAGCTCTTTAGAGATTCGGCAAGCGTATGGATTTGAGTGTGTGTGTCTCTGGGTGTAAAAATGACATGAGATCAGAACCACTCCAGAGATTCTGCAAGGTTACGTGTATGTGTGTGTGTGTCTGAAAAAGAAAACAATATCAAAATCCCTCTAGCGATTCAGCAAGCATGTGTGTGTGTGTGTATGTGTAAAAAGGACATGAAGTCAGAAGCCCTCCGTAAATTCTGGAAGGGTATGAGTGTGAGTGTGTGTGTGTGTGTGTGTGTGTGTGTGTAAAAAGGACATGAAGTCAGTAGCCCTCCAGAGATTCTGCATGGGTTTGAGGGTGAGTGGGGGTGTAAAAAAGACATGAAGACGGAAGCCCTCCAGAGATTCTGCAAGGATGTGTGTGTATATGTGTGTAAAAATGACACGATGTCAGAAGCCCTCCAGATATTCTGCTAGTGTATGAGTGCGAGTGTGTGTGTGTGTGTGTGTGTGTGTGTGTGTGTGTGTGCATGGGCAAAAAGACATGAAGTCCGAAACCCTTGCAGAGATTCTGCAAGGGTGTGTGTGTGTAAAAAGGACACGAACTCAGAAGCCCTCCAGAGATTCTGCAGGGATAGGAGTGTGAGTGTGTGTGTGTGTGTGTGTAAAAAGGACACGAAGTACGAAGCCATCGAGAGGTGCTGTAGGTGTGAGTGTGAGTTTGTGTGTGTGTGCAAAAAGCAAATGAATCAGAAGCTCTCCAGAGATTCTGCAAGGGTACGTTCATGTGTGTTTGTGTGTGTGTGTGTGTGTGTGTGTGTGCATGTAAAAAGGACACGAAATCATAAGCCATCCAAAGATTCTGCAAGGGTGTGTGTGTGTGCTCGCGTATGTTTAAAATGACACGAAGTCAGAAGCCCTCAAGAGATTCTGCAAGGGTGTGTGAGTGTGAGTGTGTGTGTGTGTGTGTGTGTGACTGTGTTTAATGGACACGGAGTAAGAAGCCATCCAGATATTCTTCAATGTTGTGTGTGTGTGTGTAAAAAGGACACGACGTCAGAAGTCCTCACGAGATTCTTCAAGGGTGTGAGTGCGTGTGTGTAAAAAGGACGCGAAGTCAGAAGCCCTCCAGAGATTCTCCAAGGGTGTGAGTGTGAGTGTGTGTGTGTTTTTCTGTAAAAAGGACTCGAAGGCAGAAGCCCTATAAAGATTCTGCAACAGTGTTTGTGTGTGTGTGTGTTTAAAAAAGGACACGAAGTCAGAAGCCCTTTAGAGATTCTGCAAAGGTGTGATTGTGTGGTTGCGTGTTAGTAAAAAGTACACGAATTTATAAGCCCTCCAGAGATTCTGCAAGGGTGTGATTTGTATTTTTTTTGTGTTAAAAGGACATGAAGTCAGAAGCCCTCCAGAGATCCCGCAAGGGTATGAGTGTGACTGAGTGTTTGTGTGTGTAAAAAGGAGAGGAAGTCAGAAGGCCTCCAGAGATTCTGCAAGCGTTCGTGTATGTGTGTGTGTAATAAGGAGAGGAAGTCAGAAGCACTCTAGAGATTTGGAAGGATTTGTGTTTATGTGTGTGTGTAAAAAGGAAAAGAAATTAGAATCCCTCCAGAGATTCTGTACGGGTATGAGTGTGAGTGTGTGTGTGTGTGTATAAAGGACACGAAGTAGGAAACCCTCCAGAGATTCTGCAAGGGTTTGAGTGAGTGTGAGTGAGTGTAAAAAGTACATGAAATCAGAAACCATCCAGAGATTCTGCAAGGGCGCGTGAATGTGTAAAAGGCACGAAGTCAGAATCCCTTTATAGACTCAACAAGGGTATGAGTGTGGGTGTTTGTGTGTGTGTGTGTGTGTAAAAAGGAATAGAAGTCAGAAGCCCTCCAGAGATTCTTCAAGGGTAAGAGTGTGAGTGTGTGTGGGTGTCTGTAAAAAGGACACGAAGTCAGAAGACCTACAGAGAATCATCAAGGGTGCGTGTATGTTTGCTTGTGTGTAAAAAGACCCGAAGTCAGAAGCCCTCTAGAGATTCTGCAAGGGAGTGTGTGTTGGGTGTATAAAAAAGACAACAAGTAAGAAGCACTCCAGAGATTCTGCAAGCGTATGGGTGTGAATGTGTGTGTGTGTGTGTGTAAAGAGGACATGAAGTCGGAAGACCTCAAGTGATTCTGCAAGGGTGATTGTGTGTGTGTGTGTGTGTGTGTGTATAAAAACATGAAATCAGACTCCCTCAAGAGATTCTGCAAGGATGCGAGTATGGGTGTGTGTGTGTGTGTGTAAAATGGACACGAAATCAGAAGCCCTCTAGAGATTCTTCAAAGGTGTGTGTGTGTGTTTAAAAAGGACACGTAGTCAGAATTCCTCTAGAGATTCAGCAAGTGTGTGTGTGTGTACAAAGGACACGAAGTCAGAAGCCTTCTAGAGAGTCTTCAAGGGTGCGTTTATGTGTGTGTGTTTGTGTGTAACAAGGACCCTAAGTCAGAAGGCCTCTAGAGATTCTGCAAGGGTATGAGTTTGAGTGTGTTTGTCTGTGTGTGTAAAAAGGACACGAAATCAGAACCCCTCCTAATTCTGCAAGGGTATGAGTGCTAGTGTGTGTGTGTGTAAAAAAGAAACGAAGTCAGAAGCCCTCTGGAAATTCTGCAAGGGTGTGTGTATGTGTGTGTGTGCATGTGTAAAAAGGAAACAAAATCAGAATCCCTCTAGCAGGTCAGCAAGTGTGTGTGTGTGTGTGTGTGTGTGTAAAAATAACACGAAGTCAGAAGCCCTCTACCGATTCTGCAATGGGTTGAGTGTGTGTGTGTGTGTAAAAAAGACACAAAGTCAGAAGCCTCCAGAGATACTGCAAGCGAATGTGTGTGAGTTTTTGCGTGTGTTTGTAAAAAGAACACGAAGTCAGAAGCCCTCCAGAGATTCCACAAGAATATGGGTGTGTGCTTGTGTGTATGTGTGTGTATGTAAAAAGGACATGATGACAGAAGCCCTCCAGAGATTCTGCAAGGGTGTGTGTATGTGTGTGTGTGTGTGTGTCTGTGTTTAAAAAGGACTCGATGTCAGCAGACCTCCAGAGATTCTGCAAGGGTATGAGTGCTAGTGTGTGTGTGGGTTTGTGTGTGTAAAGAAGACACGATGTCAGAAGCCCTCCAGAGATTCTGCAAAGTTATGAGTGTTTTGTGTGTAAAAAGGACACGAAGTCAGAAGTACTCCCGAGATTCTGTAGATGTGAGTGTGAGTTTGTGTGTGTGTGTAAAAAGGACACGAAGTCAGAAGCTCTCCAAAGATTCTGCAAGGGTGCGTTTGTGTGTCTGTGTATGTGTGTAAATAGGACACGAAGTCAGAAGCCCTCCAAAGATTCTGCAAGGATGTGCATGTGTGTGCATGTGTATGTAAAAACGACACGATTCCCTAGCTCTCCAGAGATTCTACTAGGGTGTGTGTGTGTGTGAGTGTGTAAAACACTCAGAGAGAGAAGCCCTGCAGATATTCTTCAACTGTGTGTGTGTGCTTAAAAAGGACACAAAGTCAGAAGCCCCCAGAGATTCTGTAAAGGTATGAGTGCTAGTGTGTGTGTGTGTGTGTGTGTGTGTGTGTGTGTAAAAAGGACATGAAGTCAGAAGCTCTTTAGAGATTCGGCAAGCGTATGGATTTGAGTGTGTGTGTCTCTGGGTGTAAAAATGTCATGAGATCAGAACCACTCCAGATTCTGCAATGTTGCGTGTATGTGTGTGTGTGTGTCTGAAAAAGGAAACAAAATCAGAATCCCTCTAGCGATTCAGCAAGCATGTGTGTGTGTGTATGTGTAAAAAGGACATGAAGTAAAAAGCCCTCCGTAAATTCTAGAAGGGTATGAGTGTGAGTGTGTGTGTGTGTGTGTGAGTGTGTAAAAAGGACATGAAGTCAGTAGCCCTCCAGAGATTCTGCATGGGTTTGAGGGTGAGTGGGGTTGTAAAAAAGACATGAAGACGGAAGCCCTCCAGAGATTCTGCAAGGATATGTGTAATGTGTGTGTGTGTATATGCGTGTAAAAAGGACACGATGTCAGAAGCCCTCCAGATATTCTGCTAGTGTATGAGTGCGAGTGTGTGTGTGTGTGTGCATGGGCAAAAGACACAAAGTCCGAAACCCTTGCAGAGAATCTGCAAGTGTGTGTGTGTGTAAAAAGGACACGAACTCAGAAGCCCTCCAGAGATTCTGCAGGGATAGGAGTGTGAGTGTGTGTGTGTGTAAAAAGGACACGAAGTAGGAAACCCTCCAGAGATTCTGCACGGGTTTGAGTGAGTGTGAGTGAGTGTAAAAAGTACATGAAATCAGAAACCATCCAGACATTCTGAAAGGGCGCGTGTATGTGTAAAAGACACGAAGTCAGAATCCCTTTATAGACTCAACAAGGGTATGAGTGTTGGTGTATTGTGTGTGTGTGTGTGTGTGTAAAAAGGAATAGATGACAGAAGCTCTCCAGAGATTCTTCAAGGGTAAGAGTGTGAGTGTGTGTGGGTGTCTGTAAAAAGGACACGAAGTCAGAAGACCTCCAGAGAATCATCAAGCGTGCGTGTATGTTTGTTTGTGTGTAAAAAGACCCGAAGTCAGAAGCCCTCTAGAGATTCTGCAAGGGAGTGTGTGTGTTGGGTGTATAAAAAAGACAACAAGTAAGAAGCACTCCAGAGAGTCTGCAAGCATATGGTTGTGAGTGTGTGTGTGTGTGTGTGTGTGTGTGTAAAGAGGACATGAAGTCGGAAGACCTCACGAGATTCTGCAAGGGTGATTGTGTGTGTGTGTGTATAAAAACATGAAATCAGACTCCCTCAATAGATTCTGCAAGGATGCGAGTATGTGTGTGTGTGTGTGTGTAAAATGGACACGAAGTCAGAGCCTTCTAGAGATTCTACAAGAGTGTGTATGTGTGTGTAAAAGGAACATGAAGTCAGAAGCCCTCTAGAGATTCTTCAAGGGTGTGTGTGTGTTTAAAAAGGACACGTAGTCAGAATTCCTCTAGAGATTCAGCAAGTGTGTGTGTGTGTGTGTACAAAGGACACGAAGTCAGAAGCCTTCTAGAGAGTCTTCAAGGGTGCGTGTATGTGTGTGTGTTTGTGTGTAACAAGGACCCTAAGTCAGAAGGCCTCTAGAGATTCTGCAAGGGTATGAGTTTGAGTGTGTTTGTCTGTGTGTGTAAAAAGGACACGAAATCAGAACCCCTCCTAATTCTACAAAGGTATGAGTGGTAGTGTGTGTGTGTGTGAGTGTGTAAAAAGACACGGAGTCAGAAGCCCTCCAGATATTCTTCAACTGTGTGTGTGTGTGTGTGTGTAAAAAGGACACAAAGTCAGAAGACCCCAGAGATTCTGTAAAGGTATGAGTGTTAGTGTGTGTGTGTGTGTGTGTGAGTGTGTGTAAAAAGGACATGAAGTCGGAAGCTCTTTAGAGATTCGGCAAGCGTATGGATTTGAGTGTGTGTGTCTCTGGGTGTAAAAATGACATGAGATCAGAACCACTCCAGAGATTCTGCAAGGTTGCGTGTATGTGTGTGTGTGTGTCTGAAAAAGGAAACAAAATCAGAATCCCTCTAGCGATTCAGCAAGCATGTGTGTGTGTGTGTGTGTGTGTGTGTGTAAAAAGGACTCGAAGTCAGAAACCCTCTAGAGATTCTGCAAGAGTATAAGTGTGAGTGTGCGTGTGTGTTAATAAATAGAACACGAAGTCAGAAGCTCTCTAGAGATTCTGCAAGGGTGTGTTTGTGTGTAAAAACATGAAGTCACAAGCACTTCAGAGATTCTGCAAGGGTACGAGTATGTGTGTGTGTGTGTGTGTGTGTGTGTGAAAAGGTCACGAATTCAGAAGCCCTCCAGGGATTCTGTAAGGGTGTGTGTGTGTGTGTGTGTAAAAAGGACATGAAGTCAGTAGCCCTCCAGAGATTCTGCATGGGTTTGAGGGTGAGTGCGGGTGTAAAAAAGACATGAAGGCGGAAGCCCTCCAGAGATTCTGAAATGATGTGTGTAATATGTGTGTGTGTATATGCGTGTAAAAAGGACACGATGTCAGAAGCCCTCCAGATATTCTGCTAGTGTATGTGTGCGAGTGTGTGTGTGTGTGTGTGCATGGGCAAAAGACACGAATTCCGAAACCCTTGCAGAGATTCTGCAAGTGTGTGTGTGTGTGTGTGTAAAAAGGACACGAACTCAGAAGCCCTCCAGAGATTCTGCAGGGATAGGATTGGGTGTGTGTGTAAAAAGGACACGAAGTAGGAAACCCTCCAGAGATTCTGCAAGGGTTTGAGTGAGTGTGAGTGAGTGTAAAAAGTACATGAAATCAGAAACCATCCAGAGATTCTGCAAGGGCGCGTGTATGTGTAAAAAACACGAAGTCAGAATCCCTTTATAGACTCAACAAGGGTATGAGTGTGGGTGTTTTTTTTGTGTGTGTAAAAAGGAAAAGAGGTCAGAAGCCCTCCAGAGATTCTTCAAGGTTAAGAGTTTGAGTGTGTGTGGGTGTCTGTAAAAAGGACACGAAGTCAGAAGACCTCCAGAGAATCATCAAGGGTGCGTGTATGTTTGTTTGTGTGTAAAAAGACCCGAAGTCAGAAGCCCTCTAGAGATTCTGCAAGGGAGTGTGTGTGTTGGGTGTATAAAAAAGACAACAAGTAAGAAGCACTCCAGAGATTCTGCAAGCGTATGGGCGTGCGTGTGTGTGTGTGTGTGTAAAGAGGACATGAAGTTGGAAGACCTCAAGAGATTCTGCAAGGGTGATTGTGTGTGTGTGTATAAAAACATGAAATCAGACTCCCTCAAGAGATTCTGCAAGGATGCGAGTATGTGTGTGTGTGTGTGTGTGTGTGAGTGTGCGTAAAAAGGACATGAAGTCAGAAGCTCTTTAGAGATTTGGCAAGCGTATGGATTTGAGTGTGTGTGTCTCTGGGTGTAAAAATGACATGAGATCAGAACCACTCCAGAGATTCTGCAAGGTTGCGTGTATGTGTGTGTGTGTATGTCTGAAAAAGGAAACAAAACCAGAATCCCTCTAGCGTTCCAGCAAGCATGTGTGTGTGTGTTTGTGTGTGTGTGTAAAAAGGACATGAAGTCAGAAGCCCTCCGTAAATTCTGGAAGGGTATGAGTGTGAGTGTGTGTGTGTGTATGTGTGTGTAAAACGGACATGAAGTCAGTAGCCCTCCAGAGATTCTGCATGGGTTTGAGGGTGAGTGGGGGTGTAAAAAAGACATGAAGACGGAAGCCCTCGAGAGATTCTGCAAGGATGTGTGTAATGTGTGTGTGTGTATATGCGTGTAAAAAGGACACGATGTCAGAAGCCCTCCAGATATTCTGCTAGTGAATGAGTGCGAGTGTGTGTGTGTGTGCATGGTCAAAAAGACACGAAGTCCGAAACCCTTGCAGAGATTCTGCAAGGGTGTGTGTGTGTAAAAAGGACACGAACTCCGAAGCCCTCCAGAGATTCTGCAGGGATAGGAGTGTGAGTGTGTGTGTGTGTGTGTGTGTGTAAAAAGGACACGAAGTAGGAAACCCTCCAGAGATTCTGCAAGGGTTTGAGTGAGTGTGAGTGAGTGTAAAAAGTACATGAAATCAGAAACCATCCAGAGATTCTGCAAGGGCGCGTGTATGTGTAAAAGACACGAAGTCAGAATCCCTTTATAGACTCAACAAGGGTATGAGTGTGGGTGTATTGTGTGTGTGTGTGTGTGTGTGTAAAAAGGAATAGAAGTCAGAAGCCCTCCAGAGATTCTTCAAGGGTAAGAGTGTGAGTGTGTGTGGGTGTCTATAAAAAGGACACGAAGTCAGAAGACCTCCAGAGAATCATCAAGGGTGCGTGTATGTTTGTTTGTGTGTAAAAAGACCCGAAGTCAGAAGCCCTCTAGAGATTCTGCAAGGGAGTGTGTGTGTTGGGTGCATAAAAAAGACAAGTAAGAAGCACTCCAGAGATTCTGCAAGCGTATGGTTGTGTGTGTGTGTGTGTGTGTGTGTTTGTAAAGGGGACATGAAGTCGGAAGACCTCAAGTGATTCTGCAAGGGTGATTGTGTGTGTGTGTATAAAAACATGAAATCAGACTCCCTCAACAGATTCTGCAAGGATGCGAGTATGTGCGTGTGTGTGTATGTAAAATGGACACGAAGTCAGAGCCTTCTAGAGATTCTACAAGTGTGTGTATGTGTGTGTAAAAGGCACATGAAGTCAGAAGCCCTCTAGAGATTCTTCAAGTGTGTGTGTGTGTTTTAAAAGGACACGTAGTCAGAATTCCTCTAGAGATTCAGCAAGTGTGTGTGTGTGTGTGTGCAAAGGACACGAAGTCAGAAGCCTTCTAGAGAGTCTTCCAGTGTATGTGTATGTGTGTGTGTTTGTGTGTAACCAGGACCCTAAGTCAGAAGGCGTCTAGAGATTCTGCAAGGGTATGAGTTTGAGTGTGTTTGTCTGTGTGTGTAAAAAGGACACGAAATCAGAACCCCTCCTAATTCTGCTAAGGTATGAGTGGTAGTGTGTGTGTGTGAGTGTGTAAAAAGACACGGAGTCAGAAGCCCTCCATATATTCTTCAACTGTGTGTGTGTGTGTAAAAAGGACACAAAGTCAGAAGCCCCCAGAGATTCTGTAAAGGTATGAGTGTTAGTGTGTGTGTGTGTGTGTGTGTGAGTGTGTGTAAAAAGGACATGAAGTCAGAAGCTCTTTAGAGATTCGGCAAGCGTATGGATTTGAGTGTGTGTGTCTCTGGGTGTAAAAATGACATGAGATCAGAACCACTCCAGAGATTCTGCAAGGTTGCGTGTATGAGTGTGTGTGTCCGAAAAAGGAAACAAAATCAAAATCCCTCTAGCGATTCAGCAAGCATGTGTGTGTGTGTGTGTGTGTAAAAAGGACAATAAGTCAGTAGCCCACCAGAGATTCTACATGGGCTTGAGGGTGAGTGGGGGTGTAAAAAAGACATGAAGACGGAAGCCCTCCAGAGATTCTGCAAGGATGTGTGTGTGTGTATTTGTGTGTAAAAGTGACACAATGTCAGAAGCCCTCCAGATGTTCTGCTAGTGTATGAGTGCGAGTGTGTGTGTGTGTGCATGGGCAAAAAGACACGAAGTCCGAAACCCTTGCAGAGATTCTGCAAGGGTGTGTGTGTGTAAAAAGGACACGAACTCAGAAGCCCTCCAGAGATTCTGCAGGGATAGGAGTGTGAGTGTGTGTGTGTGTGTGTGTGTGTAAAAAGGACACGAAGTACGAAGCCATCCAGAGGTGCTGTAGGTGTGAATGTGAGTTTGTGTGTGTGTGCAAAAAGCAAATGAATCAGAAGTTCTCCAGAGATTCTGCAAGGGTACGTTCATGTGTGTGTGTGTGTGTGTGTGTGTGTGTGTGTGTGTGTGTGTGCATGTAAATAGGACACGAAGTCTTAAGCCATCCAAAGATTCTGCAAGGGTGTTTGTGTGTGCTCGCGTATGTGTAAAATGACACGAAGTCAGAAGCCCTCAAGAGATTCTGCAAGGGTGTGTGAGTGTGTGTGTGTGTGTGTGTGTGTGACTGTGTTAATTGGACACGGAGTAAGAAGCCCTCCAGGTATTCTTCAATGTTGTGTGTGTGTGTGTAAAAAGGACACGACGTCAGAAGTCCTCACGAGATTCTTCAAGAGTGTGAGTGCGTGTGTGTAAAAAGGACACGAAGTCAGAAGCCCTCCAGAGATTCTCCAAGGGTATGAGTGTGAGTGTGTGTGTGTTTTTCTGTAAAAAGGACTCGAAGGCAGAAGCCCTATAAAGATTCTGCAACAGTGTTTGTGTGTGTGTGTGTTTAAAAAGGACACGAAGTCAGAAGCCCTTTAGAGATTTTGCAAATGTGTGATTGTGTGTTTGCGTGTTAGTAAAAAGTACACGAATTTATAAGCCCTCCAGAGATTCTGCAAGGGTGTGATTTGTATTTTTTTGTGTGTAAAAAGGACATGAAGTCAGAAGCCCTCCAGAGATCCCGCAAGGGTATGAGTGTGACTGAGTGTTTGTGTGTGTAAAAAGGAGAGGAAGTCAGAAGGCCTCCAGACATTCTGCAAGCGTTCGTGTATGTGTGTGTGTAATAAGGAGAGGAAGTCAGAAGCACTCTAGAGATTTGAAGGATTTGTGTTTATGTGTGTGTGTAAAAAGGAAAAGAAATTAGAATCCCTCCAGAGATTCTGTAGGGGTATGAGTGTGAGTGTGTGTGTGTGTAAAAAGGACACGAAGTAGGAAACCCTCCAGAGATTCTGCAAGGGTTTGAGTGAGTGTGAGTGAGTGTAAAAAGTACATGAAATCAGAAACCATCCAGACATTCTGAAAGGGCGCGTGAATGTGTAAAAGGCACGAAGTCAGAATCCCTTTATAGACTCAACAAGGGTATGAGTGTGGGTGTTTGTGTGTGTGTGTGTGTGTGTGTAAAAAGGAATAGAAGTCAGAAGCCCTCTAGAGATTCTTCAAGGGTAAGAGTGTGAGTGTGTGTGGGTGTCTGTAAAAAGGACACGAAGTCAGAAGACCTCCAGAGAATCATCAAGGGTGCGTGTATGTTTGCTTGTGTGTAAAAAGACCCGAAGTCAGAAGCCCTCTAGAGATTCTGCAAGGGAGTGTGTGTGTTGGGTGCATAAAAAAGAGAACAGGTAAGAAGCACTCCAGAGATTCTGCAAGCGTATGGGTGTGAGTGTGTGTGTGTGTGTGTGTGTAAAGAGGACATGAAGTCGGAAGACCTCAAGAGATTCTGCAAGGGTGATTGTGTGTGTGTGTGTGTATAAAAACATGAAATCAGACTCCCTCAAGAGATTCTGCAAGGATGCGAGTATGTGTGTGTGTGTGTAAAATGGACACGAAGTCAGAAGCCCTCTAGAGATTCTTAAAGGGTGTGTGTGTGTTTAAAAAGGACACGTAGTCAGAATTCCTCTAGAGATTCAGCAAGTGTGTGTGTACAAAGGACACGAAGTCAGAAGCCTTCTAGAGAGTCTTCAAGGGTGCGTGTATGTGTGTGTGTTTGTGTGTAACAAGGACCCTAAGTCAGAAGGCCTCTAGAGATTCTGCAAGGGTATGAGTTTGAGTGTGTTTGTCTGTGTGTGTAAAAACGACACGAAATCAGAACCCCCTCCAGACTCTGCAAGGGTATGAGTGCTAGTGTGTGTGTGTGTGTAAAAAAGACACGAAGTCAGAAGCCCTCTGGAGATTCTGCAAGGGTGTGTGTATGTGAGTGTGTGCATGTGTAAAAAGGAAACAAAATCAGAATCCCTCTAGCAGTTCAGCAAGGGTGTGTGTGTGTGTGTGTGTGTGACTGTGTTTAATGGACACGGAGTAAGAAGCCCTCCAGATATTCTTCAATGGTGTGTGTGTGTGTGTGTGTGTGTGTAAAAAGGACACGACGTCAGAAGTCCTCACGAGATTCTGCAAGGGTGTGAGTGCGTGTGTGTAAAAATGACACGAAGTCAGAAGCCCTCCAGAGATTCTCCAAGGGTATGAGTGTGAGTGTGTGTGTGTTTTTGTGTAAAAAGGACACGAAGGCAGAAGCCCTATAAAGATTCTGCAACAGTGTTTGTGTGTGTGTTTAAAAAAGGACACGAAGTCAGAAGCCCTTTAGAGATTCTGCAAATGTGTGATTGTGTGTTAGTAAAAAGTACACGAATTTATAAGCCCTCCAGAGATTCTGCAAGGGTGTGATTTGTATTTTTTTGTGTGTAAAAAGGACATGAAGTCAGAAGCTCTCTAGAGATTCTGCAAAGGTATTTGTGTGTGTGTGTTAAAAGGACATGAAGTCAGAAGCCCTCCCGAGATTCCGCAAGGGAATGAGTGTGACTGAGTGTTTGTGTGTGTAAAAATGAAAGGAAGTCAGAAGGCCTCCAGAGATTCTGCAAGCGTGCGTGTGTGTGTGTGCGTGTGTGTGTGTGTAATAAGGAGAGGAAGTCAGAAGCACTCTAGAGATTTTGCAAGGATTTGTGTTTATGTGTGTGTAAAAAGGAAAAGAAATTAGAATCCCTCCAGAGATTCTGTAGGGGTATGAGTGTGAGTGTGTGTGTGTGTGTGCGTGTGTGTGTGTGTGTAAAGGACACGAAGTAGGAAGCCCTCCAGAGATTCTGCAAGGGTTTGAGTGAGTGTGAGTAAAAAGTACATGAAATCAGAAACCATCCAGAGATTCTGCAAGGGCGCGTGTATGTGTAAAAGACACGAAGTCAGACTCGCTTTATAGACTCAACAAGGGTATGAGTGTGAGTGTTTGTGTGTGTGTGTGTGTAAAAAGGAATAGAAGTCAGAAGCCCTCCAGAGATTCTTCAAGGGTAAGAGTGTGAGTGTGTGTGGGTGTCTGTAAAAAGGACACAAAGTCAGAAGACCTCCAGAGAATCATCAAGGGTGCGTGTATGTTTGTTTGTGTGTAAAAAGACCAAAGTCATTAGCCCTCTAGAGATTCTGCAAGGGAGTGTGTGGGTTGGGTGTATAAAAAGACTGCAAGTAAGAAGCACTCCAGATATTCTGCAAGCGTATGGGTGTGAGTGTGTGTGTGTGTGTGTGTGTAAAGAAGACATGAAGTCAGAAGACCTCAAGAGATTCTGCATGGGTGATTTTGTGTGTGTGTGTGTGTGTATAAAAACATGAAATCAGACTCCCTCAAGAGATTCTGCAAGGATGCGAGTATGTGTGTGAGTGTGTGTGTAAAATGGACACAAAATCAGAGCCTTCTAGAGATTCTACAAGAGTGTGTATGTGTTTGTAAAAGGAACATGAAGTCAGAAGCCCTCTAGAGATTCTTCAAGGGTGTGTGTGTTTATAAAGGACACGTAGTCAGAATTCCTCTAGAGATTCAGCAAGTGTGTGTGTGTACAAAGGACACGAAGTCAGAAGCCTTCTAGAGAGTCTTCCAGGGTATGTGTATGTGTGTGTGTTTGTGTGTAACAAGGACCCTAAGTCAGAAGGCCTCTAGAGATTCTGCAAGGGTATGAGTTTGAGTGTGTTTGTCTGTGTGTGTAAAAAGGACACGAAATCAGAACCCCTCATAATTCTGCAAAGGTATGAGTGGTAGTGTGTGTGTGTGTGAGTGTGTAAAAAGACACGGAGTCAGAAACCCTCCAGATATTCTTCAACTGTGTGTGTGTGTGTGTGTGTGTAAAAAGGACACAAAGTCAGAAGACCCCAGAGATTCTGTAAAGGTATGAGTGTTAGTGTGTGTGTGTGTGTGTGTGTGAGTGTGTGTAAAAAGGACATGAAGTCGGAAGCTCTTTAGAGATTCGGCAAGCGTATGGATTTGAGGGTGTGTGTCTCTGGGTGTAAAAATGACATGAGATCAGAACCACTCCAGAGATTCTGCAAGGTTGCGTGTATGTGTGTGTGTGTCTGAAAAAGGAAACAATATCAGAATCCCTCTAGCGATTCAGCAAGCATGTGTGTGTGTGTGTGTGTGTGTGTGTGTGTGTTTAAAAAGACATGAAGTTAGAAGCCCTCCATAAATTCTGGAAGGGTATGAGTGTGAGTGTGTGTGTGTGTGTGTGTGTGTGTGTAAAAAGTACATGAAGTCAGTAGCCCTCCCGAGATTCTGCATGGGTTTTAGGGTGAGTGGGGGTGTAAAAAAGACATGAAGACGGAAGCCCTCCAGAGATTCTGCAAGGATGTGTGTGTGTATATGTGTGTAAAAAGGACACGATGTCAGAAGCCCTCCAGATATTCTGCTAGTGTATGAGTGCGAGTGTGTGTGTGTGTGTGTGTGTGCATGGGCAAAAAGACACATAGTCCGAAACCCTTGCAGAGATTCTGCAAGTGTGTGTGTGTGTAAAAAGGACACGAACTCACAAGCCCTCCAGAGATTCTGCAGGGATAGGAGTGTGAGTGTGTGTGTGTGTGTGTGTGTGTGTAAAAAGGACACGAAGTACGAAGCCATCCAGAGGTGCTGTAGGTATGAGTGTGAGTTTGTGTGTGTGTGCAAAAAGCAAATGAATCAGAAGCTCTCCAGAGATTCTGCAAGGGTACGTTCATGTGTGTGTGTGTGTGTGTGTGTGCATGTAAATAGGACACGAAATCATAAGCCATCCAAAGATTCTGCAAGGGTGTGTGTGTGTGCTCGCTTATGTGTAAAATGACACGAAGTCAGAAGCCCTCAAGAGATTCTGCAAGGGTGTGTGTGTGTGTGTGTGTGTGTGTGTGTGTGTGTGTGTGACTGTGTTTAATGGACACGGAGTAAGAAGCCCTCCAGATATTCTTCAATGTTGTGTGTGTGTGTGTGTAAAAAGGACACGACGTCAGAAGTTCTCACGTGATTCTTCAAGGGTGTGAGTGCGTGTGTGTAAAAAGGACACGAAGTCAGAAGCCCTCCAGAGATTCTCCAAGGGTATGAGTGTGAGTGTGTGTGTGTTTTTGTGTAAAAAGGACTCGAAGGCAGAAGCCCTATAAAGATTCTGCAACAGTGTTTGTGTGTGTGTGTGTGTTTAAAAAAGGACATGAAGTCAGAAGCCCTTTAGAGATTCTGCAAAGGTGTGATTGTGTGTTTGCGTGTTAGTAAAAAGTACACGAATTTATAAGCCCTCCAGAGATTCTGCAAGGGTGTGATTTGTATTTTTTTGTGTGTAAAAAGGACATGAAGTCAGAAGCTCTCTAGACATTCTGCAAAGGTATTTTTGTGTGTGTGTTAAAAGGACCTGAAGTCAGAAGCCCTCCAGAGATCCCACAAGGGTATGAGTGTGGCTGAGTGTGTGTGTAAAAAGGAGAGGAAGTCAGAAGGCCTCCAGACATTCTGCAAGCGTTCGTGTATGTGTGTGTGTAATAAGGAGAGGAAGAAAGAAGCACTCTAGAGATTTGGAAGGATTTGTGTTTATGTGTGTGTGTAAAAAGGAAAAGAAATTAGAATCCCTCCAGAGATTCTGTAGGGGTATGAGTGTGAGTGTGTGTGTGTGTAAAAAGGACACGAAGTAGGAAACCCTCCAGAGATTCTGCAAGGGTTTGAGTGAGTGTAAAAAGTACATGAAATCAGAAACCATCCAGAGATTCTGCAAGGGCGCGTGAATGTGTAAAAGCCACGAAGTAAGAATCCCTTTATAGACTCAACAAGGGTATGAGTGTGGGTGTTTGTGTGTGTGTGTGTGTGTGTGTGTGTGTGTAAAAAGGAATAGAAGTCAGAAGCCCTCTAGAGATTCTTCAAGGGTAAGAGTGTGAGTGTGTGTGGGTGTCTGTAAAAAGGACACGAAGTCAGAAGACCTCCAGAGAATCATCAAGGGTGCGTGTATGTTTGTTTGTGTGTAAAAAGACCCGAAGTCAGAAGCCCTCTAGAGATTCTGCAAGGGAGTGTGTGTGTTGGGTGTATAAAAAAGAGAACAGGTAAGAAGCACTCCAGAGATTCTGCAAGCGTATGGGTGTGAGTGTGTGTGTGTGTGTGTGTGTGTGTAAAGAGGACATGAAGTCGGAAGACCTCAAGATATTCTTCAAGGGTGATTGTGTGTGTGTGCGTGTATAAAAACATGAAATCAGACTCCCTCAACAGATTCTGCAAGGATGCGAGTATGTGTGTGTGTGTGTGTGTGTAAAATGGACACGAAGTCAGAGCCTTCTAGAGATTCTACAAGAGTGTGTATGTGTGTGTAAAAGGCACATGAAGTCAGAAGCCCTCTAGAGATTCTTCAAGGGTGTGTGTGTGTTTAAAAAGGACACGTAGTCAGAATTCCTCTAGAGATTCAACAAGTGTGTGTGTGTGTACAAAGGACACGAAGTCAGAAGCCTTCTAGAGAGTCTTCAAGGGTGCGTGTATGTGTGTTTGTTTGTGTGTAACAAGGACCCTAAGTCAGAAGGCGTCTAGAGATTCTGCAAGGGTATGAGTTTGAGTGTGTTTGTCTGTGTGTGTAAAAAGGACACGAAATCAGAACCCCTCCTAATTCTCCAAGGGTATGAGTGCTAGTGTGTGTGTGTGTGTAAAAAAGACACGAAGTCAGAAGCCCTCTGAAGATTCTGCAAGGGTGTGTGTATGTGTGTGTGTGTGCGTTTGTAAAAAGGAAACAAAATCAGAATCCTTCTAGCAGTTCAGCAAGGGTGTGTGTGTGTGATTGTGTGTGTAAAAATAACACGAAGAAGCCCTCTACCGATTCTGCAAGGGGTTGAGTGTGTGTGTGGGTGTAAAAAAGACGCAAAGTCAGAAGTCTCCAGAGATACTGCAAGCGAATGAATGTGAGTTTTTGCGTGTGTTTGTAAAAAGAACACGAAGTCAGAAGCTCTCCAGGGATTCCACAAGAACATGGATGTGTTTTTGTGTGTATGTGTGTGTATGTAAAAAGGACATGATGACAAAAGCCCTCCAGAGATTCTGCAAGGGTGTGTGTATGTGTGTGTGTGTGTGTGTGTGTCTGTGTTTAAAAAGGACTCGATGTCAGCAGACCTCCAGAGATTCTCCAAGGGTATGAGTGCTAGTGTGTGTGTGGGTGTGGGTGTGTGTGTAAAGAAGACACGATGTCAGAAGCCCTCCAGAGATTCTGCAAGGTTATGAGTGTGTTGTGTGTAAAAAGGACACGAAGTCAGAAGTACTCCCGAGATTCTGTAGATGTGAGTGTGAGTTTGTGTGTGTGTGTAAAAAGGACACCAAGTCAGAAGCTCTCCAAAAATTCTGCAAGGGTGCGTTTGTGTGTCTGTGTGTGTGTGAATAGGACACGAAGTCAGAAGCCCTCCAAAGATTCTGCAAGGATGTGCATGTGTGTGCGTGTGTATGTAAAAACGACACGATTCCCTAGCTCTCCAGAGATTCTACTAGGGTGTGTGTGTGTGTGAGTGTGTAAAAGACTCGGAGTCAGAAGCCCTCCAGATATTCTTCAACTGTGTGTGTGTTCGTAAAAAGGACACAAAGTCAGAAGCCCCCAGAGATTCTGTAAAGGTATAAGTGATAGTGTGTGTGTGAGTGTGTGTGTGTGTGAGTGTGTGTAAAAAGGACATGAAGTCAGAAGCTCTTTAGAGATTCGGCAAGCGTATGGATTTGAGTGTGTGTGTCTCTGGGTGTAAAAATGACATGAGATCAGAACCACTCCAGAGATTCTGCAAGGTTGCGTGTATGTTTGTGTGTGTCTGAAAAAGGAAACAAAATCAGAATCCCTCTAGCGATTAAGCAAACATGTGTGTGTGTGTGTGTGTGTGTGTGTGTGTAAAAAGGACATGAAGTCAGAAGACCTCCGTAAATTCTGGAAGGGTATGAGTGTGAGTGTGAGTGTGTGAGTGTGTAAAAAGGAAATGAAGTCAGTAGCCCTCCAGAGATTCTACATGGGTTTGAGGGTGAGTGGGGGTGTAAAAAAGACATGAAGACGGAAGCCCTCCAGAGATTCTGAAAGGATGTGTGTGTGTATATGTGTGTAAAAATGACACGATGTCAGAAGCCCTCCAGATATTCTGCTTGTATATGAGTGCGAGTGTGTGTGTGTGTGTGTGTGTGTGTGTGTGTGTGTGCATGGGCAAAAAGACACGAAGTCCGAAACCCTTGCGGAGATTCTGCAAGGGTGTGTGTGTGTAAAAAGGACACGAACTCAGAAGCCCTCCAGAGATTCTGCAGGGATAGGAGTGTGAGTGTGTGTGTGTGTGTGTGTGTGTGTAAAAAGGACACGAAGTACGAAGCCATCCAGAGGTGCTGTAGGTGTGAGTTTGTGTGTGTGTGCAAAAAATCAAATGAATCAGAAGCTCTCCAGAGATTTTGCAAGGGTACGTTCATGTGTGTTTGTGTGTGTGTGTGCATGTAAATAGGACACGAAATCATAAGCCATCCAAAGATTCTGCAAGGGTGTGTGTGTGTGCTCGCGTATGTGTAAAATGACACGAAGTCAGAAGCTCTCAAGAGATTCTGCAAGGGTGTGTGAGTGTGAGTGTGTGTGTGTGTGTGTGTGACTGTGTTTAATGGACACGGAGTAAGAAGCCCTCCAGATATTCTTCAATGTTGTGTGTGTGTGTGTGTAAAAAGGACACGACGTCAGAAGTCCTCACGAGATTCTTCAAGGGTGTGAGTGCGTGTGTGTAAAAAGACACGAAGTCAGAAGCCCTCCAGAGATTCTCCAAGGGTATGAGTGTGAGTGTGTGTGTGTTTTTGTGTAAAAAGGACTCGAAGGCAGAAGCCCTATAAAGATTCTGCAACAGTGTTTGTGTGTGTGTGTGTGTTTAAAAAAGGACACGAAGTCAGAAGCCCTTTAGAGATTCTGCAAAGGTGTGATTGTGGGTTTGCGTGTTAGTAAAAAGTACACGAATTTATAAGCCCTCCAGAGATTCTGCAAGGGTGTGATTTGTATTTTTTGTGGGTTAAAAGGACATGAAGTCAGAAGCTCTATAGACATTCTGCAAAGGTATGTGTGTGTGTGTGTGTGTTAAAAGGACATGAAGTCAGAAGCCCTCCAGAGATCCCGCAAGGGTATGAGTGTGACTGAGTGTTTGTGTGTGTAAAAAGGAGAGGAAGTCAGAAGGCCTCCAGACATTCTGCAAGCGTTCGTGTATGTGTGTGTGTAATAAGGAGAGGAAGTCAGAAGCACTCTAGAGATTTGAAGGATTTGTGTTTATGTGTGTGTGTAAAAAGGAAAAGAAATTAGAATCCCTCCAGAGATTCTGTACGGGTATGAGTGTGAATGTGTGTGTGTGTAAAAAGGACACGAAGTAGGAAACCCTCCAGAGATTCTGCAAGGGTTTGAGTGAGTGTGAGTGAGTGTAAAAAGTACATGAAATCAGAAACCATCCAGAGATTCTGCAAGGGCTCATGAATGTGTAAAAGACACGAAGTCAGAATCCCTTTATAGACTCAACAAGGGTATGAGTGTGGGTGTTTGTGTGTGTGTGTGTGTGTGTGTGTGTGTGTAAAAAGGAATAGAAGTCAGAAGCCCTCGAGAGTTTTTTCAAGGGTAAGAGTGTGAGTGTGTGTGGGTGTCTGTAAAAAGGACACGAAGTCAGAAGACCTCCAGAGAATCATCAAGGGTGCGTGTATGTTTGCTTGTGTGTAAAAAGACCCGAAGTCAGAAGCCCTCTAGAGATTCTGCAAGGGAGTGTGTGTGTTGGGTGTATAAAAAAGAGAACAGGTAAGAAGCACTCCAGAGATTCTGCAAGCGTATGGGTGTGAGTGTGTGTGTATGTGAGAAAAGAGGACATGAAGTCAGAAGACGTCAAGAGATTCTGCAAGGGTGATTGTGTGTGTGTGTGTGTGTGTATAAAAACATGAAATCTGACTCCCTCAAGAGATTCTGCAAGGATCCAAGTATGTGTGTGTGTGTGTGTGTGTGTGTGTGTGTAAAATGGACACGAAGTCAGAAGCCCTCTAGAGATTCTTCAAGAGTGTGTGTGTGTTTAAAAAGGACACGTAGTCAGGATTCCTCTAGAGATTCAGCAAGTGTATGTGTGTGTGTACAAAGGACACGAAGTCAGAAGCCTTCTAGAGAGTATTCAAGGGTGCGTGTATGTGTGTGTGTTTGTGTGTAACAAGGACCCTAAGTCAGAAGGCCTCTAGAGATTCTGCAAGGGTATGAGTTTGAGTGTGTTTGTCTATGTGTGTAAAAAGGACACGAAATCAGAACCCCTCCTAATTCTGCAAGGGTATGAGTGCTAGTGTGTGTGTGTGTGTGTGTAAAAAAGACACGAAGTCAGAAGCCCTCTGGAGATTCTGCAAGGGTGTGTGTATATGTGTGTGTGCATGTGTAAAAAGGAAACAAAATCAGAATCCCTCTAGCAGGTCAGCAAGGGTGTGTCTGTGTGTGTGTGTGTGTGTGTGTAAAAATAACACGAAGTCAAAAGCCCTCTACCGATTCTGCAATGGGTTGAGTGTGTGTGTGTGTGTAAAAAAGACACAAAGTCAGAAGCCTCCAGAGATACTGCAAGCGAATGTGTATGAGTTTTTGCGTGTGTTTGTAAAAAGAACACGAAGTCAGAAGCCCTCCAGAGATTCCACAAGAATATGGGTGTGTGCTTGTGTGTATGTGTGTGTATGTAAAAAGGCCATGATGACAGAAGCCCTCCAGAGATTCTGCAATGGTGTGTGTGTGTGTGTGTGTGTGTGTGGGTGGGTCTGTGTTTAAAAAGGACTCGATGTCAGCAGACCTCCAGAGATTCTGCAAGTGTATGAGTGCTAGTGTGTGTGTGGGTGTGGGTGTGTGTGTGTAAAGAAGACACGATGTCAGAAGCCCTCCAGAGATTCTGCAAAGTTATGAGTGTGTTGTGTGTAAAAAGGACACGAAGTCAGAAGTACTCCCGAGATTCTGTAAATGTGAGTGTGAGTTTTTGTGTGTGTGTAAAAAGGACACGAAGTCAGAAGCTCTCCAAAGATTCTGCAAGGGTGCGTTTGTGTGTCTGTGTATGTGTGTAAATAGGACACGAAGTCAGAAGCCCTCCAAAGATTCTGCAAGGATGTGCATGTGTGTGCGTGTTTATGTAAAAACGACACGATTCCCCAGCTCTCCAGAGATTCTACTAGGGTGTGTGTGTGTGTGAGTGTGTAAAACACTCAGAGTGAGAAGCCCTCCAGATATTCTTCAACTGTGTGTGTGTGCTTAAAAAGGACACAAAGTGAGAAGCCCCCAGAGATTCTGTAAAGGTATGAGTGCTAGTGTGTGTGTGTGAGTGTGTGTAAAAAGGACATGAAGTCAGAAGCTCTTTAGAGATTCGGCAAGCGTATGGATTTGAGTGTGTGTGTCTCTGGGTGTAAAAATGACATGAGATCAGAACCAGTCCAGAGATTCTGCAAGGTTGCGTGTATGTGTGTGTGTGTCTGAAAAAGGAAACAAAATCAGAATCCCTAGGCGATTCAGCAAGCATGTGTGTGTGTGTGTGTGTGTGTGTGTGTAAAAAGGACATGAAGTCAGAAGACCTCCGTAAATTCTGGAAGGGTATGAGTGTGAGTGTGTGTGTGTGTGTGAGTGTGTAAAAAGGACATGAAGTCAGTAGCCCTCCAGAGATTCTACATGGGTTTGAGGGTGAGTGGGGGTGTAAAAAAGACATGAAGACGGAAGCCCTCCAGAGATTCTGCAAGGATGTGTGTAATGTGTGTGTGTGTATATGCGTGTAAAAAGGACACGATGTCAGAAGCCCTCCAGATATTCTGCTAGTGTATGAGTGCGAGTGTGTGTGTGTGTGCATGGGCAAAAAGACACGAAGTCCGAAAGCCTTGCAGAGATTCTGCAAGGGTGTGTGTGTGTAAAAAGGACACGAACTCAGAAGCCCTCCAGAGATTCTGCAGGGATAGGAGTGTGAGTGTGTGTGTGTGTAAAAAGGACACGAAGTAGGAAAACCTCCAGAGATTCTGCAAGGGTTTGAATGAGTGTGAGTGAGTGTAAAAAGTACATGAAATCAGAAACCATCCAGAGATTCTGCAAGGGCGCGTGTATGTGTAAAAGACACGAAGTCAGAATCCTTTTATAGACTCAACAAGGGTATGAGTGTGGGTGTATTGTGTGTGTGTGTGTGTCTGTGTGTAAAAAGGAATAGAAGTCAGAAGCCCTCCAGAGATACTTCAAGGGTAAGAGTGTGAGTGTGTGTGGGTGTCTGTAAAAAGGACACGAAGTCAGAAGACCTCCAGAGAATCATCAAGGGTGCGTGTATGTTTGTTTGTGTGTAAAAAGACCCGAAGTCAGAAGCCCTCTAGAGATTCTGCAAGGGAGTGTGTGTGTTGGGTGTATAAAAAAGACAACAAGTAAGAAGCACTCCAGAGATTCTGCAAGCGTATGGTTGTGAGTGTGTGTGTGTGTGTGTGTGTAAAGAGGACATGAAGTCGGAAGACCGCACGAGATTCTGCAAGGGTGATTGTGTGTGTGTGTGTGTATAAAAACATGAAATCAGACTCCCTCAACAGATTCTGCAAGGATGCGAGTATGTGCGTGTGTGTGTGTGTAAAATGGACACGAAGTCAGAGCCTTCTAGAGATTCTACAAGAGTGTGTATGTATGTGTAAAAGGCACATGAAGTCAGAAGCCCTCTAGAGATTCTTCAAGAGTGTGTGTGTGTTTAAAAAGGACACGTAGTCAGAATTCCTCTAGAGATTCAGCAAGTGTGTGTGTGTGTGCAAAGGACACGAAGTCAGAAGCCTTCTAGAGAGTCTTCCAGGGTATGTGTATGTGTGTGTGTTTGTGTGTAACAAGGACCCTAAGTCAGAAGGCCTCTAGAGATTCTGCAAGGGTATGAGTTTGAGTGTGTTTGTCTGTGTGTGTAAAAAGGACACGAAATCAGAACCCCTCCTAATTCTGCTAAGGCATGTGTGCTAGTGTGTGTGTGTGTGTGAGTGTGTAAAAAGACACGGAGTCAGAAGCCCTCCAGATATTCTTCAACTGTGTGTGTGTGTGTGTATGTGTAAAAAGGACACAAAGTCAGAAGCCCCCAGAGATTCTGTAAAGGTATGAGTGTTAGTGTGTGTGTGTGTGTGTGTGTGAGTGTGTGTAAAAAGGACATGAAGTCGGAAGCTCTTTAGAGATTCGGCAAGCGTATGGATTTGAGTGTGTGTGTCTCTGGGTGTAAAAATGACATGAGATCAGAACCACTCCAGAGATTCTGCAAGGTTGCGTGTATGTGTGTGTGTGTCTGAAAAAGAAAACAATATCAAAATCCCTCTAGCGATTCAGCAAGCATGTGTGTGTGTGTATGTGTAAAAAGGACATGAAGTCAGAAGCCCTCCGTAAATTCTGGAAGGGTATGAGTGTGAGTGTGTGTGTGTGTGTGTGTGTGTAAAAAGGACATGAAGTCAGTAGCCCTCCAGAGATTCTGCATGGGTTTGAGGGTGAGTGGGGGTGTAAAAAAGACATGAAGACGGAAGCCCTCCAGAGATTCTGCAAGGATGTGTGTGTGTATATGTGTGTAAAAATGACACGATGTCAGAAGCCCTCCAGATATTCTGCTAGTGTATGAGTGCGAGTGTGTGTGTGTGTGTGTGTGTGTGTGCATGGGCAAAAAGACATGAAGTCCGAAACCCTTGCAGAGATTCTGCAAGGGTGTGTGTGTGTAAAAAGGACACGAACTCAGAAGCCCTCCAGAGATTCTGCAGGGATAGGAGTGTGAGTGTGTGTGTGTGTGTGTAAAAAGGACACGAAGTACGAAGCCATCGAGAGGTGCTGTAGGTGTGAGTGTGAGTTTGTGTGTGTGTGCAAAAAGCAAATGAATCAGAAGCTCTCCAGAGATTCTGCAAGGGTACGTTCATGTGTGTTTGTGTGTGTGTGTGTGTGCATGTAAAAAGGACACGAAATCATAAGCCATCCAAAGATTCTGCAAGGGTGTGTGTGTGTGCTCGCGTATGTTTAAAATGACACGAAGTCAGAAGCCCTCAAGAGATTCTGCAAGGGTGTGTGAGTGTGAGTGTGTGTGTGTGTGACTGTGTTTAATGGACACGGAGTAAGAAGCCCTCCAGATATTCTTCAATGTTGTGTGTGTGTGTGTAAAAAGGACACGACGTCAGAAGTCCTCACGAGATTCTTCAAGGGTGTGAGTGCGTGTGTGTAAAAAGGACGCGAAGTCAGAAGCCCTCCAGAGATTCTCCAAGGGTATGAGTGTGAGTGTGTGTGTGTTTTTCTGTAAAAAGGACTCGAAGGCAGAAGCCCTATAAAGATTCTGCAACAGCGTTTGTGTGTGTGTGTGTTTAAAAAAGGACACGAAGTCAGAAGCCCTTTAGAGATTCTGCAAAGGTGTGATTGTGTGGTTGCGTGTTAGTAAAAAGTACACGAATTTATAAGCCCTCCAGAGATTCTGCAAAGGTGTGATTTGTATTTTTTTTGTGTTAAAAGGACATGAAGTCAGAAGCCCTCCAGAGATCCCGCAAGGGTATGAGTGTGACTGAGTGTTTGTGTGTGTAAAAAGGAGAGGAAGTCAGAAGGCCTCCAGAGATTCTGCAAGCGTTCGTGTATGTGTGTGTGTAATAAGGAGAGGAAGTCAGAAGCACTCTAGAGATTTGGAAGGATTTGTGTTTATGTGTGTGTGTAAAAAGGAAAAGAAATTAGAATCCCTCCAGAGATTCTGTACGGGTATGAGTGTGAGTGTGTGTGTGTGTGTATAAAGGACACGAAGTAGGAAACCCTCCAGAGATTCTGCAAGGGTTTGAGCGAGTGTGAGTGAGTGTAAAAAGTACATGAAATCAGAAACCATCCAGAGATTCTGCAAGGGCGCGTGAATGTGTAAAAGGCACGAAGTCAGAATCCCTTTATAGACTCAACAAGGGTATGAGTGTGGGTGTTTGTGTGTGTGTGTGTGTGTAAAAAGGAATAGAAGTCAGAAGCCCTCCAGAGATTCTTCAAGGGTAAGAGTGTGAGTGTGTGTGGGTGTCTGTAAAAAGGACACGAAGTCAGAAGACCTCCAGAGAATCATCAAGGGTGCGTGTATGTTTGCTTGTGTGTAAAAAGACCCGAAGTCAGAAGCCCTCTAGAGATTCTGCAAGGGAGTGTGTGTTGGGTGTATAAAAAAGACAACAAGTAAGAAGCACTCCAGAGATTCTGCAAGCGTATGGGTGTGAATGTGTGTGTGTGTGTGTGTAAAGAGGACATGAAGTCGGAAGACCTCAAGTGATTCTGCAAGGGTGATTGTGTGTGTGTGTGTGTGTGTGTATAAAAACATGAAATCAGACTCCCTCAAGAGATTCTGCAAGGATGCGAGTATGTGTGTGTGTGTGTGTGTGTAAAATGGACACGAAATCAGAAGCCCTCTAGAGATTCTTCAAAGGTGTGTGTGTGTGTGTGTTTAAAAAGGACACGTAGTCAGAATTCCTCTAGAGATTCAGCAAGTGTGTGTGTGTGTACAAAGGACACGAAGTCAGAAGCCTTCTAGAGAGTCTTCAAGGGTGCGTGTATGTGTGTGTGTTTGTGTGTAACAAGGACCCTAAGTCAGAAGGCCTCTAGAGATTCTGCAAGGGTATGAGTTTGAGTGTGTTTGTCTGTTTGTGTAAAAAGGACACGAAATCAGAACCCCTCCTAATTCTGCAAGGGTATGAGTGCTAGTGTGTGTGTGTGTAAAAAAGACACGAAGTCAGAAGCCCTCTGGAGATTCTGCAAGGGTGTGTGTATGTGTGTGTGTGCATGTGTAAAAAGGAAACAAAATCAGAATCCCTCTAGCAGGTCAGCAAGTGTGTGTGTGTGTGTGTGTGTGTGTAAAAATAACACGAAGTCAGAAGCCCTCTACCGATTCTGCAATGGGTTGAGTGTGTGTGTGTGTGTAAAAAAGACACAAAGTCAGAAGCCTCCAGAGATACTGCAAGCGAATGTGTGTGAGTTTTTGCGTGTGTTTGTAAAAAGAACACGAAGTCAGGAGCCCTCCAGAGATTCCACAAGAATATGGGTGTGTGCTTGTGTGTATGTGTGTGTATGTAAAAAGGACATGATGACAGAAGCCCTCCAGAGATTCTGCAAGGGTGTGTGTATGTGTGTGTGTGTGTGTGTGTGTGTGTGTGTCTGTGTTTAAAAAGGACTCGATGTCAACAGACCTCCAGAGATTCTGCAAGGGTATGAGTGCTAATGTGTGTGTGGGTGTGGGTTTGTGTGTGTAAAGAAGACACGATGTCAGAAGCCCTCCAGAGATTCTGCAAAGTTATGAGTGTGTTGTGTGTAAAAAGGACACGAAGTCAGAAGTACTCCCGAGATTCTGTAGATGTGAGTGTGAGTTTGTGTGTGTGTGTAAAAAGGACACGAAGTCAGAAGCTCTCCAAAGATTCTGCAAGGGTGCGTTTGTGTGTCTGTGTATGTGTGTAAATAGGACACGAAGTCAGAAGCCCTCCAAAGATTCTGCAAGGATGTGCATGTGTGTGCATGTGTATGTAAAAACAACACGATTCCCTAGCTCTCCAGAGATTCTACTAGGGTGTGTGTGTGTGTGAGTGTGTAAAACACTCAGAGTGAGAAGCCCTGCAGATATTCTTCAACTGTGTGTGTGTGCTTAAAAAGGACACAAAGTCAGAAGCCCCCAGAGATTCTGTAAAGGTGTGAGTGCTAGTGTGTGTGTGTGTGTGTGTGTGTGTGTGTGTGTAAAAAGGACATGAAGTCAGAAGCTCTTTAGAGATTCGGCAAGCGTATGGATTTGAGTGTGTGTGTCTCTGGGTGTAAAAATGACATGAGATCAGAACCACTCCAGATTCTGCAAGGTTGCGTGTATGTGTGTGTGTGTGTCTGAAAAAGGAAACAAAATCAGAATCCCTCTAGCGATTCAGCAAGCATGTGTGTGTGTGTATGTGTAAAAAGGACATGAAGTCAGAAGCACTCCGTAAATTCTGGAAGGGTATGAGTGTGAGTGTGTGTGTGTGTGTGTGTGAGTGTGTAAAAAGGACATGAAGTCAGTAGCCCTCCAGAGATTCTGCATGGGTTTGAGGGTGAGTGGGGTTGTAAAAAAGACATGAAGACGGAAGCCCTCCAGAGATTCTGCAAGGATATGTGTAATGTGTGTGTGTGTATATGCGTGTAAAAAGGACACGATGTCAGAAGCCCTCCAGCTATTCTGCTAGTGTATGAGTGCGAGTGTGTGTGTGTGTGCATGGGCAAAAGACACGAAGTCCGAAACCCTTGCAGAGACTCTGCAAGTGTGTGTGTGTGTAAAAAGGACACGAACTCAGAAGCCCTCCAGAGATTCTGCAGGGATAGGAGTGTGAGTGTGTGTGTGTGTAAAAAGGACACGAAGTAGGAAACCCTCCAGAGATTCTGCAAGGGTTTGAGTGAGTGTGAGTGAGTGTAAAAAGTACATGAAATCAGAAACCATCCAGAGATTCTGCAAGGGCGCGTGTATGTGTAAAAGACACGAAGTCAGAATCCCTTTATAGACTCAACAAGGGTATGAGTGTTGGTGTATTGTGTGTGTGTGTGTGTGTAAAAAGGAATAGATGACAGAAGCTCTCCAGAGATTCTTCAAGGGTAAGAGTGTGAGTGTGTGTGGGTGTCTGTAAAAAGGACACGAAGTCAGAAGACCTCCAGAGAATCATCAAGGGTGCGTGTATGTTTGTTTGTGTGTAAAAAGACCCGAAGTCAGAAGCCCTCTAGAGATTCTGCAAGGGAGTGTGTGTGTTGGGTGTATAAATAAGACAACAAGTAAGAAGCACTCCAGAGAGTCTGCAAGCATATGGTTGTGAGTGTGTGTGTGTGTGTGTGTGTGTAAAGAGGACATGAAGTCGGAAGACCGCACGAGATTCTGCAAGGGTGATTGTGTGTGTGTGTGTGTATAAAAACATGAAATCAGACTCCCTCAAGAGATTCTGCAAGGATGCGAGTATGTGTGTGTGTGTGTGTGTGTAAAATGGACACGAAGTCAGAGCCTTCTAGAGATTCTACAAGAGTGTGTATGTGTGTGTAAAAGGAACATGAAGTCAGAAGCCCTCTAGAGATTCTTCAAGGGTGTGTGTGTGTTTAAAAAGGACACGTAGTCAGAATTCCTCTAGAGATTCAACAAGTGTGTGTGTGTGTGTGTACAAAGGACACGAAGTCAGAAGCCTTCTAGAGAGTCTTCAAGGGTGCGTGTATGTGTGTGTGTTTGTGTGTAACAAGGACCCTAAGTCAGAAGGCCTCTAGAGATTCTGCAAGGGTATGAGTTTGAGTGTGTTTGTCTGTGTGTGTAAAAAGGACACGAAATCAGAACCCCTCCTAATTCTACAAAGGTATGAGTGGTAGTGTGTGTGTGTGAGTGTGTAAAAAGACACGGAGTCAGAAGCCCTCCAGATATTCTTCAACTGTGTGTGTGTGTGTGTGTAAAAAGGACACAAAGTCAGAAGACCCCAGAGATTCTGTAAAGGTATGAGTGTTAGTGTGTGTGTATGTGTGTGTGTGTGAGTGTGTGTAAAAAGGACATGATGTCGGAAGCTCTTTAGAGATTCGGCAAGCGTATGGATTTTAGTGTGTGTGTCTCTGGGTGTAAAAATGACATGAGATCAGAACCACTCCAGAGATTCTGCAAGGTTGCGTGTATGTGTGTGTGTGTGTCTGAAAAAGGAAACAAAATCAGAATCCCTCTAGCGATTCAGCAAGCATGTGTGTGTGTGTGTGTGTGTGTGTGAGTGTGTGTAAAAAGGACATGAAGTCAGAAGCCCTCCGTAAATTCTGGAAGGGTATGAGTGTGAGTGTGTGTGTGTGTGTGTGTGTGTAAAAAGGACATGAAGTCAGTAGCCCTCCAGAGATTCTGCATGGGTTTGAGGGTGAGTGGGTGTGTAAAAAAGACATGAAGACGGAAGCCCTGCATAGATTCTGCAAGGATGTGTGTGTGTATATGTGTGTAAAAAGGACACGATGTCAGAAGCCCTCCAGATATTCTGCTAGTGTATGAGGGCGAGTGTGTGTGTGTGTGTGTGTGTGCATGGTAAAAAAGACACGAAGTCCGAAACCCTTGCAGAGATTCTGCAAGGGTGTGTGTGTGAAAAAAGGACACGAACTCAGAAGCCCTCCAGAGATTCTCCAAGGGTATGAGTGTGAGTGTGTGTGTGTTTTTCTGTAAAAAGGACTCGAAGGCAGAAGCCTTATAAAGATTCTGCAACAGTGTTTGTGTGTGTTTGTGTTTAAAAAAGGACACGATGTCAGAAGCCCTTTAGAGATTCTGCAAAGGTGTGATTATGTGTTTGTGTGTTAGTAAAAAGTACACGAATTTATAAGCCCTCCAGAGATTCTGCAAGGGTGTGATTTGTATTTTTTTGTGTGTAAAAAGGACATGAAGTCAGAAGCTCTCTAGACATTCTGCAAAGGTATTTGTGTGTGTGTGTTAAAAGGACATGAAGTCAGAAGCCCTCCAGAGATCCCGCAAGGGTATGAGTGTGACTGAGTGTTTGTGTGTGTAAAAAGGAAAGGAAGTCAGAAGGCCTCCAGACATTCTGCAAGCGTTCGTGTATGTGTGTGTGTAATAAGGAGAGGAAGTCAGAAGCACTCTAGAGATTTGGAAGGATTTGTGTTTATGTGTGTGTGTAAAAAGGAAAAGAAATTAGAATCCCTCCAGAGATTCTGTACGGGTATGAGTGTGAATGTGTGTGTGTGTAAAAAGGACACGAAGTAGGAAACCCTCCAGAGATTCTGCAAGGGTTTGAGTGAGTGTGAGTGAGTGTAAAAAGTACATGAAATCAGAAACCATCCAGAGATTCTGTAAGGGCTCATGAATGTGTAAAAGGCACGAAGTCAGAATCCCTTTATAGACTCAACAAGGGTATGAGTGTGGGTGTTTGTGTGTGTGTGTGTGTGTGTAAAAAGGAATAGAGGTCAGAAGCCCTCTAGAGATTCTTCAAGGGTAAGAGTGTGAGTGTGTGTGGGTGTATGTAAAAAGGACACGAAGTCAGAAGACCTCCAGAGAATCATCAAGGGTGCGTGTATGTTTGTTTGTGTGTAAAAAGACCCGAAGTCAGAAGCCCTCTAGAGATTCTGCAAGGGAGTGTGTGTGTTGGGGGTATAAAAAAGACAAGTAAGAAGCACTCCAGAGATTCTGCAACCGTATGGGTGTGAGTGTGTGTGTGTGTGTGTGTGTAAAGAGGACATGAAGTCGGAAGACCTCAAGAGATTCTTCAAGGGTGATTGTGTGTGTGTGCGTGTATAAAAACATGAAATCAGACTCCCTCAACAGATTATGCAAGGATGCGAGTATGGGTGCGTGTGTGTGTGTAAAATGGACATGAAGTCAGAGCCTTCTAGAGATTTTACAAGAGTGTGTATGTGTGTGTAAAAGGAACATGAAGTCAGAAGCCCTCTAGAGATTCTTCAAAGGTGTGTGTGTGTGTTTAAAAAGGACACGTAGTCAGAATTCCTCTAGAGATTCAGCAAGTGTGTGTGTGTGTACAAAGGACACGAAGTCAGAAGCCTTCTAGAGAGTCTTCAAGGGTGCGTGTATGTGTGTGTGTTTGTGTGTAACAAGGACCCTAAGTCAGAAGGCCTCTAGAGATTCTGCAAGGGTATGAGTTTGAGTGTGTTTGTCTGTGTGTGTAAAAAGGACACGAAATCAGAACCCCTCCTAATTCTGCAAGGGTATGAGTGCTAGTGTGTGTGTGTGTGTAAAAAAGACACGAAGTCAGAAGCCCTCTGAAGATTCTGCAAGGGTGTGTGTATGTGTGTGTGTGTGTGCGTGTGTAAAAAGGAAACAAAATCAGAATCCCTCTAGCAGTTCAGCAAGGGTGTGTGTGTGTGTAAAAATAACACGAAGTAAGAAGCCCTCTACCGATTCTGCAAGGGGTTGAGTGTGTGTGTGGGTGTAAAAAAGACGCAAAGTCAGAAGTCTCCAGAGATACTGCAAGCGAATGAATGTGAGTTTTTGCGTGTGTTTGTAAAAAGAACACGAAGTCAGAAGCTCTCCAGGGATTCCACAAGAACATGGATGTGTTTTTGTGTGTATGTGTGTGTATGTAAAAAGGACATGATGACAAAAGCCCTCCAGAGATTCTGCAAGGGTGTGTGTATGTGTGTGTGTGTGTGTGTGTGTGTCTGTGTTTAAAAAGGACTCGATGTCGGCAGACCTCCAGAGATTCTGCAAGGGTATGAGTGCTAGTGTGTTTGGGTGTGTGGGTGTGTGTGTGTAAAGAAGACAGAATGTCAGAAGCCCTCCAGAGTTTCTGCAAGGGTATGAGTGTGTGTGTGTGTGTAAAAAGGAGACGAAGTCAGAAGTACTCCAGAGATTCTGTAGATGTGAGTGTGAGTTTGTGTGTGTGTGTGTGTAAAAAGGACACAAAGTCAGAAGCCCTCCAAAGATTCTGCAAGGATGTGCATGTGTTTGCGTGTGTATGTAAAAACAACACGATTCCCTAGCTCTTCAGAGATTCTACTAGGGTGTGTGTGTGTGTGAGTGTGTAAAAAGTCTCGGAATCAGAAGCCCTCCAGATATTCTTCAACTGTGTGTGTGTGTGTAAAAAGGACACAAAGTCAGAAGCCCCCAGAGATTCTATAAAGGTATGAGTGCTATTGTGTGTGTGTGTGTGTGTGTGAGTGTGTGTAAAAAGGACATGAAGTCAGAAGCTCTTTAGAGATTTGGCAAGCGTATGGATTTGAGTGTGTGTGTCTCTGGGTGTAAAAATGACATGAGATCAGAACCACTCCAGAGATTCTGCAAGGTTGCGTGTATGTGTGTGTGTGTGTCTGAAAAAGGAAACAAAATCAGAATCCCTCTAGCGATTCAGCAAGCGTGTGTGTGTGTGTGTGTGTGTGTGTGTGTAAAAAGGACATGAAGTCAGAAGCCCTCCGTAAATTCTGGAAGGGTATGAGTGTGAGCGTGTGTGTGTGTGTGTGTAAAAAGGACATGAAGACAGTAGCCCTCCAGAGATTCTGCATGGGTTTGAGGGTGAGTGGGGGTGTAGAAAAGACATGAAGACGGAAGCCCTCCAGAGATTCTGCAAGGATGTGTGTAATGTGTGTGTGTGTATATGCGTGTAAAAAGGACACGATATCAGAAGCCCTCCAGATATTCTGCTAGTGTATGAGTGCGAGTGTGTGTGTGTGTACATGGGCAAAAAGACACGAAGTCCGAAACCCTTGCAGAGATTCTGCAAGGGTGTGTGTGTGTAAAAAGGACACGAACTCAGAAGCCCTCCAGAGATTCTGCAAGGGTACGAGTGTGTGTGTGTGTGTGTGTGTGTGTGAAAAGGTCACGAATTCAGAAGCCCTCCAGGGATTCTGTAAGGGTGTGTGTGTGTGTGTTTGTGTGTGTGTGTGTATGTAAGTGGGTAAAAAGGACACGAAGTCAGAAGCCCTCCAGAGATTCTTCAAGGGTGTGTGTGTAAAAAGGACACGAAGTCAGAAGCCCTGTAGAGATTCTGCAAGGATATGAGTGTGTGTGTGTGTGTGTGTGTGTGTGTGTTTGTGTATAAAAAGGACATGAAGGCAGAACCCCTCCACATTTACTGCAAGGGTGCATGTATGTGTGTGTAAAAAGGAAACGAAGTCAGAAGCCTTCTAGAGATTCTCCCATGGTGTGTGTGTTTGTGAATGTGTTTGTGTAAAAAGGACACTAAATCAGAAGCCCTCTAAAGTTCTGCAAGGGTGTGAGTGTGTGTGTGTGTGTGTGTGTGTGTGTGTGTGTGTGTGTAAAAAAGACACGAAGTCAGAAGCCCTCCAGACTTTCTGGAAGGGTGTGTGTGTGTTTGTGTAAAAAAGGACATAAAATCAGAAGCCTTGTAAAGATTCTGCAATGGTATGTGTGTGTGTGTGTGCGCGTGTGTGTTTGTAAAAAGGACATGAAGTCAGAAACCCTCCACAGATTCTGCAAGGGCTTGAATGTGTGTGTAAAAAGGAAAAGTCAGAAGCCCTCTAGAGATTCTCCCATGGTGTGTGTGTGTGTGTGTGCGAGAGAGAGTGCGTGTGTGTTAGTAAAAAGGACATGAAGTCAGAAGCCCTCCAGAGATTCTCCCATGGTGTGTGAGTGTGTGTGTGTTTGTGTCAAAAGGACACTAAATCAGAAGCCGTCTAAAGTTCTGCAAGGGTGTGAGTTTGTGTGTGTAAAAAGGACACAAAGTCAGAAGCCCTCCAGTGTTTCTGCAAGGGTGTGCGTGTGTTTGTGTAAAAAGGACACAAAATCAGAAGCCTTGTAAAGATTCTGCAATGGAATGTGTGTGTGTGTGCGCGTGTGTGTGTAAAAAGGAGAAGTCAGAAGCACTCCAGAGATGCTGCAAGTGTGTGAGTGTGTGTTTAAAAAAGACACGAAGTCAGACACTACAGAGCTTCTGCCATGGTGTGTGCGTGTGTGCGTGTGTAAAAAGGACACCAAATCAGAAGCCCTCCAGAGATTCTGCAAGGGTGCGTGTATGTGTATGTGGTTTAAGAGGACCCAAGCAGAAGCCCTCAAGGGAATCTGCAAGGTTATGAGTGTGTGTGTTGTGTGCAAAAGGGAAACGAAGTCAGAAGCCCTCCAAAGATTTCTCAAGGGTGCGTGTATGTGTGTGTGTAAAAAGGAAACAAAATCAGAAGCCCTCTAAAGATTCTGCATGGGTGTGTGTGCGTGTAAAGTGGACATGAAGTCAGAAGCCCTCCAGAGATTCAGCAAGGTTGTGTGTGTGTGTCTGTGTGTGTGTAAAAAGGAGAAAAAGTCAGAAGCACTCCAGAGATGCTGCAAGTGTGTTAGTGTGTGTTTAAAAAGACACGAAGTCAGACCCTCCAGAGCTTCTGCCAGGGTGTGTGTGTGTGTGTGTGTGTGTGTGTGTGTGTGTGTGTAAAAAGGACACGAAGTCAGAAGCCCTCCAGAGTTTCTGGAAGGGGGTGTGTGTGTGTGTTTGTGTAAAAAGGACACAAAATCAGAAGCCTTGTAAAGATTCTGCAATGGTATGAGTGTGTGTGCGCGCGCGTGTGTGTGTAAAAAGGAGATGAAGTCAGAAGCACTCCAGAGATGCTGCAAGTGTGTGAGTGTGTGTTTAAAAAAACACGAAGTCAAACCCTCCAGAGCTTCTGCCAGGGTGTGTGTGTGTGTGCGTGTGTAAAAAGGACACCAAATCAGAAGCCCTCCAAAGAATCTGCAAGGGTGCGTGTATGTGTGTGTAAAAAGGATACGGAGACAGAACCCTTCTAGAGATTATGGAAGGTTATGAGTGTGTGTGAGTGTGTGTGTGTAAAAAGTACACAAAATCAGAAGCCCTCTTGAGATTCTGTAAGCGGGTGTGTGTGTGTGGGTAAAGGACATGAAGCCAGAAGTTCTCCAGAGATTCTGCAAGGTTAGAGCGTTAGTGTGTCTGTGTTTGTGTGTAAAATGGAAAAAGTCAGAAGCTTTCCAGAGTTTCTGCAGGTGGTTTCGTCTTTGTGTGTGTGTGTAAAAAGGACATGAAATTGGACGCGCTACAGAGATTCTGCAAGGGTGCGTGTATGTGTTTGTGTGTAAAAAGGACACGAAACCAGAAGCCTTCTAGAGACGCTTCAAGATTGTTTGTGTGTGTGTGTGTGTTGGTAAAAAGGACGTGAAATCAGAAGCCCTCCAGAGATTCTGCAAGGGTTTGAATGTGTGTGTAAAAAGGACACGAAGTCAGAAGCCCTTTAGAGTTTCTGCAAAGGTGTGAGTGTGTGTTTGTGTGTTTGTAAAAAGTACACGAATTCATAAGCCCTCCAGAGATTCTGCAAGGGTGTGATTTGTGTTTTTTTGTGTGTAAAGAGGACATGAAGTCAGAAGCCCTCTAGAGATTCTGCAAAGTTATTTGTGTGTGTGTGTGTGTGTGTGTTAAAAGGACATGAAGTCAGAAGCCCTCCAGAGATTCTGCAAGGATATGAGTTTGTGTGTTTGTGTAAAAAGGACACCAAATCAGAAGCTGTTTAAAGATTCTGCAACTGTGTGTGTGTGTGTGTGAGTGTAAAAAGGGAATGTCAGAAGCCCTCAAGAGATGCTGCAAGTGTGTGAGAGTGTGTGTTTAAAAAGGACACGAAGTCAGAAGGCCTCCAGAGCTTCTGCAATTGTGTGTATATGTGTGTGTTTGTGTGTGTGTAAAAAGGACACGAAGTCAGATGCCCTTTACAGATTCTGCAAGGGTGTGAGTGTGTGTGTGTGTGTGTGTGTGTGTAAAAAGGACACTAAATCAGAAGCTCTCCAGAGATTCTGCAAGTGTGTGTGTGTGTGTAAAGGACACCATATCAGAAGCCCTCCAGAGATTCTGCAAGGGTTTGTGTATGTGTATATGGTTTAAAAGGACCCAAAGTCAGAAGCCCTCTAGCGATTCTGCAAGGTTACGAGTGTGAGTGTGTGTGTTGTGTGCAAAAGCGACCAGAAGTCAGAAGCCCTCCAGAGATTTCTCAACGGTGGGTGTATGTGTGTGTGTGTTTGTGTGTGTGTGTAAAAAGGAAACAAAATCAGAAGCCCTCCAGGGATTCAGCAAGTGTGTGTGTGTGTGTGTGTGTAAAGAGGAAATGATGACAGAAGCCTTCCAGAGATTCAGCAAGGGTGTGAGTGTGTGTGTGTAAAAAGGACATGAAGTCAGAAGCCCTCCAGAGATTCAGCAAGGTTGTGTGTGTGTGACTGTGTGTGTGTAAAAAGGAGAAAAAGTCAGAAGCACTCCAGAGATGCTGCAAGTGTGTGAGTGTGTGTTTAAAAAGACACGAAGTCAGACCCTCCAGAGCTTCTGCCAGGGTGTGTGTGTGTGTAAAAAGGACACGAAGTCAGAAGCCCTCCAGAGTTTCTGGAAGGGTGTGTGTGTGTGTGTTTGTGTAAAAAGGACACAAAATCAGAAGCCTTGTAAAGATTCTGCAATGGTATGTGTGTGTGTGCGTGCGATGTGTGTAAAAAGGAGAAGAAGTCAGAAGCACTCCAGAGATGCTGCAAGTGTGTGAGTGTGTGTTTAAAAAAGACACGAAATCAGACCCTCCAGAGCTTCTGCCAGGGTGTGTGTGTGTGTGTGTGTGTGTGTGTGTGTGTCTAAAAAGGACACGAAGTCAGAAGCCCTCCAGAGTTTCTGGAAGGGTGTGTGTGTGTGTGTTTGTGTAAAAAGGACACAAAATCAGAAGCCTTGTAAAGATACTGCAATGGTATGAGTGTGTGTGCGCGAGCGTGTGTGTGTAAAAAGGAGAAGAAGTCAGAAGCACTCCAGAGA
The DNA here is from genome assembly GCF_050624435.1 of Tenrec ecaudatus. NCBI lineage: Eukaryota > Metazoa > Chordata > Mammalia > Afrosoricida > Tenrecidae > Tenrec > Tenrec ecaudatus. The sequence goes on along the minus strand of NC_134543.1, from coordinate 102,470,466 downwards.
TGCTGCAAGTGTGTGAGTGTGTGTTTAAAAAAACACGAAGTCAAACCCTCCAGAGCTTCTGCCAGTGTGTGTGTGTGTGTGCGTGTGTAAAAAGGACACCAAATCAGAAGCCCTCCAAAGAATCTGCAAGGGTGCGTGTATGTGTGTGTAAAAAGGATACGGAGACAGAACCCTTCTAGAGATTATGGAAGGGTATGAGTGTGTGTAAGTGTGTGTGTGTAAAAAGTACACAAAATCAGAAGCCCTCTTGAGATTCTCTAAGCGGGTGTGTGTGTGTGGGTAAAGGACATGAAGCCAGAAGTTCTCCAGAGATTCTGCAAGGTTAGAGCGTTAGTGTGTCTGTGTTTGTGTGTAAAATGGAAAAAGTCAGAAGCTTTCCAGAGTTTCTGCAGGTGGTTTCGTCTTTGTGTGTGTGTGTAAAAAGGACATGAAATTGGACGCGCTACAGAGATTCTGCAAGGGTGCGTGTATGTGTTTGTGTGTAAAAAGGACACGAAACCGGAAGCCTTCTAGAGACGCTTCAAGAGTGTTTGTGTGTGTGTGTGTGTTTGTAAAAAGGACGTGAAATCAGAAGCCCTCCAGAGATTCTGCAAGGGTTTGAATGTGTGTGTAAAAAGGACACGAAGTCAGAAGCCCTTTAGAGATTCTGCAAAGGTGTGAGTGTGTGTTTGTGTGTTTGTAAAAAGTACACGAATTCATAAGCCCTCCAGAGATTCTGCAAGGGTGTGATTTGTGTTTTTTTTTGTGTAAAGAGGACATGAAGTCAGAAGCCCTCTAGAGATTCTGCAAAGTTATTTGTGTGTGTGTGTGTGTGTGTGTGTGTTAAAAGGACATGAAGTCAGAAGCCCTCCAGAGATTCGGCAAGGATATGAGTGTGTGTGTTTGTGTAAAAAGGACTCCAAATCAGAAGCCGTTTAAAGATTCTGCAACTGTGTGTGTGTGTGTGTGTGTGTGAGTGTAAAAAGGGGATGTCAGAAGCCCTCAAGAGATGCTGCAAGTGTGTGAGAGTGTGTGTTTAAAAAGGACACGAAGTCAGAAGGCCTCCAGAGCTTCTGCAAGTGTGTGTATATGTGTGTGTTTGTGTGTGTGTAAAAAGGACACGAAGTCAGATGCCCTTTACAGATTCTGCAAGGGTGTGAGTGTGTGTGTGTGTGTGTGTAAAAAGGACACTAAATCAGAAGCTCTCCAGAGATTCTGCAAGTGTGTGTGTGTGTGTAAAGGACACCAAATCAGAAGCCCTCCAGAGATTCTGCAAGGGTTTGTGTATGTGTATATGGTTTAAAAGGACCCAAAGTCAGCAGCCCTCTAGCGATTCTGCAAGGTTACGAGTGTGAGTGTGTGTGTTGTGTGCAAAAGCGACCCGATGTCAGAAGCCCTCCAGAGATTTCTCAACGGTGGGTGTATGTGTGTGTGTGTGTGTTTGTGTGTGTGTGTAAAAAGGAAACAAAATCAGAAGCCCTCCAGGGATTCAGCAAGTGTGTGTGTGTGTGTGTAAAGAGGAAATGATGACAGAAGCCTTCCAGACATTCAGCAAGGGTGTGATTTTGTGTGTGTAAAAAGGACACGAAGTCAGAAACCCTCTAGAGATTCTGCAAGAGTATAAGTGTGAGTGTGCGTGTGTGTTAATAAATAGAACACGAAGTCAGAAGCTCTCTAGAGATTCTACAAGGGTGTGTTTGTGTGTAAAAACATGAAGTCACAAGCACTTCAGAGATTCTGCAAGGGTATGAGTGTGTGTGTGTGTGTGTGTGTGTGAAAAGGTCACGAATTCAGAAGCCCTCCAGGGATTCTGTATGGGTGTGTGTGTGTGTGTGTTTGTCTGTGTGTGTGTATGTAAGTGGGTAAAAAGGACACGAAGTCAGAAGCCCTCCAGAGATTCTTCAAGGGTGTGTGTGTAAAAAGGACACGAAGTCAGAAGGCCTGTAGAGATTCTGCAAGGATATGAGTGTGTGTGTGTGTGTGTGTGTTTGTGTATAAAAAGGACACGAAGGCAGAACCCCTCCACATTTACTGCAAGGGTGCATGTATGTGTGTGTAAAAAGGAAACGAAGTCAGAAGCCTTCTAGAGATTCTCCCATGGTGTGTGTGTTTGTGAATGTGTTTGTGTAAAAAGGACACTAAATCAGAAGCCCTCCAAAGTTCTGCAAGGGTGTGAGTGTGTGTGTGTGTGTGTGTGTGTGTGTGTAAAAAAGACACGAAGTCAGAAGCCCTCCAGACTTTCTGGAAGGGTGTGTGTGTGTTGGTGTAAAAAAGGACATAAAATCAGAAGCCTTGTAAAGATTCTGCAATGGTATGTGTGTGTGTGTGTGCGCGTGTGTGTTTGTAAAAAGGACATGAAGTCAGAAACCCTCCACAGATTCTGCAAGGGCTTGAATGTGTGTGTAAAAAGGAAAAGTCAGAAGCCCTCTAGAGATTCTCCCATGGTGTGTGTGTGTGTGTGTGTGTGTGAGAGAGAGAGTGCGTGTGTGTTAGTAAAAAGGACATGAAGTCAGAAGCCCTCCAGAGATTCTCCCATGGTGTGTGTGTGTGTGTTTGTGTCAAAAGGACACTAAATCAGAAGCCGTCTAAAGTTCTGCAAGGGTGTGAGTTTGTGTGTGTAAAAAGGACACAAAGTCAGAAGCCCTCCAGTGTTTCTGCAAGGGTGTGCGTGTGTTTGTGTAAAAAGGACACAAAATCAGAAGCCTTGTAAAGATTCTGCAATGGAATGTGTGTGTGTGTGCGCGTGTGTGTGTAAAAAGGAGAAGTCAGAAGCACTCCAGAGATGCTGCAAGTGTGTGAGTGTGTGTTTAAAAAAGACACGAAGTCAGACACTACAGAGCTTCTGCCAGGGTGTGTGCGTGTGTGCGTGTGTAAAAAGGACACCAAATCAGAAGCCCTCCAGAGATTCTGCAAGGGTGCGTGTATGTGTATGTGGTTTAACAGGACCCAAGAAGAAGCCCTCAAGGGAATCTGCAAGGTTATGAGTGTGTGTGTTGTGTGCAAAAGGGAAACGAAGTCAGAAGCCCTCCACCGATTTCTCAAGGGTGCGTGTATGTGTGTGTGTAAAAAGGAAACAAAATCAGAAGCCCTCTAAAGATTCTGCATGGGTGTGTGTGCGTGTAAAGTGGACATGAAGTCAGAAGCCCTCCAGAGATTCAGCAAGGTAGTGTGTGTGTGTCTGTGTGTGTGTAAAAGGGATACGGAGACAGAACGCCTCTAGAGATTATGGAAGGGTATGAGTCTGTGTGAGTGTGTGTGTTTAAAAAGTACTCAAAATCAGAAGCCCTCCTGAGATTCTGTAAGCGGGTGTGTGTGTGTGGGAAAAGGACATGAAGCCAGAAGTTCTCCAGAGATTCCGCAAGGTTATGAGCGTTAGTGTGTCTGTGTTTGTGTGTAAAACGGAAAACGTCAGACGCTTTCCAGATTTCTGCAGGTGTTTGTGTCTATGGGTGTGTGTGTGTAAAAAGGACATGAAATTGGACGCCCTACAAAGATTCTGCAAGGGTGCGTGTATGTGTTTGTGTGTAAAAAGGACACGAAACGGGAAGCCTTCTAGAGATGCTTCAAAAGTGTTTGTGTGTGTGTGTGTGTGTTTGTAAAAAGGACATGAAGTCAGAAGCCCTCCAGAGATTTTCCCATGGTGTGTGTGTGCGCGCGCGCGAGATTTTGTGTAAAAAGGACACTAAATCAGAAGCCGTCTAAAGTTCTGCAAGGGTGTGAGTGTGTGTGTGTAAAAAGGACACGAAGTCAGAAGCCCTCCAGAGATTCTGTAAGGGTGTGTGTGTTTGTGTAAAAAGGACACAAAATCAGAAGCGTGTAAAGATTCTGCAATGGTATGTGTGTGTGTGTGTGCGCGTGTGTGTGTAAAAAGGAGAAAAAGTCAGAAGCACTCCAGAGATGCTGCAAGTGTGTGAGTGTGTGTTTAAAAAGACACGAAGTCAGACCCTCCAGAGCTTCTGCCAGGGTGTGTGTGTGTGCGCGCGTGTAAAAAGGACACCAAATCAGAAGCCCTCCAGAGATTCTGCAAGGGTGCGTGTATGTGTGTGTAAAAAGGATACGGAGACAGAACCCTTCTAGAGATTATGGAAGGGTATGAGTGTGTGTGTGTAAAAAGTACACAAAATCAGAAGCCCTCTTGAGATTCTGTAAGCGGGTGTGTGTGTGTGGGTAAAGGACATGAAGCCAGAAGTTCTCCAGAGATTCTGCAAGGTTAGAGCGTTAGTGTGTCTGTGTTTGTGTGTAAAATGGAAAAAGTCAGAAGCTTTCCAGAGTTTCTGCAGGTGGTTTCGTCTTTGTGTGTGTGTGTAAAAAGACATGAAATTGGACGCGCTACAGAGATTCTGCAAGGGTGCGTGTATGTGTTTGTGTGTAAAAAGGACACGAAACCGGAAGCCTTCTAGAGACGCTTCAAGAGTGTTTGTGTGTGTGTGTGTGTGTGTGTTTGTAAAAAGGACGTGAAATCAGAAGCCCTCCAGAGATTCTGCAAGGGTTTGAATGTGTGTGTAAAAAGGACACGAAGTCAGAAGCCCTTTAGAGATTCTGAAAAGGTGTGAGTGTGTGTTTGTGTGTTTGTAAAAAGTACACAAATTCATAAGCCCTCCAGAGATTCTGCAAGGGTGTGATTTGTGTTTTTTTGTGTGTAAAGAGGACATGAAGTCAGAAGCCCTCTAGAGATTCTGCAAAGTTATTTGTGTGTGTGTTTGTGTGTGTGTGTTAAAAGGACATGAAGTCAGAAGCCCTCCAGAGATTCTGCAAGGATATGAGTGTGTGTGTTTGTGTAAAAAGGACACCAAATCAGAAGCCGTTTAAAGATTCTGCAACTGTGTGTGTGTGTGTGTGTGAGTGTAAAAAGGGGATGTCAGAAGCCCTCAAGAGATGCTGCAAGTGTGTGAGAGTGTGTGTATAAAAAGGACACGAAGTCAGAAGGCCTCCAGAGCTTCTGCAAGTGTGTGTATATGTGTGTGTTTGTGTGTGTGTAAAAAGGACACGAAGTCAGATGCCCTTTACAGATTCTGCAAGGGTGTGAGTGTGTGTGTGTGTGTGTGTGTAAAAAGGACACTAAATCAGAAGCTCTCCAGAGATTCTGCAAGTGTGTGTGTGTGTGTAAAGGACACCAAATCAGAAGCCCTCCAGAGATTCTGCAAGGGTTTGTGTATGTGTATATGGTTTAAAAGGACCCAAAGTCAGAAGCCCTCTAGCGATTCTGCAAGGTTACGAGTGTGAGTGTGTGTGTTGTGTGCAAAAGCGACCCAAAGTCAGAAGCCCTCCAGAGATTTCTCAACGGTGGGTGTATGTGTGTGTGTGTTTGTGTGTGTGTGTAAAAAGGAAACAAAATCAGAAGCCCTCCAGGGATTCAGCAAGTGTGTGTGTGTGTGTGTGTGTGTAAAGAGGAAATGATGACAGAAGCCTTCCAGAGATTCAGCAAGGGTGTGAGTTTGTGTGTGTGTGTGTATAAAGGACAGGAAGTCAGAAACCCTCTAGAGATTCTGCAAGAGTATAAGTGTGAGTGTGCGTGTGTGTTAATAAATAGAACACGAAGTCAGAAGCCCTCTAGAGATTCTGCAAGGGTGTGTTTGTGTGTAAAAACATGAAGTCACAAGCACTTCAGAGATTCTGCAAGGGTATGAGTGTGTGTGTATGTGAAAAGGTCACGAATTCAGAAGCCCTCCAGGGATTCTGTAAGGGTGTGTGTGTGTGTGTGTTTGTGTGTGTGTGTATGTAAGTGGGTAAAAAGGACACGAAGTCAGAAGCCCTCCAGAGATTCTTCAAGGGTGTGTGTGTAAAAAGGACACGAAGTCAGAAGGCCTGTAGAGATTCTGCAAGGATATGAGTGTGTGTGTGTGTGTGTTTGTGTATAAAAAGGACACGAAGGCAGAACCCCTCCACATTTACTGCAAGGGTGCATGTATGTGTGTGTAAAAAGGAAACGAAGTCAGAAGCCTTCTAGAGATTCTCCCATGGTGTGTGTGTTTGTGAATGTGTGTGTGTAAAAAGGACACTAAATCAGAAGCTCTCCAGAGATTCTGCAAGTGTGTGTGTGTGTGTGTGTAAAGGACACCATATCAGAAGCCCTCCAGAGATTCTGCAAGGGTTTGTGTATGTGTATATGGTTTAAAAGGACCCAATGTCAGAAGCCCTCTAGCGATTCTGCAAGGTTACGAGTGTGAGTGTGTGTGTTGTGTGCAAAAGCGACCCGAAGTCAGAAGCCCTCCAGAGATTTCTCAACGGTGGGTGTATGTGTGTGTGTGTTTGTGTGTGTGTGTAAAAAGGAAACAAAATCAGAAGCCCTCCAGGGATTCAGCAAGTGTGTGTGTGTGTGTGTGTGTGTGTAAAGAGGAAATGATGACAGAAGCCTTCCAGAGATTCAGCAAGGGTGTGAGTGTGTGTGTGTGTGTGTGTGTGTAAAAAGGACACGAAGTCAGAAACCCTCTAGAGATTCTGCAAGAGTATAAGTGTGAGTGTGCGTGTGTGTTAATAAATAGAACACGAAGTCAGAAGCTCTCTAGAGATTCTGCAAGGGTGTGTTTGTGTGTAAAAACATGAAGTCACAAGCACTTCAGAGATTCTGCAAGGGTATGAGTGTGTGTGTGTGTGTGTGTGTGTGTGTGAAAAGGTCACGAATTCAGAAGCCCTCCAGGGATTCTGTAAGGGTGTGTGTGTGTGTGTGTTTGTGTGTGTGTGTGTATGTAAGTGGGTAAAAAGGACACGAAGTCAGAAGCCCTCCAGAGATTCTTCAAGGGTGTGTGTGTAAAAAGGACACGAAGTCAGAAGCCCTGTAGAGATTCTGCAAGGATATGAGTGTGTGTGTGTGTGTGTTTGTGTATAAAAAGGACACGAAGGCAGAACCCCTCCACATTTACTGCAAGGGTGCATGTATGTGTGTGTAAAAAGGAAACGAAGTCAGAAGCCTTCTAGAGATTCTCCCATGGTGTGTGTGTTTGTGAATGTGTTTGTGTAAAAAGGACACTAAATCAGAAGCCCTCTAAAGTTCTGCAAGGGTGTGAGTGTGTGTGTGTGTGTGTGTGTGTGTGTGTGTAAAAAAGACACGAAGTCAGAAGCCCTCCAGACTTTCTGGAAGGGTGTGTGTGTGTTTGTGTTAAAAAGGACATAAAATCAGAAGCCTTGTAAAGATTCTGCAATGGTATGTGTGTGTGTGTGTGCGCGTGTGTGTTTGTAAAAAGGACATGAAGTCAGAAACCCTCCACAGATACTGCAAGGGCTTGAATGTGTGTGTAAAAAGGAAAAGTCAGAAGCCCTCTAGAGATTCTCCCATGGTGTGTGTGTGTGTGTGTGAGAGAGAGAGAGTGCGTGTGTGTTAGTAAAAAGGACATGAAGTCAGAAGCCCTCCAGAGATTCTCCCAGGGTGTGTGTGTGTGTGTTTGTGTCAAAAGGACACTAAATCAGAAGCCGTCTAAAGTTCTGCAAGGGTGTGAGTTTGTGTGTGTAAAAAGGACACAAAGTCAGAAGCCCTCCAGTGTTTCTGCAAGGGTGTGCGTGTGTTTGTGTAAAAAGGACACAAAATCAGAAGCCTTGTAAAGATTCTGCAATGGTATGTGTGTGTGTGTGTGCGCGTGCGTGTGTAAAAAGGACACCAAATCAGAAGCCCTCCAGAGATTCTGCAAGGGTGCGTGTATGTGTATGTGGTTTAAGAGGACCCAAGCAGAAGCCCTCAAGGGAATCTGCAAGGTTATGAGTGTGTGTGTTGTGTGCAAAAGGGAAACGAAGTCAGAAGCCCTCCAAAGATTTCTCAAGGGTGCGTGTATGTGTGTGTGTAAAAAGGAAACAAAATCAGAAGCCCTCTAAAGATTCTGCATGGGTGTGTGTGCGTGTAAAGTGGACATGAAGTCAGAAGCCCTCCAGAGATTCAGCAAGGTTGTGTGTGTGTAAAAGGGATACGGAGACAGAACGCCTCTAGAGATTATGGAAGGGTATGAGTCTGTGTGAGTGTGTGTGTTTAAAAAGTACTCAAAATCAGAAGCCCTCCAGAGATTCTGTAAGGGTGTGTGTGTTTGTGTAAAAAGGACACAAAATCAGAAGCGTGTAAAGATTCTGCAATGGTATGTGTGTGTGTGTGTGCGCGTGTGTGTGTAAAAAGGAGAAAAAGTCAGAAGCACTCCAGAGATGCTGCAAGTGTGTGAGTGTGTGTTTAAAAAGACACGAAGTCAGACCCTCCAGAGCTTCTGCCAGGGTGTGTGTGTGTGTGCGTGTGTAAAAAGAACACCAAATCAGAAGCCCTCCAGAGATTCTGCAAGGGTGCGTGTATGTGTGTGTAAATAGGATACGGAGACAGAACCCTTCTAGAGATTATGGAAGGGTATGAGTGTGTGTGAGTGTGTGTGTGTAAAAAGTACACAAAATCAGAAGCCCTCTTGAGATTCTGTAAGCGGGTGTGTGTGTGTGGGTAAAGGACATGAAGCCAGAAGTTCTCCAGATATTCTGCAAGGTTAGAGCGTTAGTGTGTCTGTGTTTGTGTGTAAAATGGAAAAAGTCAGAAGCTTTCCAGAGTTTCTGCAGGTGGTTTCGTCTTTGTGTGTGTGTGTAAAAAGGACATGAAATTGGACGCGCTACAGAGATTCTGCAAGGGTGCGTGTATGTGTTTGTGTGTAAAAAGGACACGAAACCGGAAGCCTTCTAGAGACGCTTCAAGAGTGTTTGTGTGTGTGTGTGTGTTTGTAAAAAGGACGTGAAATCAGAAGCCCTCCAGAGATTCTGCAAGGGTTTGAATGTGTGTGTAAAAAGGACACGAAGTCAGAAGCCCTTTAGAGATTCTGCAAAGGTGTGAGTGTGTGTTTGTGTGTTTGTAAAAAGTACACGAATTCATAAGCCCTCCAGAGATTCTGCAAGGGTGTGATTTGTGTTTTTTTGTGTGTAAAGAGGACATGAAGTCAGAAGCCCTCTAGAGATTCTGCAAAGTTATTTGTGTGTGTGTGTGTGTGTGTGTGTGTGTTAAAAGGACATGAAGTCAGAAGCCCTCCAGAGATTCTGCAAGGATATGAGTGTGTGTGTTTGTGTAAAAAGGACACCAAATCAGAAGCCGTTTAAAGATTCTGCAACTGTGTGTGTGTGTGTGTGTGAGTGTAAAAAGGGGATGTCAGAAGCCCTCAAGAGATGCTGCAAGTGTGTGAGTGTGTGTGTTTAAAAAGGACACGAAGTCAGAAGACCTCCAGAGCTTCTGCAAATGTGTGTATATGTGTGTGTTTGTGTGTGTGTAAAAAGGACACGAAGTCAGATGCCCTTTACAGATTCTGCAAGGGTGTGAGTGTGTGTGTGTGTGTGTGTGTGTGTGTGTGTGTAAAAAGGACAATAAATCAGAAGCTCTCCAGAGATTCTGCAAGTGTGTGTGTGTGTGTAAAGGACACCAAATCAGAAGCCCTCCAGAGATTCTGCAAGGGTTTGTGTATGTGTATATGGTTTAAAAGGACCCAAAGTCAGAAGCCCTCTAGCGATTCTGCAAGGTTACGAGTGTGAGTGTGTGTGTTGTGTGCAAAAGCGACCCGAAGTCAGAAGCCCTCCAGAGATTTCTCAACGGTGGGTGTATGTGTGTGTGTGTTTGTGTGTGTGTGTAAAAAGGAAACAAAATCAGAAGCCCTCCAGGGATTCAGCAAGTGTGTGTGTGTGTGTGTGTGTGTGAAGAGGAAATGATGACAGAAGCCTTCCAGAGATTCAGCAAGGGTGTGAGTGTGTGTGTGTGCGTGTGTGTGTGTAAAAAGGACACGAAGTCAGAAACCCTCTAGAGATTCTGCAAGAGTATAAGTGTGAGTGTGCGTGTGTGTTAATAAATAGAACACGAAGTCAGAAGCTCTCTAGAGATTCTGCAAGGGTGTGTTTGTGTGTAAAAACATGAAGTCACAAGCACTTCAGAGATTCTGCAAGGGTACGAGTGTATGTGTGTGTGTGTGTGTGAAAAGGTCACGAATTCAGAAGCCCTCCAGGGATTCTGTAAGGGTGTGTGTGTGTGTGTGTGTGTGTGTGTGTATGTAAGTGGGTAAAAAGGACACGAAGTCAGAAGCCCTCCAGAGATTCTTCAAGGGTGTGTGTGTAAAAAGGACACGAAGTCAGAAGCCCTGTAGAGATTCTGCAAGGATATGAGTGTGTGTGTGTGTGTGTGTGTGTGTTTGTGTATAAAAAGGACACGAAGGCAGAACCCCTCCACATTTACTGCAAGGGTGCATGTATGTGTGTGTAAAAAGGAAACGAAGTCAGAAGCCTTCTAGAGATTCTCCCATGGTGTGTGTGTTTGTGAATGTGTTTGTGTAAAAAGGACACTAAATCAGAAGCCCTCTAAAGTTCTGCAAGGGTGTGAGTGTGTGTGTGTGTGTGTGTGTGTGTAAAAAAGACACGAAGTCAGAAGCCCTACAGACTTTCTGGAAGGGTGTGTGTGTGTTTGTGTAAAAAAGGACATAAAATCAGAAGCCTTGTAAAGATTCTGCAATGGTATGTGTGTGTGTGTGCGCGCGTGTGTGTTTGTAAAAAGGACATGAAGTCAGAAACCCTCCACAGATTCTGCAAGGGCTTGAATGTGTGTGTAAAAAGGAAAAGTCAGAAGCCCTCTAGAGATTCTCCCATGGTGTGTGTGTGTGTGTGAGAGAGAGAGAGTGCGTGTGTGTTAGTAAAAAGGACATGAAGTCAGAAGCCCTCCAGAGATTCTCCCATGGTGTGTGTGTGTGTGTTTGTGTTAAAAGGACACTAAATCAGAAGCCGTCTAAAGTTCTGCAAGGGTGTGAGTTTGTGTGTGTAAAAAGGACACAAAGTCAGAAGCCCTCCAGTGTTTCTGCAAGGGTGTGCGTGTGTTTGTGTAAAAAGGACACAAAATCAGAAGCCTTGTAAAGATTGTGCAATGGAATGTGTGTGTGCGCGTGTGTGTGTAAAAAGGAGAAGTCAGAAGCACTCCAGAGATGCTGCAAGTGTGTGAGTGTGTGTTTAAAAAAGACACGAAGTCAGACACTACAGAGCTTCTCCCAGGGTGTGTGCGTGTGTGCGTGTGTAAAAAGGACACCAAACAGAAGCCCTCCAGAGATTCTGCAAGGGTGCGTGTATGTGTATGTGGTTTAAGAGGACCCAAGCAGAAGCCCTCAAGGGAATCTGCAAGGTTATGAGTGTGTGTGTTGTGTGCAAAAGGGAAACGAAGTCAGAAGCCCTCCAAAGATTTCTCAAGGGTGCGTGTATGTGTGTGTGTAAAAAGGAAACAAAATCAGAAGCCCTCTAAAGATTCTGCATGGGTGTGTGTGCATGTAAAGTGGACATGAAGTCAGAAGCCCTCCAGAGATTCAGCAAGGTTGTGTGTGTGTGTGTGTGTGTGTGTAAAAAGTATACGGAGACAGAACGCCTCTAGAGATCATGGAAGGGAATGAGTCTGTGTGAGTGTGTGTGTTTAAAAAGTACTCAAAATCAGAAGCCCTCTTGAGATTCTGTAAGCGGGTGTGTGTGTGTGGGAAAAGGACATGAAGCCAGAAGTTCTCCAGAGATTCTGCAAGTTAATGAGCGTTAGTGTGTCTGTGTTTGTGTGTAAAACGGAAAACGTCAGAAGCTTTCCAGAGTTTCTGCAGGTGTTTGTGTCTATGTGTGTGTGTGTGTAAAAAGGACATGAAATTGGACGCCCTACAGAGATTCTGCAAGGGTGCGTGTATGTGTTTGTGTGTAAAAAGGACACGAAACGGGAAGCCTTCTAGAGATGCTTCAAAAGTGTTTGTGTGTGTGTGTGTGTTTGTAAAAAGGACATGAAGTCAGAAGCCCTCCAGAGATTCTCCCATGGTGTGTGTGTGCGCGCGCGAGATTTTGTTTAAAAAGGACACAAAATCAGAAGCCGTCTAAAGTTCTGCAAGGGTGTGAGTGTGTGTGTGTAAAAAGGACACGAAGTCAGAAGCCCTCCAGAGTTTCTGGAAGGGTGTGTGTGTTTGTGTAAAAAGGACACAAAATCAGAAGCCTTGTAAAGATTCTGCAATGGTATGTGTGTGTGTGTGTGTGCGCGTGTGTGTGTAAAAAGGAGAAAAAGTCAGAAGCACTCCAGAGATGCTGCAAGTGTGTGAGTGTGTGTTTAAAAAGACACGAAGTCAGACCCTCCAGAGCTTCTGCCAGTGTGTGTGTGTGTGTAAAAAGGACACGAAGTCAGAAGCCCTCCAGAGTTTCTGGAAGGGTGTGTGTGTGTGTGTTTGTGTAAAAAGGACACAAAATCAGAAGCCTTGTAAAGATTTTGCAATGGTATGAGTGTGTGTGCGCGAGCGTGTGTGTGTAAAAAGGAGAAGAAGTCAGAAGCACTCCAGATGTGCTGCAAGTGTGTGAGTGTGTGTTTAAAAAAACACGAAGTCAAACCCTCCAGAGCTTCTGCCAGGGTGTGTGTGTGTGTGCGTGTGTAAAAAGGACACCAAATCAGAAGCCCTCCAAAGAATCTGCAAGGGTGCGTGTATGTGTGTGTAAAAAGGATATGGAGACAGAACCCTTCTAGAGATTATGGAAGGGTATGAGTGTGTGTGAGTGTGTGTGTGTAAAAAGTACACAAAATCAGAAGCCCTCTTGAGATTCTGTAAGCGGGTGTGTGTGTGTGGGTAAAGGACATGAAGCCAGAAGTTCTCCAGAGATTCTGCAAGGTTAGAGCGTTAGTGTGTCTGTGTTTGTGTGTAAAATGGAAAAAGTCAGAAGCTTTCCAGAGTTTCTGCAGGTGGTTTCGTCTTTGTGTGTGTGTGTAAAAAGGACATGAAATTGGACGCGCTACAGAGATTCTGCATGGGTGCGTGTATGTGTTTGTGTGTAAAAAGGACACGAAACCGGAAGCCTTCTAGAGACGCTTGAAGAGTGTTTGTGTGTGTGTGTGTGTTTGTAAAAAGGACGTGAAATCAGAAGCCCTCCAGAGATTCTGCAAGGGTTTGAATGTGTGTGTAAAAAGGACACGAAGTCAGAAGCCCTTTAGAGATTCTGCAAAGGTGTGAGTGTGTGTTTGTGTGTTTGTAAAAAGTACACGAATTCATAAGCCCTCCAGAGATTCTGCAAGGGTGTGATTTGTGTTTTTTTGTGTGTAAAGAGGACACGAAGTCAGAAGCCCTCTAGAGATTCTGCAAAGTTATTTGTGTGTGTGTGTGTGTGTGTGTGTTAAAAGGACATGAAGTCAGAAGCCCTCCAGAGATTCTGCAAGGATATGAGTGTGTGTGTTTGTGTAAAAAGGACACCAAATCAGAAGCCGTTTAAAGATTCTGCAACTGTGTGTGTGTGTGAGTGTAAAAAGGGGATGTCAGAAGCCCTCAAGAGATGCTGCAAGTGTGTGAGTGTGTGTGTTTAAAAAGGACACGAAGTCAGAAGGCCTCCAGAGCTTCTGCAAGTGTGTGTATATGTGTGTGTTTGTGTGTGTGTAAAAAGGACACGAAGTCAGATAACCTTTACAGATTCTGCAAGGGCGTGAGTGTGTGTGTGTGTGTGTGTAAAAAGGACACTAAATCAGAAGCTCTACAGAGATTCTGCAAGTGTGTGTGTGTGTGTGTGTAAAGGACACCAAATCAGAAGCCCTCCAGAGATTCTGCAAGGGTTTGTGTATGTGTATATGGTTTAAAAGGACCCAAAGTCAGAAGCCCTCTAGCGATTCTGCAAGGTTACGAGTGTGAGTGTGTGTGTTGTGTGCAAAAGCGACCCGAAGTCAGAAGCCCTCCAGAGATTTCTCAACGGTGGGTGTATGTGTGTGTGTGTTTGTGTGTGTGTGTAAAAAGGAAACAAAATCAGAAGCCCTCCTGGGATTCAGCAAGTGTGTGTGTGTGTGTGTAAAGAGGAAATGATGACAGAAGCCTTCCAGAGATTCAGCAAGGGTGTGAGTGTGTGTGTGTGTGTGTGTGTGTGTAAAAAGGACACGAAGTCAGAAACCCTCTAGAGATTCTGCAAGAGTATATTGTGAGTGTGCGTGTGTGTTAATAAATAGAACACGAAGTCAGAAGCTCTCTAGAGATTCTGCAAGGGTGTGTTTGTGTGTAAAAACATGAAGTCACAAGCACTTCAGAGATTCTGCAAGGGTATGAGTGTGTGTGTGTGTGTGTGTGTGTGTGAAAAGGTCACGAATTCAGAAGCCCTCCAGGGATTCTGTAAGGGTGTGTGTGTGTGTGTTTGTGTGTGTGTGTGTATGTAAGTGGGTAAAAAGGACACGAAGTCAGAAGCCCTCCAGAGATTCTTAAAGTGTGTGTGTAAAAAGGACACGAAGTCAGAAGCCCTGTAGAGATTCTGCAAGGATATGAGTGTGTGGGTGTGTGTGTGTGTTTGTGTATAAAAAGGACACGAAGGCAGAACCCCTCCACATTTACTGCAAGGGTGCATGTATGTGTGTGTAAAAAGGAAACGAAGTCAGAAGCCTTCTAGAGATTCTCCCATGGTGTGTGTGTTTGTGAATGTGTTTGTGTAAAAAGGACACTAAATCAGAAGCCCTCTAAAGTTCTGCAAGGGTGTGAGTGTGTGTGTGTGTGTGTGTGTGTGTGTGTGTAAAAAAGACACGAAGTCAGAAGCCCTCCAGACTTTCTGGAAGGGTGTGTGTGTGTTTGTGTAAAAAAGGACATAAAATCAGAAGCCTTGTAAAGATTCTGCAATGGTATGTGTGTGTGTGTGTGCGCGTGTGTGTTTGTAAAAAGGACATGAAGTCAGAAACCCTCCACAGATTCTGCAAGGGCTTGAATGTGTGTGTAAAAAGGAAAAGTCAGAAGCCCTCTAGAGATTCTCCCATGGTGTGTGTGTGTGTGTGTGAGAGAGAGAGAGTGCGTGTGTGTTAGTAAAAAGGACATGAAGTCAGAAGCCCTCCATAGATTCTCCCATGGTGTGTGTGTGTGTGTTTGTGTAAAAAGGACACTAAAACAGAAGCCGTCTAAAGTTCTGCAAGGGTGTGAGTTTGTGTGTGTAAAAAGGACACAAAGTCAGAAGCCCTCCAGTGTTTCTGCAAGGGTGTGCGTGTGTTTGTGTAAATAGGACACAAAATCAGAAGCCTTGTAAAGATTCTGCAATGGTATGTGTGTGTGTGTGCGCGTGTGTGTGTAAAAAGGAGAAGTCAGAAGCACTCCAGAGATGCTGCAAGTGTGTGAGTGTGTGTTTAAAAAAGACACGAAGTCAGACACTACAGAGCTTCTGCCAGGGTGTGTGCGTGTGTGCGTGTGTAAAAAGGACACCAAATCAGAAGCCCTCCAGAGATTCTGCAAGGGTGCGTGTATGTGTATGTGGTTTAAGAGGACCCAAGCAGAAGCCCTCAAGGGAATCTGCAAGGTTATGAGTGTGTGTGTTGTGTGCAAAAGGGAAACGAAGTCAGAAGCACTCCAAAGATTTCTCAAGGGTGCGTGTATGTGTGTGTGTAAAAAGGAAACAAAATCAGAAGCCCTCTAAAGATTCTGCATGGGTGTGTGTGCGTGTAAATTGGACATGAAGTCAGAAGCCCTCCAGAGATTCAGCAAGGTTGTGTGTGTGTGTGTGTGTGTGTGTGTGTGTGTAAAAAGGATACGGAGACAGAACGCCTCTAGAGATTATGGAAGGGTATGAGTCTGTGTGAGTGTGTGTGTTTAAAAATACTCAAAATCAGAAGCCCTCCTGAGATTCTGTAAGCGGGTGTGTGTGTGTGGGAAAAGGACATGAAGCCAGAAGTTCTCCAGAGATTCTGCAAGGTTATGAGCGTTAGTGAGTCTGTGTTTGTGTGTAAAACGGAAAACGTCAGAAGCTTTCCAGAGTTTCTGCAGGTGTTTGTGTCTATGTGTGTGTGTGTGTAAAAAGGACATGAAATTGGACGCCCTACAGAGATTCTGCAAGGGTGCGTGTATGTGTTTGTGTGTAAAAAGGACACGAAACGGGAAGCCTTCTAGAGATGCTTCAAAAGTGTTTGTGTGTGTGTGTGTGTGTTTGTAAAAAGGACATGAAGTCAGAAGCCCTCCAGAGATTCTCCCATGGTGTGTGTGTGCGCGCGCGAGATTTTGTGTAAAAAGGACACTAAATCAGAAGCCGTCTAAAGTTCTGCAAGGGTGTGAGTGTGTGTGTGTAAAAAGGACACGAAGTCAGAAGCCCTCCAGAGATTCTGTAAGGGTGTGTGTGTTTGTGTAAAAAGGACACAAAATCAGAAGCCTTGTAAAGATTCTGCAATGGTATGTGTATGTGTGTGTGCGCGTGTGTGTGTAAAAGGGAGAAAAAGTCAGAAGCACTCCAGAGATGCTGAAAGTGTGTGAGTGTGTGTTTAAAAAGACACGAAGTCAGAACCTCCAGAGCTTCTGCCAGGGTGTGTGTGTGTGTGTGTGTGTGTGTGTGTGTGTGTAAAAAGGACACGAAGTCAGAAGCTCTCCAGAGTTTCTGGAAGGGTGTGTGTGTGTGTTTTTGTGTAAAAAGGACACAAAATCAGAAGCCTTGTAAAGATTCTGCAATGGTATGAGTGTGTGCGCGCGCGCGTGTGTGTGTAAAAAGGAGATGAAGTCAGAAGCACTCCAGAGATGCTGCAAGTGTGTGAGTGTGTGTTTAAAAAAACACGAAGTCAGACCCTCCAGAGCTTCTGCCAGGGTGTGTGTGTGTGTGCCTGTGTAAAAAGGACACCAAATCAGAAGCCCTCCAAAGAATCTGCAAGGGTGCGTGTATGTGTGTGTAAAAAGGATACGGAGACAGAACCCTTCTAGAGATTATGGAAGGGTATGAGTGTGTGTGAGTGTGTGTGTGTAAAAAGTACACAAAATCAGAAGCCCTCTTGAGATTCTGTAAGCGGGTGTGTGTGTGTGGGTAAAGGACATGAAGCCAGAAGTTCTCCAGAGATTCTGCAAGGTTATGAGCGTTAGTGTGTCTGTGTTTGTGTGTAAAATGGAAAAAGTCAGAAGCTTTCCAGAGTTTCTGCAGGTGGTTTTGTCTTTGTGTGTGTGTGTAAAAAGGACATGAAATTGGACGCGCTACAGACATTCTGCAAGGGTGCGTGTATGTGTTTGTGTGTAAAAAGGACACGAAACCGGAAGCCTTCTAGAGACGCTTCAAGAGTGTTTGTGTGTGTGTGTGTGTGTTTGTAAAAAGGACGTGAAATCAGAAGCCCTCCAGAGATTCTGCAAGGGTTTGAATGTGTGTGTAAAAAGGACACGAAGTCAGAAGCCCTTTAGAGATTCTGCAAAGGTGTGAGTGTGTGTTTGTGTGTTTGTAAAAAGTACACGAATTCATAAGCCCTCCAGAGATTCTGCAAGTGTGTGATTTGTGTTTTTTTGTGTGTAAAGAGGACATGAAGTCAGAAGCCCTCTAGAGATTCTGCAAAGTTATTTGTGTGTGTGTGTGTGTGTGTGTGTGTTAAAAGGACATGAAGTCAGAAGCCCTCCAGAGATTCTGCAAGGTTATGAGTGTGTGTGTTTGTGTAAAAAGGACACCAAATCAGAAGCCGTGTAAAGATTCTGCAACTGTGTGTGTGTGTGTGTGAGTGTAAAAAGGGGATGTCAGAAGCCCTCAAGAGATGCTGCAAGTGTGTGAGTGTGTGTGTTTAAAAAGGACACGAAGTCAGAAGGCCTCCAGAGCTTCTGCAAGTGTGTGTATATGTTTGTGTTTGTGTGTGTGTAAAAAGGACACGAAGTCAGATGCCCTTTACAGATTCTGCAAGGGTGTGAGTGTGTGTGTGTGTGTGTGTGTGTAAAAAGGACACTAAATCAGAAGCTCTCCAGAGATTCTGCAAGTGTGTGTGTGTGTGTGTAAAGGACACCAAATCAGAAGCCCTCCAGAGATTCTGCAAGGGTTTGTGTATGTGTATATGGTTTAAAAGGACCCAAAGTCAGAAGCCCTCTAGCGATTCTGCAAGGTTACGAGTGTGAGTGTGTGTGTTGTGTGCAAAAGCGACCCGAAGTCAGAAGCCCTCCAGAGATTTCTCAACGGTGGGTGTATGTGTGTGTGTGTGTGTGTAAAAAGGAAACAAAATCAGAAGCCCTCCAGGGATTCAGCAAGTGTGTGTGTGTGTGTGTGTAAAGAGGAAATGATGACAGAAGCCTTCCAGAGATTCAGCAAGGGTGTGAGTGTGTGTGTGTGTGTGTGTGTAAAAAGGACACGAAGTCAGAAACCCTCTAGAGATTCTGCAAGAGTATAAGTGTGAGTGTGCGTGTGTGTTAATAAATAGAACACGAAGTCAGAAGCTCTCTAGAGATTCTGCAAGGGTGTGTTTGTGTGTAAAAACATGAAGTCACAAGCACTTCAGAGATTCTGCAAGGGTACGAGTGTGTGTGTGTGTGTGTGTGTGTGTGTGTGAAAAGGTCACGAATTCAGAAGCCCTCCAGGGATTCTGTAAGGGTGTGTGTTTGTGTGTGTGTGTGTGTATGTAAGTGGGTAAAAAGGACACGAAGTCAGAAGCCCTCCAGAGATTCTTCAAGGGTGTGTGTGTAAAAAGGACACGAAGTCAGAAGCCCTGTAGAGATTCTGCAAGGATATGAGTGTGTGTGTGTGTGTGTGTGTGTTTGTGTATAAAAAGGACACGAAGGCAGAACCCCTCCACATTTACTGCAAGGGTGCATGTATGTGTGTGTAAAAAGGAAACGAAGTCAGAAGCCTTCTAGAGATTCTCCCATGGTGTGTGTGTTTGTGAATGTGTTTGTGTAAAAAGGACACTAAATCAGAAGCCCTCTAAAGTTCTGCAAGGGTGTGAGTGTGTGTGTGTGTGTGTGTGTGTGTGTGTGTGTGTGTGTGTAAAAAAGACACGAAGTCAGAAGCCCTCCAGACTTTCTGGAAGGGTGTGTGTGTGTTTGTGTAAAAAAGGACATAAAATCAGAAGCCTTGTAAAGATTCTGCAATGGTATGTGTGTGTGTGTGTGTGCGCGTGTGTGTTTGTAAAAAGGACATGAAGTCAGAAACCCTCCACAGATTCTGCAAGGGCTTGAATGTGTGTGTAAAAAGGAAAAGTCAGAAGCCCTCTAGAGATTCTCCCATGGTGTGTGTGTGTGTGAGAGAGAGAGAGAGAGTGCGTGTGTGTTAGTAAAAAGGACATGAAGTCAGAAGCCCTCCATAGATTCTCCCATGGTGTGTGTGTGTGTGTTTGTGTAAAAAGGACACTAAAACAGAAGCCGTCTAAAGTTCTGCAAGGGTGTGAGTTTGTGTGTGTAAAAAGGACACAAAGTCAGAAGCCCTCCAGTGTTTCTGCAAGGGTGTGCGTGTGTTTGTGTAAAAAGGACACAAAATCAGAAGCCTTGTAAAGATTCTGCAATGGTATGTGTGTGTGTGTGCGCGTGTGTGTGTAAAAAGGAGAAGTCAGAAGCACTCCAGAGATGCTGCAAGTGTGTGAGTGTGTGTTTAAAAAAGACACGAAGTCAGAAACTACAGAGCTTCTGCCAAGGTGTGTGCGTGTGTGCGTGTGTAAAAAGGACACCAAATCAGAAGCCCTCCAGAGATTCTGCAAGGGTGCGTGTATGTGTATGTGGTTTAAGAGGAACCAAGCAGAAGCCCTCAAGGGAATCTGCAAGGTTATGAGTGTGTGTGTTGTGTGCAAAAGGGAAACGAAGTCAGAAGCCCTCCAAAGATTTCTCAAGGGTGCGTGTATGTGTGTGTGTAAAAAGGAAACAAAATCAGAAGCCCTCTAAAGATTCTGCATGGGTGTGTGTGCGTGTAAAGTGGACATGAAGTCAGAAGCCCTCCAGAGATTCAGCAAGGTTGTGTGTGTGTGTGTGTGTGTGTGTGTGTGTGTGTGTGTGTGTGTGTGTAAAAAGGATACGGAGACAGAACGCCTCTAGAGATTATGGAAGGGTATGAGTCTGTGTGAGTGTGTGTGTTTAAAAAGTACTCAAAATCAGAAGCCCTCCTGAGATTCTGTAAGCGGGTGTGTGTGTGTGGGAAAAGGACATGAAGCCAGAAGTTCTCCAGAGATTCTGCAAGGTTATGAGCGTTAGTGAGTCTGTGTTTGTGTGTAAAACGGAAAACGTCAGAAGCTTTCCAGAGTTTCTGCAGGTGTTTGTGTCTATGTGTGTGTGTGTGTAAAAAGGACATGAAATTGGACGCCCTACAGAGATTCTGCAAGGGTGCGTGTATGTGTTTGTGTGTAAAAAGGACACGAAACGGGAAGCCTTCTAGAGATGCTTCAAAAGTGTTTGTGTGTGTGTGTGTGTGTTTGTAAAAAGGACATGAAGTCAGAAGCCCTCCAGAGATTCTCCCATGGTGTGTGTGTGCGCGCGCGAGATTTTGTGTAAAAAGGACACTAAATCAGAAGCCGTCTAAAGTTCTGCAAGGGTGTGAGTGTGTGTGTGTAAAAAGGACACGAAGTCAGAAGCCCTCCAGAGATTCTGTAAGGGTGTGTGTGTTTGTGTAAAAAGGACACAAAATCAGAAGCCTTGTAAAGATTCTGCAATGGTATGTGTATGTGTGTGTGCGCGTGTGTGTGTAAAAGGGAGAAAAAGTCAGAAGCACTCCAGAGATGCTGAAAGTGTGTGAGTGTGTGTTTAAAAAGACACGAAGTCAGAAACTCCAGAGCTTCTGCCAGGGTGTGTGTGTGTGTTGTGTGTGTGTGTGTGTGTGTGTGTGTGTGTAAAAAGGACACGAAGTCAGAAGCTCTCCAGAGTTTCTGGAAGGGTGTGTGTGTGTGTTTTTGTGTAAAAAGGACACAAAATCAGAAGCCTTGTAAAGATTCTGCAATGGTATGAGTGTGTGTGCGCACGCGTGTGTGTTTAAAAAGGAGATGAAGTCAGAAGCACTCCAGAGATGCTGCAAGTGTGTGAGTGTGTGTTTAAAAAAACACGAAGTCAGACCCTCCAGAGCTTCTGCCAGGGTGTGTGTGTGTGTGCCTGTGTAAAAAGGACACCAAATCAGAAGCCCTCCAAAGAATCTGCAAGGGTGCGTGTATGTGTGTGTAAAAAGGATACGGAGACAGAACCCTTCTAGAGATTATGGAAGGGTATGAGTGTGTGTGAGTGTGTGTGTGTAAAAAGTACACAAAATCAGAAGCCCTCTTGAGATTCTGTAAGCGGGTGTGTGTGTGTGGGTAAAGGACATGAAGCCAGAAGTTCTCCAGAGATTCTGCAAGGTTATGAGCGTTAGTGTGTCTGTGTTTGTGTGTAAAATGGAAAAAGTCAGAAGCTTTCCAGAGTTTCTGCAGGTGGTTTTGTCTTTGTGTGTGTGTGTAAAAAGGACATGAAATTGGACGCGCTACAGACATTCTGCAAGGGTGCGTGTATGTGTTTGTGTGTAAAAAGGACACGAAATCGGAAGCCTTCTAGAGACGCTTCAAGAGTGTTTGTGTGTGTGTGTGTGTTTGTAAAAAGGACGTGAAATCAGAAGCCCTCCAGAGATTCTGCAAGGGTTTGAATGTGTGTGTAAAAAGGACACGAAGTCAGAAGCCCTTTAGAGATTCTGCAAAGGTGTGAGTGTGTGTTTGTGTGTTTGTAAAAAGTACACGAATTCATAAGCCCTCCAGAGATTCTGCAAGTGTGTGATTTGTGTTTTTTTGTGTGTAAAGAGGACATGAAGTCAGAAGCCCTCTAGAGATTCTGCAAAGTTATTTGTGTGTGTGTGTGTGTGTGTGTGTTAAAAGGACATGAAGTCAGAAGCCCTCCAGAGATTCTGCAAGGTTTTGAGTGTGTGTGTTTGTGTAAAAAGGACACCAAATCAGAAGCCGTGTAAAGATTCTGCAACTGTGTGTGTGTGTGTGTGAGTGTAAAAAGGGGATGTCAGAAGCCCTCAAGAGATGCTGCAAGTGTGTGAGTGTGTGTGTTTAAAAAGGACACGAAGTCAGAAGGCCTCCAGAGCTTCTGCAAGTGTGTGTATATGTGTGTGTTTGTGTGTGTGTAAAAAGGACACGAAGTCAGATGCCCTTTACAGATTCTGCAAGGGTGTGTGTGTGTGTGTGTGTGTGTGTGTGTAAAAAGGACACTAAATCAGAAGCTCTCCAGAGATTCTGCAAGTGTGTGTGTGTGTGTGTAAAGGACACCAAATCAGAAGCCCTCCAGAGATTCTGCAAGGGTTTGTGTATGTGTATATGGTTTAAAAGGACCCAAAGTCAGAAGCCCTCTAGCGATTCTGCAAGGTTACGAGTGTGAGTGTGTGTGTTGTGTGCAAAAGCGACCCGAAGTCAGAAGCCCTCCAGAGATTTCTCAACGGTGGGTGTATGTGTGTGTGTGTGTGTGTGTGTGTGTGTGTAAAAAGGAAACAAAATCAGAAGCCCTCCAGGGATTCAGCAAGTGTGTGTGTGTGTGTGTGTGTGTGTGTAAAGAGGAAATGATGACAGAAGCCTTCCAGAGATTCAGCAAGGGTGTGAGTGTGTGTGTGTGTGTGTGTGTGTGTAAAAAGGACACGAAGTCAGAAACCCTCTAGAGATTCTGCAAGAGTATAAGTGTGAGTGTGCGTGTGTGTTAATAAATAGAACACGAAGTCAGAAGCTCTCTAGAGATTTTGCAAGGGTGTGTTTGTGTGTAAAAACATGAAGTCACAAGCACTTCAGATATTCTGCAAGGGTACGAGTGTGTGTGTGTGTGTGTGTGTGTGTGTGTGTGAAAAGGTCACGAATTCAGAAGCCCTCCAGGGATTCTGTAAGGGTGTGTGTTTGTGTGTGTGTGTGTGTATGTAAGTGGGTAAAAAGGACACGAAGTCAGAAGCCCTCCAGAGATTCTTCAAGGGTGTGTGTGTAAAAAGGACACGAAGTCAGAAGCCCTGTAGAGATTCTGCAAGGATATGAGTGTGTGTTGTGTGTGTGTGTGTGTGTTTGTGTATAAAAAGGACACGAAGGCAGAACCCCTCCACATTTACTGCAAGGGTGCATGTATGTGTGTGTAAAAAGGAAACGAAGTCAGAAGCCTTCTAGAGATTCTCCCATGGTGTGTGTGTTTGTGAATGTGTTTGTGTAAAAAGGACACTAAATCAGAAGCCCTCTAAAGTTCTGCAAGGGTGTGAGTGTGTGTGTGTGTGTGTGTGTGTGTAAAAAAGACACGAAGTCAGAAGCCCTCCAGACTTTCTGGAAGGGTGTGTGTGTGTTTGTGTAAAAAAGGACATAAAATCAGAAGCCTTGTAAAGATTCTGCAATGGTATGTGTGTGTGTGTGTGTGTGTGTGCGCGTGTGTGTTTGTAAAAAGGACATGAAGTCAGAAACCCTCCACAGATTCTGCAAGGGCTTGAATGTGTGTGTAAAAAGGAAAAGTCAGAAGCCCTCTAGAGATTCTCCCATGGTGTGTGTGTGTGTGTGAGAGAGAGAGAGAGTGCGTGTGTGTTAGTAAAAAGGACATGAAGTCAGAAGCCCTCCAGAGATTCTCCCATGGTGTGTGTGTGTGTGTTTGTGTCAAAAGGACACTAAATCAGAAGCCGTCTAAAGTTCTGCAAGGGTGTGAGTTTGTGTGTGTAAAAAGGACACAAAGTCAGAAGCCCTCCAGTGTTTCTGCAAGGGTGTGCGTGTGTTTGTGTAAAAAGGACACAAAATCAGAAGCCTTGTAAAGATTCTGCAATGGTATGTGTGTGTGTGTGCGCGTGTGTGTGTAAAAAGGAGAAGTCAGAAGCACTCCAGAGATGCTGCAAGTGTGTGAGTGTGTGTTTAAAAAAGACACGAAGTCAGACACTACAGAGCTTCTGCCAGGGTGTGTGCGTGTGTGCGTGTGTAAAAAGGACACCAAATCAGAAGCCCTCCAGAGATTCTGCAAGGGTGCGTGTATGTGTATGTGGTTTAAGAGGACCCAAGCAGAAGCCCTCAAGCGAATCTGCAAGGTTATGAGTGTGTGTGTTGTGTGCAAAAGGGAAACGAAGTCAGAAGCCCTCCAAAGATTTCTCAAGGGTGCGTGTATGTGTGTGTGTAAAAAGGAAACAAAATCAGAAGCCCTCTAAAGATTCTGCATGGGTGTGTGTGCGTGTAAAGTGGACATGAAGTCAGAAGCCCTCCAGAGATTCAGCAAGGTTGTGTGTGTGTGTGTGTGTGTGTGTGTGTGTAAAAAGGATACGGAGACAGAACGCCTCTAGAGATTATGGAAGGGTATGAGTCTGTGTGAGTGTGTGTGTTTAAAAAGTACTCAAAATCAGAAGCCCTCCTGAGATTCTGTAAGCGGGTGTGTGTGTGTGGGAAAAGGACATGAAGCCAGAAGTTCTCCAGAGATTCTGCAAGGTTATGAGCGTTAGTGTGTCTGTGTTTGTGTGTAAAACGGAAAAAGTCAGAAGCTTTCCAGAGTGTCTGCAGGTGGTTTTGTCTTTGTGTGTGTGTGTAAAAAGGACATGAAATTGGACGCCCTACAGACATTCTGCAAGGGTGCGTGTATGTGTTTCTGTGTAAAAAGGACACGAAACGGGAAGCCTTCTAGAGATGCTTCAAAAGTGTTTGTGTGTGTGTGTGTGTTTGTAAAAAGGACATGAAGTCAGAAGCCCTCCAGAGATTCTCCCATGGTGTGTGTGTGCGCGCGCGAGATTTTGTGTAAAAAGGACACTAAATCAGAAGCCGTCTAAAGTTCTGCAAGGGTGTGAGTGTGTGTGTGTAAAAAGGACACGAAGTCAGAAGCCCTCCAGAGTTTCTGGAAGGGTGTGTGTGTTTGTGTAAAAAGGACACAAAATCAGAAGCCTTATAAAGATTCTGCAATGGTATGTGTGTGTGTGTGCGCGTGTGTGTGTAAAAAGGAGAAAAAGTCTGAAGCACTCCAGAGATGCTGAAAGTGTGTGAGTGTGTGTTTAAAAAGACACGAAGTCAGACCCTCCAGAGCTTCTGCCAGGGTGTGTGTGTGTGTGTGTGTGTGTGTGTGTGTGTAAAAAGGACACGATGTCAGAAGCCCTCCAGAGTTTCTGGAAGGGTGTGTGTGTGTGTGTTTGTGTAAAAAGGACACAAAATCAGAAGCCTTGTAAAGATTCTGCAATGGTATGAGTGTGTGTGCGCACGCGTGTGTGTGTAAAAAGGAGAAGAAGTCAGAAGCACTCCAGAGATGCTGCAAGTGTGTGAGTGTGTGTTTAAAAAAACACGAAGTCAGACCCTCCAGAGCTTCTGCCAGGGTGTGTGTGTGTGTGTGCGTGTGTAAAAAGGACACGAAATCAGAAGCCCTCCAAAGAATCTGCAAGGGTGCGTGTATGTGTGTGTAAAAAGGATACGGCGACAGAACCCTTCTAGAGATTATGGAAGGGTATGAGTGTGTGTGTGTAAAAAGTACACAAAATCAGAAGCTATCTTGAGATTCTGTAAGCGGGTGTGTGTGTGTGGGTAAAGGACATGAAGCCAGAAGTTCTCCAGAGATTCTGCAAGGTTAGAGCGTTAGTGTGTCTGTGTTTGTGTGTAAAATGGAAAAAGTCAGAAGCTTTCCAGAGTTTCTGCAGGTGGTTTTGTCTTTGTGTGTGTGTGTAAAAAGACATGAAATTGGACGCGCTACAGAGATTCTGCAAGGGTGCGTGTATGTGTTTGTGTGTAAAAAGGACACGAAACCGGAAGCCTTCTAGAGACGCTTCAAGAGTGTTTGTGTGTGTGTGTGTGTTTGTAAAAAGGACGTGAAATCAGAAGCCCTCCAGAGATTCTGCAAGGGTTTGAATGTGTGTGTAAAAAGGACACGAATTCAGAAGCCCTTTAGAGATTCTGCAAAGGTGTGAGTGTGTGTTTGTGTGTTTGTAAAAAGTACACGAATTCATAAGCCCTCCAGAGATTCTGCAAGGGTGTGATTTGTGTTTTTTTGTGTGTAAAGAGGACATGAAGTCAGAAGCCCTCTAGAGATTCTGCAAAGTTATTTGTGTGTGTGTGTGTGTGTGTTAAAAGGACATGAAGTCAGAAGCCCTCCAGAGATTCTGCAAGGATATGAGTGTGTGTGTTTGTGTAAAAAGGACACCAAATCAGAAGCCGTTTAAAGATTCTGCAACTGTGTGTGTGTGTGTGAGTGTAAAAAGGGGATGTCAGAAGCCCTCAAGAGATGCTGCAAGTGTGTGAGTGTGTGTGTTTAAAAAGGACACGAAGTCAGAAGGCCTCCAGAGCTTCTGCACGGGTGTGTATATGTGTGTGTTTGTTTGTGTGTAAAAAGGACACGAAGTCAGATGCCCTTTACAGATTCTGCAAGGGTGTGAGTGTGTGTGTGTGTGTGTGTAAAAAGGACACTAAATCAGAAGCTCTCCAGAGATTCTGCAAGTGTGTGTGTGTGTGTAAAGGACACCAAATCAGAAGCCCTCCAGAGATTCTGCAAGGGTTTGTGTATGTGTATATGGTTTAAAAGGATCCAAAGTCAGAAGCCCTCTAGCGATTCTGCAAGGTTACGAGTGTGAGTGTGTGTGTTGTGTGCAAAAGCGACCCGAAGTCAGAAGCCCTCCAGAGATTTCTCAACGGTGGGTGTATGTGTGTGTGTGTTTGTGTGTGTGTGTAAAAAGGAAACAAAATCAGAAGCCCTCCAGGGATTCTGCAAGTGTGTGTGTGTGTGTGTGTAAAGGACACCAAATCAGAAGCCCTCCAGAGATTCTGCAAGGGTTTGTGTATGTGTATATGGTTTAAAAGGACCCAAAGTCAGAAGCCCTCTAGCGATTCTGCAAGGTTACCAGTGTGAGTGTGTTTGTTGTGTGCAAAAGCGACCCGAAGTCAGAAGCCCTCCAGAGATTTCTCAACGGTGGGTGTATGTGTGTGTGTGTTTGTGTGTGTGTGTAAAAAGGAAACAAAATCAGAAGCCCTCCAGGGATTCAGCAAGTGTGTGTGTGTGTGTGTGTGTGTGTAAAGAGGAAATGATGACAGAAGCCTTCCAGAGATTCAGCAAGGGTGTGAGTGTGTGTGTGTAAAAAGGACACGAAGTCAGAAACCCTCTAGAGATTCTGCAAGAGTATAATTGTGAGTGTGCGTGTGTGTTAATAAATAGAACACGAAGTCAGAAGCTCTCTAGAGATTCTGCAAGGGTGTGTTTGTGTGTAAAAACATGAAGTCACAAGCACTTCAGAGATTCTGCAAGGGTACGAGTGTGTGTGTGTGTGTGTGTGTGTGAAAAGGTCACGAATTCAGAAGCCCTCCAGGGATTCTGTAAGGGTGTGTGTGTGTGTGTTTGTGTGTGTGTGTGTATGTAAGTGGGTAAAAAGGACACGAAGTCAGAAGCCCTCCAGAGATTCTTCAAGGGTGTGTGTGTAAAAAGGACACGAAGTCAGAAGCCCTGTAGAGATTCTGCAAGGATATGAGTGTGTGTGTGTGTGTGTGTTTGTGTATAAAAAGGACACGAAGGCAGAACCCCTCCACATTTACTGCAAGGGTGCATGTATGTGTGTGTAAAAAGGAAACGAAGTCAGAAGCCTTCTAGAGATTCTCCCATGGTGTGTGTGTTTGTGAATGTGTTTGTGTAAAAAGGACTCTAAATCAGAAGCCCTCTAAAGTTCTGCAAGGGTGTGAGTGTGTGTGTGTGTGTGTGTGTGTGTGTGTGTAAAAAAGACACGAAGTCAGAAGCCCTCCAGATTTTCTGGAAGGGTGTGTGTGTGTTTGTGTAAAAAAGGACATAAAATCAGAAGCCTTGTAAAGATTCTGCAATGGTATGTGTGTGTGTGTGCGCGTGTGTGTTTGTAAAAAGGACATGAAGTCAGAAACCCTCCACAGATTCTGCAAGGGCTTGAATGTGTGTGTAAAAAGGAAAAGTCAGAAGCCCTCTAGAGATTCTCCCATGGTGTGTGTGTGTGTGTGTGAGAGAGAGAGAGTACGTGTGTATTAGAAAAAAGGACATGAAGTCAGAAGCCCTCCAGAGATTCTCCCATGGTGTGTGTGTGTGTGTGTTTGTGTCAAAAGGACACTAAATCAGAAGCCGTCTAAAGTTCTGCAAGGGTGTGAGTTTGTGTGTGTAAAAAGGACACAAAGTCAGAAGCCATCCAGTGTTTCTGCAAAGGTGTGCGTGTGTTTGTGTAAAAAGGACACAAAATCAGAAGCCTTGTAAAGATTCTGCAATGGTATGTGTGTGTGTGTGCGCTTGTGTGTGTAAAAAGGAGAAGTCAGAAGCACTCCAGAGATGCTGCAAGTGTGTGAGTGTGTGTTTAAAAAAGACACGAAGTCAGACACTACAGAGCTTCTGCCAGGGTGTGTGCGTGTGTGCGTGTGTAAAAAGGACAGCAAATCAGAAGCCCTCCAGAGATTGTGCAAGGGTGCGTGTATGTGTATGTGGTTTAAGAGGACCCAAGCAGAAGCCCTCAAGCGAATCTGCAAGGTTATGAGTGTGTGTGTTGTGTGCAAAAGGGAAACGAAGTCAGAAGCCCTCCAAAGATTTCTCAAGGGTGTGTGTATGTGTGTGTGTAAAAAGGAAACAAAATCAGAAGCCCTCTAAAGATTCTGCATGGGTGTGTGTGCGTGTAAAGTGGACATGAAGTCAGAAGCCCTCCAGAGATTCAGCAAGGTTGTGTGTGTGTGTGTGTGTAAAAAGGATACGGAGACAGAACGCCTCTAGAGATTATGGAAGGGTATGAGTCTGTGTGAGTGTGTGTGTTTAAAAAGTACTCAAAATCAGAAGCCCTCTTGAGATTCTGTAAGCGGGTGTGTGAGTGTGGGAAAAGGACATGAAGCCAGAAGTTCTCCAGAGATTCTGCAAGGTTATGAGCGTTAGTGTGTCTGTGTTTGTCTGTAAAACGGAAAACGTCAGAAGCTTTCCAGAGTTTCTGCAGGTGTTTGTGTCTATGTGTGTGTGTGTGTAAAAAGGACATGAAATTGGACGCCCTACAGAGATTCTGCAAGGGTGCGTGTATGTGTTTGTGTGTAAAAAGGACACGAAACGGGAAGCCTTCTAGAGATGCTTCAAAAGTGTTTGTGTGTGTGTGTGTGTTTGTAAAAAGGACATGAAGTCAGAAGCCCTCCAGAGATTCTCCCATGGTGTGTGTGTGCGCGCGCGAGATTTTGTGTAAAAAGGACACTAAATCAGAAGCCCTCTAAAGTTCTGCAAGGGTGTGAGTGTGTGTGTGTAAAAAGGACACGAAGTCAGAAGCCCTCCAGAGATTCTGTAAGGGTGTGTGTGTTTGTGTAAAAAGGACACAAAATCAGAAGCCTTGTAAAGATTCTGCAATGGTATGTGTGTGTGTGTGCGCGTGTGTGTGTAAAAAGGAGAAAAAGTCAGAAGCACTCCAGAGATGCTGCAAGTGTGTGAGTGTGTGTTTAAAAAGACACGAAGTCAGACCCTCCAGAGCTTCTGCCAGGGTGTGTGTGTGTGTGTGTGCGTGTGTAAAAAGGACACCAAATCAGAAGCCCTCCAGAGATTCTGCAAGGGTGCGTGTATGTGTGTGTAAAAAGGATACGGAGACAGAACCCCTCTAGAGATTATGGAAGGGTATGAGTGTGTGTGAGTGTGTGTGTGTAAAAAGTACACAAAATCAGAAGCCCTCTTGAGATTCTGTAAGCGGGTGTGTGTGTGTGGGTAAAGGACATGAAGCCAGAATTTCTCCAGGGATTCTGCAAGGTTATGAGCATTAGTGTGTCTGTGTTTGTGTGTAAAATGGAAAAAGTCAGAAGCTTTCCAGAGTTTCTGCAGGTGGTTTTGTCTTTGTGTGTGTGTAAAAAGGACATGAAATTGGACACGCTACAGAGATTCTGCAAGGGTGCGTGTATGTGTTTGTGTGTAAAAAGGACACGAAACCCGAAGCCTTCTAGAGATGCTCCAAGGTTGTTTGTTTGTGTGTGTGTTTGTAAAAAGGACATGAATTCAGAAGCCCTCCAGAGATTCTGCAAGGGTTTGAATGTGTGTGTAAAAAGGAAACGAAGTCAGAAGCCCTCTAGAGATTCTCCCATGGCGTGTGTGTGTGTGTGTTTGTGTAAAAAGGACACTAAATCAGAAGCCCTCTAAAGTTCTGCAAGGGTGTGAGTGTGTTTGTGTAAAAAGGACACGAAGTCAGAAGCCCTCCAGAATTTCTGGAAGGGTGTGTGTGTTTGTGTAAAAAGGACACAAAATCAGAAGCCTTGTAAAGATTCTGCAATGGTATGTGTGTGCGCGTGTGTGTGTAAAAAGGAGAAAAAGTCAGAAGCACTCCAGAGATGCTGCAAGTGTGTCAGTGTGTGTTTAAAAAGACACGAAGTCAGACCCTCCAGAGCTTCTGCCAGGGTGTGTGTGTGTGTGTGTGTGTAAAAAGGACACGAAGTCAGAAGCCCACCAGAGATTCTGGAAGGGTGTGTGTGTGTGTGTTTGTGTAAAAAGGACACAAAATCAGAAGCCTTGTAAAGATTCTGCAATGGTATGAGTGTGTGTGCGCGCGCGTGTGTGTGTAAAAAGGAGAAGAAGTCAGAAGCACTCCAGAGATGCTGCAAGTGTGTGACTGTGTGTTTAAAAAAGACACGAAGTCAGACCCTCCAGAGCTTCTGCCAGGGTGTGTGTCTGTGTGCGTGTGTAAAAAGGACACCAAATCAGAAGCCCTCCAAAGAATCTGCAAGGGTGCGTGTATGTGTGTGTTAAAAGTATACGGAGACACAACCCCTCTAGAGATTATGGAAGGGTATGAGTGTGTGTGAGTGTGTGTGTGTAAAAAGTACACAAAATCCGAAGCCCTCTTGAGATTCTGTAAGCGGGTGTGTGTGTGTGGGTAAAGGACAAGAAGCCAGAAGTTCTCCAGAGATTCTGAAAGGTTAGAGCGTTAGTGTGTCTGTGTTTGTGTGTAAAATGGAAAAAGTCAGAAGCTTTCCAGAGTTTCTGCAGGTGGTTTAGTCTTTGTGTGTGTGTGTAAAAAGGACATGAAATTGGACGCGCTAAAGAGATTCTACAAGGGTGCTTGTATGTGTTTGTGTGTATAAAGGACACGAAACCGGAAGCCTTCTAGAGACACTTCAAGAGTGTTTGTGTGTGTTTGTAAAAAGGACGTGAAATCAGAAGCCCTCCAGAGATTCTGCAAGGGTTTGAATGTGTGTGTAAAAAGGAAACGAAGTCAGAAGCCCTCTAGAGATTCTCCCATGGTGTGTGTGCGCGTGTGTTTGTGTAAAAAGGACACTAAATCAGAAGCCCTCTAAAGTTCTGCAAGGGTGTGAGTGTGTGTGTGTAAAAAGGACACGAAGTCAGAAGCCCTCCAGAGTTTCTGCAAGGTGTGTGTGTGTTTGTGTAAAAAGGACACAAAATCAGAAGCCTTGTAAAGATTCTGCAATGGTATGTGTGTGTGTGCGTGTGTGTGTGTAAAAAGGAGAAAAAGTCAGAAGCACTCCAGAGATGCTGCAAGTGTGTGTTTAAAAAAGACATGAAGTCAGACCCTCCAGAGCTTCTGCCAGGGTGTGTGTGTGTGTGTGTGTGTGTGTGTAAAAAGGACACCAAATCAGAAGCCCTCGAGAGATTCTGCAAGGGTGCGTGTATGTGTATGTGGTTTAAGAGAACCCAAGCAGAAGCACTCTAGCGAATCTGCAAGGCTATGAGTGTTAGTGTGTGTGTGTTGTGTGTAAAAGGGAAACGAAGTCAGAAGCGCTCCAAAGATTTCTCAAGGGTGCGTGTATGTTTGTGTGTATAAAGGAAACAAAATCAGAAGCCCTCTAGCGATTCTGCAAGGGTGTGTGTTTGTGTAAAGTGGACATGAAGTCAGAAGCTCTCCAGAGATTCAGCAAAGTTGTGTGTGTGTGTAAAAAGGGCACGAAATCAATCCCTCCAGATATTCTTCAACGGTTTGTGTGTGTGTATGTGTGCGTAAAAAGGACATGACGTCAGAATTCCTCCAGAGATTCTGCAAGGGTGCGAGTGCGTGTGTGTAAAAAGGACACAACGTCAGAAGCCCTCCAGAGTTTCTCCAATGGTACGAGTGTGAGCGTGTGTTTGTGTGTTTGTTCAAAAAGGACACGAACGCAGAAGCCCTATAAAGATTCTGCAACAGTGTTTATGTGTGTTTAAAAAAGGACACGAAGTCAGAAGCCCTTTAGAGATTCTGCAAAGGTGTGAGTGTGTGTTTGTGTGTTTGTAAAAAGAACACGAATTCATAAGCCCTCCAGAGATTCTGCAAGGATGTGATTTGTTTTTTTTGTGTGTGTAAAGAGGACATGAAGTCAGAAGCCCTCTAGAGATTCTGCAAAGGTATTTTTTCTTTGTGTGTGTGTGTGTGTGTGTGTGTGTGTGTTAAAAGGACATGAAGTCAGAAGCCCTCCAGAGATTCTGCAAGGATATGAGTGTGTGTGTTTGTGTAAAAAGGACATCAAATCAGAAGCTGTGTAAAGATTCTGCAACTGTGTGTGTGTGTGAGTGTAAAAAGGGGATGTCAGAAGCCCTCAAGAGATGCTGCAAGTGTGTGAGTGTGTGTGTTTAAAAAGGACACGAAGTCAGAAGGCCTCCAGAGCTTCTGCACGGGTGTGTATATGTGTGTGTTTGTGTGTGTGTAAAAAGGACACGAAATCAGATGCCCTTTACAGATTCTGCAAGGTTGTGAGTGTGTGTGTGTGTGTGTGTGTAAAAAGGACACTAAATCAGAAGCTCTCCAGAGATTCTGCAAGCGTGTGATTGTGTGTAAAGGACACCAAATCAGACGCCCTCCAGAGATTTTGCAAGGGTTTGTGTATGTGTATATGGTTAAAAAGGACCCAAAGTCAGAAGCCCTCTAGCGATTCTGCAAGGTTACGAGTGTGAGTGTGTTTGTTGTGTGCAAAAGCGACCCGAAGTCAGAAGCCCTCCAGAGATTTCTCAACGGTGTGTGTATGTGTGTGTGTGTTTGTGTGTGTGTGTAATTAGGAAACAAAATCAGAAGCCCTCCAGGGATTCAGCAAGTGTGTGTGTGTGTGTGTAAAGAGGAAATGATGACAGAAGCTTTCCAGAGATTCAGCAAGGGTGTGAGTGCGTGTGAGTGTGTGTGTAAAAAGGACACGAAGTCAGAAACCCTCTAGAGATTCTGCAAGAGTATAAGTGTGAGTGTGCGTGCGTGTTAATAAATAGAACACGAAGTCAGAAGCTCTCTAGAGATTCTGCAAGGGTGTGTTTGTGTGTAAAAACATGAAGTCACAAGCACTTCAGAGATTCTGCAAGGGTACGAGTGTGTGTGTGTGAAAAGGTCACGGATTCAGAAGCCCTCCAGGGATTCTGTAAGGGTGTGTGTGTGTGTGTGTGTGTGTGTGTTTGTGTGTGTGTGTGTGTATGTAAGTGGGTAAAAAGGACACGAAGTCAGAAGCCCTCCAGAGATTCTTCAAGGGTGAGTGTGTAAAAAGGACACGAAGTCAGAAGACCTGTAGAGATTCTGCAAGGACATGAGTGTGTGTGTGTGTGTGTGTGTGTGTGTGTGTTTGTGTATAAAAAGGACACGAAGGCAGAACCCCTCCACATTTCCTGCAAGGGTGCATGTATGTGTGTGTAAAAAGGAAACAAAATCAGAAGCACTCTAGCGATTCTGCAAGGGTGTGTGTGTGTAAAGTGGACATGAAGTCAGAAGCCCTCCAGAGATTCAGCAAGGTTTGTGTGTGTGTGTGTGTGTGTAAAAAGGATACGGAGACAGAACGCCTCTAGAGATTATGGAAGGGTATGAGTGTGTGTGTGTGTGTAAAATG
This sequence comes from Tenrec ecaudatus, assembly GCF_050624435.1. Taxonomy (NCBI): domain Eukaryota; kingdom Metazoa; phylum Chordata; class Mammalia; order Afrosoricida; family Tenrecidae; genus Tenrec; species Tenrec ecaudatus. The sequence goes on along the minus strand of NC_134543.1, from coordinate 102,437,222 downwards.
TACACAAAATCAGAAGCCCTCTTGAGATTCTGTAAGCGGGTGTGTGTGTGTGGGTAAAGGACATGAAGCCAGAAGTTCTCCAGAGATTCTGCAAGGTTATGAGCGTTAGTCTGTCTGTTTGTGTGCAAAATGGAAAACGTCAGAAGCTTTCCAGATTTTCTGCAGGTGTTTGTGTCTATGTGTGTGTGTGTAAAAAGGACATGAAATTGGACGCCCTACAGAGATTCTGCAAGGGTGCGTGTATGTGTTTGTGTGTAAAAAGGATACGAAACCTGAAGCCTTCTAGAGATGCTTCAAGAGTGTTTGTGTGTGTGTGTGTGTGTTTGTAAAAAGGACATGAAGTCAGAAGCCCTACAGAAATTCTCCCATGGTGTGTGTGTGTGTGTGTGTGCGCCCGTGTTTTTGTGTAAAAAGGACACTAAATCAGAAGCCGTCTAAAGTTCTGCAAGGGTGTGAGTGTGTGTGTGTAAAAAGGACACGAAGTCAGAAGCCCTCCAGAGATTCTGGAAGGGTGTGTGTGTTTGTGTAAAAAGGACACAAAATCAGAAGCCTTGTAAAGATTCTGCAATGGTATGTGTGTGTGTGTGCGCGTGTGTGTATAAAAAGGAGAAAAAATCAGAAGCACTCCAGAGATGCTGTAAGTGTGTGAGTGTGTGTTTAAAAAGACACGAAGTCAGACCCTCCAGAGCTTCTGCCAGGGTGTGTGTGTGTGTGTGTGTGTGTGTGTGTGTGTGTGTGTAAAAAGGACACGAATTCAGAAGTCCTCCAGAGTTTCTGGAAGGGTGTGTGTGTGTTTGTGTAAAAAGGACACAAAATCAGAAGACTTGTAAAGATTCTGCAATGGTATGTGTGTGTGTGCGCGCGCGTGTGTGTGTAAAAAGAGAAGAAGTCAGAAGCACTCCAGAGATGCTGCAAGTGTGTGAGTGTGTTTTTAAAAAGGACACGAAGTCAGACCCTCCAGAGCTTCTGCCAGGGTGTGTGTGTGTGCGTGTGTAATAAGGACACCAAATCAGAAGCCCTCCAGAGATTCTGCAAGGGTGCGTGTATGTGTGTGTAAAAAGGATACGGAGACTGAACCCCTCTAGAGATTATGGAAGGGTATGAGTGTGTGTGAGTGTGTGTGTGTAAAAAGTACACAAAATCAGAAGCCCTCTTGAGATTCTGTAAGCGGGTGTGTGTGTGTGTGGGTAAAGGACATGAAGCCAGAAGTTCTCCAGAGATTCTGCAAGGTTATGAGCGTTAGTGTGTCTGTGTTTGTGTGTAAAATGGAAAAAGTCAGAAGCTTTCCAGAGTTTCTGCAGGTGGTCTTGTCTTTGTGTGTGTGTGTAAAAAGGACATGAAATTGGACGCGCTACAGAGATTCTGCAAGGGAGCGTGTATGTGTTTGTGTGCAAAAAGGACACGAAACCGGAAGCCTTCTAGAGACGCTTCAAGAGTGTTTGTGTGTGTGTGTGTGTGTGTTTGTAAAAAGGACATGAAATCAGAAGCCGTCCAGAGATTCTGCAAGGGTTTGAATGTGTGTGTAAAAAGGAAACGAAGTCAGAAGCCCTCTAGAAATTCTCCCATGGTGTGTGTGCGCGTGTGTTTGTGTAAAAAGGACACTAAATCAGAAGCCCTCTAAAGTTCTGCAAGGGTGTGAGTGTGTTTGTGTAAAAAGGACACAAAATCAGAAGCCTTGTAAAGATTCTGCAATGGTATGTGTGTGTGTGTGTGTGTGCGCGTGTGTGTGTAAAAAGGAGAAAAAGTCAGAAGCACTCCAGAGATGCTGTAAGTGTGTGAGTGTGTGTTTAAAAAGACACGAAGTCAGACCCTCCAGAGCTTCTGCCAGGGTGTGTGTGTGTGTGTAAAAAGGACACGAAGTCAGAAGCCCTCCAGAATTTCTGGAAGGGTGTGTGTGTGTGTGTTTGTGCAAAAAGGACACAAAATCAGAAGCCTTGTAAAGATTCTTCAATGGTATGAGTGTGTGTGCGCGCGCGTGTGTGTGTAAAAAGGAGAAGAAGTCAGAAGCACTCCAGAGATGCTGCAAGTGTGTGAGTGTGTGTTTAAAAAAACACGAAGTCAGACCCTCCAGAGCTTCTGCCAGGGTGTGTGTGTGTGTGTGCGTGTGTAAAAAGGACCTCAAATCAGCAGCCCTCTAAAGATTCTGCAAGGGTGCGTGTATGTGTGTAAAAAGGATACGGAGACAGAACCCCTGTAGAGATTATGGAAGGGTATGAGTGTGTGTGAGTGTGGTGTGTAAAAAGTACACAAAATCAGAAGCCCTCTTGAGATTCTGTAAGCGGGTGTGTGTGTGTGGGTAAAGGACATGAAGCCAGATGTTCTCCAGAGATTCTGCAAGGTTATGAGCGTTTGTGTGTCTGTGTTTGTGTGTAAAATGGAAAAAGTCAGAAGCTTTCCAGAGTTTCTGCAGGTGGTCTTGTCTTTGTGTGTGTGTGTAAAAAGGACATGAAATTGGACGCGCTACAGAGATTCTGCAAGGGTGCGTGTATGTGTTTGTGTGCAAAAAGGACACGAAACCGGAAGCCTTCTAGAGACGCATCAAGAGTGTTTGTGTGTGTGTGTGTTTGTAAAAAGGACATGAAATCAGAAGCCCTCCAGAGATTCTGCAAGGGTTTGAATGTGTGTGTAAAAAGGAAACGAAGTCAGAAGCCCTCTAGAGATTCTCCCATGGTGTGTGTGCGCGTGTGTTTGTGTAAAAAGGACACTAAATCAGAAGCCCTCTAAAGTTCTGCAAGGGTGTGAGTGTGTGTGTGTAAAAAGGACACGAAGTCAGAAGCCCTCCAGAGATTCTGGAAGGGTGTGTGTGTTTGTGTAAAAAGGACACAAAATCAGAAGCTTTGTAAAGATTCTGAAATGGTATGTGTGTGTGTGTGTGCGCGTGTGTGTGTAAAAAGGAGAAAAAGTCAGAAGCACTCCAGAGATGCTGCAAGTGTGTGAGTGTCTGTTTAAAAAGACACGAAGTCAGACCCTCCAGAGCTTCTGCCAGGGTGTGTGTGTGTGTGTAAAAAGGACACGAAGTCAGAAGCCCTCCAGAGTTTCTGGAAGGGTGTGTGTGTGTGTGTTTGTGCAAAAAGGACACAAAATCAGAAGCCTTGTAAAGATTCTGCAATGGTATGAGTGTGTGTGCGCGCGTGTGTGTGTGTAAAAAGGAGAAGAAGTCAGAAGCACTCCAGCGATGCTGCAAGTGTGTGAGTGTGTGTTTAAAAAAGACACGAAGTCAGACCCTCCAGAGCTTCTGCCAGGGTGTGTGTGTGTGTGTGCGTGTGTAAAAAGGACCTCAAAGCAGCTGCCCTCTAAAGATTCTACAAGGGTGCGTGTATGTGTGTGTAAAAAGGATACGGAGACAGAACCCCTCTAGAGATTATGGAAGGGTATGAGTGTGTGTGAGTGTGTGTGTGTAAAAAGTACACAAAATCAGAAGCCCTCTTGAGATTCTGTAAGCGGGTGTGTGTGTGTGGGTAAAGGACATGAAGCCAGAAGTTCTCCAGAGATTCTGCAAGGTTATGAGCGTTAGTGTGTCTGTGTTTGTGTGTAAAATGGAAAAAGTCAGAAGCTTTCCAGAGTTTCTGCAGGTGGTTTTGTCTTTGTGTGTGTGTGTGTAAAAAGGACATGAAATTGGACGCGCTACAGAGATTCTGCAAGGGTGCGTGTATGTGTTTGTGTGTAAAAAGGACACGAAACCGGAAGCCTTCTAGAGACGCTTCAAGAGTGTTTGTGTGTGTGTGTGTGTTTGTAAAAAGGACGTGAAATCAGAAGCCCTCCAGAGATTCTGCAAGGGTTTGAATGTGTGTGTAAAAAGGACACGAAGTCAGAAGCCCTTTAGAGATTCTGCAAAGGTGTGAGTGTGTGTTTGTGTGTTTGTAAAAAGTACACGAATTCATCAGTCCTCCAGAGATTCTGCAAGGGTGTGATTTGTGTTTTTTTGTGTGTAAAGAGGACATGAAATCAGAAGCCCTCTAGAGATTCTGCAAAGTTATTTGTGTGTGTGTGTGTGTGTGTGTTAAAAGGACATGAAGTCAGAAGCCCTCCAGAGATTCTGCAAGGATATGAGTGTGTGTGTTTGTGTAAAAAGGACACCAAATCAGAAGCCGTTTAAAGATTCTGCAACTGTGTGTGTGTGTGTGAGTGTAAAAAGGAGATGTCAGAAGCCCTCAAGAGATGCTGCAAGTGTGTGAGTGTGTGTGTTTAAAAAGGACACGAAGTCAGAAGGCCTCCAGAGCTTCTGCAAGTGTGTGTATATGTGTGTGTTTGTGTGTGTGTAAAAAGGACACGATGTCAGATGCCCTTGACAGATTCTGCAAGGGTGTGAGTGTGTGTGTGTGTGTGTGTAAAAAGGACACTAAATCAGAAGCTCTCCAGAGATTCTGCAAGTGTGTGTGTGTGTGTGTAAAGGACACCAAATCAGAAGCCCTCCAGAGATTCTGCAAGGGTTTGTGTATGTGTATATGGTTTAAAAGGACCCAAAGTCAGAAGCCCTCTAGCGATTCTGCAAGGTTACGAGTGTGAGTGTGTGTGTTGTGTGCAAAAGCGACCCGAAGTCAGAAGCCCTCCAGAGATTTCTCAACGGTGCGTGTATGTGTGTGTGTGTTCGTGTGTGTGTGTAAAAAGGAAACAAAATCAGAAGCCCTCCAGGGATTCAGCAAGTGTGTGTGTGTGTGTGTGTGTGTAAAGAGGAAATGATGACAGAAGCCTTCCAGAGATTCAGCAAGGGTGTGAGTGTGTGTGAGTGTGTGTGTAAAAAGGACACGAAGTCAGAAACCCTCTAGAGATTCTGCAAGAGTATAAGTGTGAGTGTGCGTGTGTGTTAATAAATAGAACACGAAATCAGAAGCTCTCTAGAGATTCTGCAAGGGTGTTTGTGTGTAAAAACATGAAGTCACAAGCACTTCAGAGATTCTGCAAGGGTGTGATTTGTGTTTTTTTGTGTGTAAAGAGGACATGAAGTCAGAAGCCCTCTAGAGATTCTGCAAAGTTATTTGTGTGTGTGTGTGTGTGTGTGTGTGTGTGTGTTAAAAGGACATGAAGTCAGAAGCCCTCCAGAGATTCTGCAAGGATATGAGTGTGTGTTTTTGTGTAAAAAGGACACCAAATCAGAAGCCGTTTAAAGATTCTGCAACTGTGTGTGTGTGTGTGAGTGTAAAAAGGGGATGTCAGAAGCCCTCAAGAGATGCTGCAAGTGTGTTAGTGTGTGTGTTTAAAAAGGACACGAAGTCAGAAGGCCTCCAGAGCTTCTGCAAGGGTGTGTATATGTGTGTGTTTGTGTGTGTGTAAAAAGGACACGAAGTCAGATGCCCTTTACAGATTCTGCCAAGGTGTGAGTGTGTGTGTGTGTGTGTAAAAAGGACACTAAATCAGAAGCTCTCCAGAGATTCTGCAAGTGTATGTGTGTGTGTAAAGGACACCAAATCAGAAGCCCTCCAGAGATTCTGCAAGGGTTTGTGTATGTGTATATGGTTTAAAAGGACCCAAAGTCAGAAGCCCTCTAGCGATTCTGCAAGGTTACGAGTGTGAGTGTGTGTGTTGTGTGCAAAAGCGACCCGAAGTCAGAAGCCCTCCAGAGATTTCTCAACGGTGCATGTATGTGTGTGTGTGTTTGTGTGTGTGTGTAAAAAGGAAACAAAATCAGAAGCCCTCCAGGGATTCAGCAAGTGTGTGTGTGTGTGTGTGAAGAGGAAATGATGACAGAAGCCTTCCAGAGATTCAGCAAGGGTGTGAGTGTGTGTGTGTGCGTGTGTGTGTGTAAAAAGGACACGAAGTCAGAAACCGTCTAGAGATTCTGCAAGAGTATAAGTGTGAGTGTGCGTGTGTGTTAATAAATAGAACACGAAGTCAGAAGCTCTCTAGAGATTCTGCAAGGGTGTGTTTGTGTGTAAAAACATGAAGTCACAAGCACTTCAGAGATTCTGCAAGGGTACGAGTGTGTGTGTGTGTGTGTGTGTGTGTGTGTGAAAAGGTCACGAATTCTGAAGCCCTCCAGGGATTCTGTAAGGGTGTGTGTGTGTGTGTGTAAAAAGGACATGAAGTCAGTAGCCCTCCAGAGATTCTGCATGGGTTTGAGGGTGAGTGCGGGTGTAAAAAAGACATGAAGGCGGAAGCCCTCCAGAGATTCTGAAATGATGTGTGTAATGTGTGTGTGTGTATATGCGTGTAAAAAGGACACGATGTCAGAAGCCCTCCAGATATTCTGCTAGTGTATGTGTGCGAGTGTGTGTGTGTGTGTGTGCATGGGCAAAAGACACGAATTCCGAAACCCTTGCAGAGATTCTGCTAGTGTGTGTGTGTGTGTAAAAAGGACACGAACTCAGAAGCCCTCCAGAGATTCTGCAGGGATAGGATTGGGTGTGTGTGTAAAAAGGACACGAAGTAGGAAACCCTCCAGAGATTCTGCAAGGGTTTGAGTGAGTGTGAGTGAGTGTAAAAAGTACATGAAATCAGAAACCATCCAGAGATTCTGCAAGGGCGCGTGTATGTGTAAAAAACACGAAGTCAGAATCCCTTTATAGACTCAACAAGGGTATGAGTGTGGGTGTTTTTTTTGTGTGTGTAAAAAGGAATAGAGGTCAGAAGCCCTCCAGAGATTCTTCAAGGTTAAGAGTTTGAGTGTGTGTGGGTGTCTGTAAAAAGGACACGAAGTCAGAAGACCTCCAGAGAATCATCAAGGGTGCGTGTATGTTTGTTTGTGTGTAAAAAGACCCGAAGTCAGAAGCCCTCTAGAGATTCTGCAAGGGAGTGTGTGTGTTGGGTGTATAAAAAAGACAACAAGTAAGAAGCACTCCAGAGATTCTGCAAGCGTATGGGCGTGCGTGTGTGTGTGTGTGTAAAGAGGACATGAAGTTGGAAGACCTCAAGTGATTCTGCAAGGGTGATTGTGTGTGTGTGTATAAAAACATGAAATCAGACTCCCTCAATAGATTCTGCAAGGATGCGAGTATGTGTGTGTGTGTGTGCGTGTGAGTGTGCGTAAAAAGGACATGAAGTCAGAAGCTCTTTAGATATTTGGCAAGCGTATGGATTTGAGTGTGTGTGTCTCTGGGTGTAAAAATGACATGAGATCAGAACCACTCCAGAGATTCTGCAAGGTTGCGTGTATGTGTGTGTGTGTATGTCTGAAAAAGGAAACAAAATCAGAATCCCTCTAGCGTTCCAGCAAGCATGTGTGTGTGTGTGTGTGTGTTTGTGTGTGTGTGTAAAAAGGACATGAAGTCAGAAGCCCTCCTTAAATTCTGGAAGGGTATGAGTGTGAGTGTGTGTGTGTGTGTATGTGTGTGTAAAACGGACATGAAGTCAGTAGCCCTCCAGAGATTCTGCATGGGTTTGAGGGTGAGTGGGGGTGTAAAAAAGACATGAAGATGGAAGCCCTCGAGAGATTCTGCAAGGATGTGTGTAATGTGTGTGTGTGTATATGTGTGTAAAAAGGACACGATGTCAGAAGCCCTCCAGATATTCTGCTAGTGAATGAGTGCGAGTGTGTGTGTGTGTGCATGGGCAAAAAGACACGAAGTCCGAAACCCTTGCAGAGATTCTGCAAGGGTGTGTGTGTGTGTAAAAAGGACACGAACTCCGAAGCCCTCTAGAGATTCTGCAGGGATAGGAGTGTGAGTGTGTGTGTGTGTGTGTGTGTAAAAAGGACACGAAGTAGGAAACCCTCCAGAGATTCTGCAAGGGTTTGAGTGAGTGTGAGTGAGTGTAAAAAGTACATGAAATCAGAAACCATCCAGAGATTCTGCAAGGGCGCGTGTATGTGTAAAAGACACGAAGTCAGAATCCCTTTATAGACTCAACAAGGGTATGAGTGTGGGTGTATTGTGTGTGTGTGTGTGTGTGTGTAAAAAGGAATAGAAGTCAGAAGCCCTCCAGAGATTCTTCAAGGGTAAGAGTGTGAGTGTGTGTGGGTGTCTATAAAAAGGACACGAAGTCAGAAGACCTCCAGAGAATCATCAAGGGTGCGTGTACGTTTGTTTGTGTGTAAAAAGACCCGAAGTCAGAAGCCCTCTAGAGATTCTGCAAGGGAGTGTGTGTGTTGGGTGCATAAAAAAGACAAGTAAGAAGCACTCCAGAGATTCTGCAAGCGTATGGTTGTGAGTGAGTGTGTGTGTGCGTTTGTAAAGGGGACATGAAGTCGGAAGACCTCAAGTGATTCTGCAAGGGTGATTGTGTGTGTGTGTATAAAAACATGAAATCAGACTCCCTCAACAGATTCTGCAAGGATGCGAGTATGTGCGTGTGTGTGTGTAAAATGGACACGAAGTCAGAGCCTTCTAGAGATTCTACAAGAGTGTGTATGTGTGTGTAAAAGGCACATGAAGTCAGAAGCCCTCTAGAGATTCTTCAAGGGTGTGTGTGTGTTTTAAAAGGACACGTAGTCAGAATTCCTCTAGAGATTCAGCAAGTTTGTGTGTGTGTGTGCAAAGGACACGAAGTCAGAAGCCTTCTAGAGAGTCTTCCAGGGTATGTGTATGTGTGTGTGTTTGTGTGTAACCAGGACCCTAAGTCAGAAGGCGTCTAGAGATTCTGCAAGGGTATGAGTTTGAGTGTGTTTGTCTGTGTGTGTAAAAAGGACACGAAATCAGAACCCCTCCTAATTCTGCTAAGGTATGAGTGGTAGTGTGTGTGTGTGAGTGTGTAAAAAGACACGGAGTCAGAAGCCCTCCATATATTCTTCAACTGTGTGTGTGTGTGTGTAAAAAGGACACAAAGTCAGAAGCCCCCAGAGATTCTGTAAAGGTATAAGTGTTAGTGTGTGTGTGTGTGTGTGTGTGTGTTTGAGTGTGTGTAAAAAGGACATGAAGTCAGAAGCTCTTTAGAGATTCGGCAAGCGTATGGATTTGAGTGTGTGTGTCTCTGGGTGTAAAAATGACATGAGATCAGAACCACTCCAGAGATTCTGCAAGGTTGCGTGTATGAGTGTGTGTGTCCGAAAAAGGAAACAAAATCAAAATCCCTCTAGCGATTCAGCAAGCATGTGTGTGTGTGTGTGTGTAAAAAGGACAATAAGTCAGTAGCCCACCAGAGATTCTACATGGGCTTGAGGGTGAGTGGGGGTGTAAAAAAGACATGAAGACGGAAGCCCTCCAGAGATTCTGCAAGGATGTGTGTGTGTGTATTTGTGTGTAAAAGTGACACAATGTCAGAAGCCCTCCAGATGTTCTGCTAGTTTATGAGTGCGAGTGTGTGTGTGTGTGCATGGGCAAAAAGACACGAAGTCCGAAACCCTTGCAGAGATTCTGCAAGGGTGTGTGTGTGTAAAAAGGACACGAACTCAGAAGCCCTCCAGAGATTCTGCAGGGATAGGAGTGTGAGTGTGTGTGTGTGTGTGTGTGTGTGTGTGTGTAAAAAGGACACGAAGTACGAAGCCATCCAGAGGTGCTGTAGGTGTGAATGTGAGTTTGTGTGTGTGTGCAAAAAGCAAATGAATCAGAAGCTCTCCAGAGATTCTGCAAGGGTACGTTCATGTGTGTGTGTTTGTGTGTGTGTGTGTGTGTGCATGTAAATAGGACACGAAGTCTTAAGCCATCCAAAGATTCTGCAAGGGTGTGTGTGTGTGCTCGCGTATGTGTAAAATGACACGAAGTCAGAAGCCCTCAAGAGATTCTGCAAGGGTGTGTGAGTGTGTGTGTGTGTGTGACTGTGTTAATTGGACACGGAGTAAGAAGCCCTCCAGATATTCTTCAATGTTGTGTGTGTGTGTGTAAAAAGGACACGACGTCAGAAGTCCTCACGAGATTCTTCAAGAGTGTGAGTGCGTGTGTGTAAAAAGGACACGAAGTCAGAAGCCCTCCAGAGATTCTCCAAGGGTATGAGTGTGAGTGTGTGTGTGTTTTTCTGTAAAAAGGACTCGAAGGCAGAAGCCCTATAAAGATTCTGCAACAGTGTTTGTGTGTGTGTGTGTTTAAAAAGGACACGAAGTCAGAAGCCCTTTAGAGATTTTGCAAATGTGTGATTGTGTGTTTGCGTGTTAGTAAAAAGTACACGAATTTATAAGCCCTCCAGAGATTCTGCAAGGGTGTGATTTGTATTTTTTTGTGTGTAAAAAGGACATGAAGTCAGAAGCTCTCTAGACATTCTGCAAAGGTATTTGTGTGTGTGTGTGTGTTAAAAGGACATGAAGTCAGAAGCCCTCCAGAGATCCCGCAAGGGTATGAGTGTGACTGAGTGTTTGTGTGTGTAAAAAGGAGAGGAAGTCAGAAGGCCTCCAGAGATTCTGCAAGCGTTCGTGTATGTGTGTGTGTAATAAGGAGAGGAAGTCAGAAGCACTCTAGAGATTTGAAGGATTTGTGTTTATGTGTGTGTGTAAAAAGGAAAAGAAATTAGAATCCCTCCAGAGATTCTGTAGGGGTATGAGTGTGAGTGTGTGTGTGTGTAAAAAGGACACGAAGTAGGAAACCCTCCAGAGATTCTGCAAGGGTTTGAGTGAGTGTGAGTGAGTGTAAAAAGTACATGAAATCAGAAACCATCCAGAGATTTTGCAAGGGCGCGTGAATGTGTAAAAGGCACGAAGTCAGAATCCCTTTATAGACTCAACAAGGGTATGAGTGTGGGTGTTTGTGTGTGTGTGTGTGTAAAAAGGAATAGAAGTCAGAAGCCCTCTAGAGATTCTTCAAGGGTAAGAGTGTGAGTGTGTGTGGGTGTTTGTAAAAAGGACACGAAGTCAGAAGACCTCCAGAGAATCATCAAGGGTGCGTGTATGTTTGCTTGTGTGTAAAAAGACCCGAAGTCAGAAGCCCTCTAGAGATTCTGCAAGGGAGTGTGTGTGTTGGGTGCATAAAAAAGAGAACAGGTAAGAAGCACTCCAGAGATTCTGCAAGCGTATGGGTGTGAGTGTGTGTGTGTGTGTGTGTGTGTGTGTAAAGAGGACATGAAGTCGGAAGACCTCAAGAGATTCTGGAAGGGTGATTGTGTGTGTGTGTGTGTATAAAAACATGAAATCAGACTCCCTCAAGAGATTCTGCAAGGATGCGAGTATGTGTGTGTGTGTGTAAAATGGACACGAAGTCAGAAGCCCTCTAGAGATTCTTCAAGAGTGTGTGTGTGTTTAAAAAGGACACGTAGTCAGAATTCCTCTAGAGATTCAGCAAGTGTGTGTGTACAAAGGACACGAAGTCAGAAGCCTTCTAGAGAGTCTTCAAGGGTGCGTGTATGTGTGTGTGTTTGTGTGTAACAAGGACCCTAAGTCAGAAGGCCTCTAGAGATTCTGCAAGGGTATGAGTTTGAGTGTGTTTGTCTGTGTGTGTAAAAAGGACACGAAATCAGAACCCCTCCAGACTCTGCAAGGGTATGAGTGCTAGTGTGTGTGTGTGTGTAAAAAAGACACGAAGTCAGAAGCCCTCTGGAGATTCTGCAAGGGTGTGTGTATGTGTGTGTGTGCATGTGTAAAAAGGAAACAAAATCAGAATCCCTCTAGCAGTTCAGCAAGGGTGTGTGTGTGTGTGTGTGTGTGACTGTGTTTAATGGACACGGAGTAAGAAGCCCTCCAGATATTCTTCAATGGTGTGTGTGTGTGTGTGTGTGTGTGTAAAAAGGACACGACGTCAGAAGTCCTCACGAGATTCTGCAAGGGTGTGAGTGCGTGTGTGTAAAAATGACACGAAGTCAGAAGCCCTCCAGAGATTCTCCAAGGGTATGAGTGTGAGTGTGTGTGTGTTTTTGTGTAAAAAGGACACGAAGGCAGAAGCCCTATAAAGATTCTGCAACAGTGTTTGTGTGTGTGTTTAAAAAAGGACACGAAGTCAGAAGCCCTTTAGAGATTCTGCAAATGTGTGATTGTGTGTTAGTAAAAAGTACACGAATTTATAAGCCCTCCAGAGATTCTGCAAGGGTGTGATTTGTATTTTTTTTGTGTGTAAAAAGGACATGAAGTCAGAAGCTCTCTAGAGATTCTGCAAAGGTATTTGTGTGTGTGTGTTAAAAGGACATGAAGTCAGAAGCCCTCCAGAGATTCCGCAAGGGAATGAGTGTGACTGAGTGTTTGTGTGTGTAAAAAGGAAAGGAAGTCAGAAGGCCTCCAGAGATTCTGCAAGCGTGCGTGTGTGTGTGTGCGTGTGTGTGTGTGTAATAAGGAGAGGAAGTCAGAAGCACTCTAGAGATTTTGCAAGGATTTGTGTTTATGTGTGTGTAAAAAGGAAAAGAAATTAGAATCCCTCCAGAGATTCTGTAGGGGTATGAGTGTGAGTGTGTGTGTGTGTGTGTGTGTGTGTAAAGGACACGAAGTAGGAAGCCCTCCAGAGATTCTGCAAGGGTTTGAGTGAGTGTGAGTAAAAAGTACATGAAATCAGAAACCATCCAGAGATTCTGCAAGGGCGCGTGTATGTGTAAAAGACACGAAGTCAGACTCGCTTTATAGACTCAACAAGGGTATGGGTGTGAGTGTTTGTGTGTGTGTGTGTGTAAAAAGGAATAGAAGTCAGAAGCCCTCCAGAGATTCTTCAAGGGTAAGAGTGTGAGTGTGTGTGGGTGTCTGTAAAAAGGACACAAAGTCAGAAGACCTCCAGAGAATCATCAAGGGTGCGTGTATGTTTGTTTGTGTGTAAAAAGACCAAAGTCATTAGCCCTCTAGAGATTCTGCAAGGGAGTGTGTGGGTTGGGTGTATAAAAAGACTGCAAGTAAGAAGCACTCCAGATATTCTGCAAGCGTATGGGTGTGAGTGTGTGTGTGTGTGTGTGTGTGTGTAAAGAAGACATGAAGTCAGAAGACCTCAAGAGATTCTGCATGGGTGATTTTGTGTGTGTGTGTGTGTGTGTGTATAAAAACATGAAATCAGACTCCCTCAAGAGATTCTGCAGGGATGCGAGTATGTGTGTGAGTGTGTGTGTAAAATGGACACAAAATCAGAGCCTTCTAGAGATTCTACAAGAGTGTGTATGTGTTTGTAAAAGGAACATGAAGTCAGAAGCCCTCTAGAGATTCTTCAAGGGTGTGTGTGTTTATAAAGGACACGTAGTCAGAATTCCTCTAGAGATTCAGCAAGTGTGTGTGTGTGTACAAAGGACACGAAGTCAGAAGCCCTTTAGAGATTTTGCAAATGTGTGATTGTGTGTTTGCGTGTTAGTAAAAAGTACACGAATTTATAAGCCCTCCAGAGATTCTGCAAGGGTGTGATTTGTATTTTTTTGTGTGTAAAAAGGACATGAAGTCAGAAGATCTCTAGACATTCTGCAAAGGTATTTGTGTGTGTGTGTGTTAAAAGGACATGAAGTCAGAAGCCCTCCAGAGATCCCGCAAGGGTATGAGTGTGACTGAGTGTTTGTGTGTGTAAAAAGGAGAGGAAGTCAGAAGGGCTCCAGAGATTCTGCAAGCGTTCGTGTATGTGTGTGTGTAATAAGGAGAGGAAGTCAGAAGCACTCTAGAGATTTGAAGGATTTGTGTTTATGTGTGTGTGTAAAAAGGAAAAGAAATTAGAATCCCTCCAGAGATTCTGTAGGGGTATGAGTGTGAGTGTGTGTGTGTGTAAAAAGGACACGAAGTAGGAAACCCTCCAGAGATTCTGCAAGGGTTTGAGTGAGTGTGAGTGAGTGTAAAAAGTACATGAAATCAGAAACCATCCAGACATTCTGAAAGGGCGCGTGAATGTGTAAAAGGCACGAAGTCAGAATCCCTTTATAGACTCAACAAGGGTATGAGTGTGGGTGTTTGTGTGTGTGAGTGTGTAAAAAGGAATAGAAGTCAGAAGCCCTCTAGAGATTCTTCAAGGGTAAGAGTGTGAGTGTGTGTGGGTGTCTGTAAAAAGGACACGAAGTCAGAAGACCTCCAGAGAATCATCAAGGGTGCGTGTATGTTTGCTTGTGTGTAAAAAGACCCGAAGTCAGAAGCCCTCTAGAGATTCTGCAAGGGAGTGTGAGTGTTGGGTGCATAAAAAAGAGAACAGGTAAGAAGCACTCCAGAGATTCTGCAAGCGTATGGGTGTGAGTGTGTGTGTGTGTGTGTGTGTGTGTAAAGAGGACATGAAGTCGGAAGACCTCAAGAGATTCTGCAAGGGTGATTGTGTGTGTGTGTGTGTATAAAAACATGAAATCAGACTCCCTCAAGAGATTCTGCAAGGATGCGAGTATGTGTGTGTGTGTGTGTAAAATGGACACGAAGTCAGAAGCCCTCTAGAGATTCTTCAAGGGTGTGTGTGTGTTTAAAAAGGACACGTAGTCAGAATTCCTCTAGAGATTCAGCAAGTGTGTGTGTACAAAGGACACGAAGTCAGAAGCCTTCTAGAGAGTCTTCAAGGGTGCGTGTATGTGTGTGTGTTTGTGTGTAACAAGGACCCTAAGTCAGAAGGCCTCTAGAGATTCTGCAAGGGTATGAGTTTGAGTGTGTTTGTCTGTGTGTGTAAAAAGGACACGAAATCAGAACCCCTCCAGACTCTGCAAGGGTATGAGTGCTAGTGTGTGTGTGTGTGTAAAAAAGACACGAAGTCAGAAGCCCTCTGGAGATTCTGCAAGGGTGTGTGTATGTGTGTGTGTGCATGTGTAAAAAGGAAACAAAATCAGAATCCCTCTAGCAGTTCAGCAAGGGTGTGTGTGTGTGTGTGTGTGTGTGACTGTGTTTAATGGACACGGAGTAAGAAGCCCTCCAGATATTCTTCAATGGTGTGTGTGTGTGTGTGTGTGTGTAAAAAGGACACGACGTCAGAAGTCCTCACGAGATTCTGCAAGGGTGTGAGTGCGTGTGTAAAAATGACACGAAGTCAGAAGCCCTCCAGAGATTCTCCAAGGGTATGAGTGTGAGTGTGTGTGTGTTTTTGTGTAAAAAGGACACGAAGGCAGAAGCCCTATAAAGATTCTGCAACAGTGTTTGTGTGTGTGTTTAAAAAAGGACACGAAGTCAGAAGCCCTTTAGAGATTCTGCAAATGTGTGATTGTGTGTTAGTAAAAAGTACACGAATTTATAAGCCCTCCAGAGATTCTGCAAGGGTGTGATTTGTATTTTTTTGTGTGTAAAAAGGACATGAAGTCAGAAGCTCTCTAGAGATTCTGCAAAGGTATTTGTGTGTGTGTGTTAAAAGGACATGAAGTCAGAAGCCCTCCAGAGATTCCGCAAGGGAATGAGTGTGACTGAGTGTTTGTGTGTGTAAAAAGGAAAGGAAGTCAGAAGGCCTCCAGAGATTCTGCAAGCGTTCGTGTATGTGTGTGTGTAATAAGGAGAGGAAGTCAGAAGCACTCTAGAGATTTGAAGGATTTGTGTTTATGTGTGTGTGTAAAAAGGAAAAGAAATTAGAATCCCTCCAGAGATTCTGTAGGGGTATGAGTGTGAGTGTGTGTGTGTGTAAAAAGGACACGAAGTAGGAAACCCTCCAGAGATTCTGCAAGGGTTTGAGTGAGTGTGAGTGAGTGTAAAAAGTACATGAAATCAGAAACCATCCAGACATTCTGAAAGGGCGCGTGAATGTGTAAAAGGCACGAAGTCAGAATCCCTTTATAGACTCAACAAGGGTATGAGTGTGGGTGTTTGTGTGTGTGTGTGTGTAAAAAGGAATAGAAGTCAGAAGCCCTCTAGAGATTCTTCAAGGGTAAGAGTGTGAGTGTGTGTGGGTGTTTGTAAAAAGGACACGAAGTCAGAAGACCTCCAGAGAATCATCAAGGGTGCGTGTATGTTTGCTTGTGTGTAAAAAGACCCGAAGTCAGAAGTCCTCTAGAGATTCTGCAAGGGAGTGTGTGTGTTGGGTGCATAAAAAAGAGAACAGGTAAGAAGCACTCCAGAGATTCTGCAAGCGTATGGGTGTGAGTGTGTGTGTGTGTGTGTGTGTGTAAAGAGGACATGAAGTCGGAAGACCTCAAGAGATTCTGCAAGGGTGATTGTGTGTGTGTGTGTGTATAAAAACATGAAATCAGACTCCCTCAAGAGATTCTGCAAGGATGCGAGTATGTGTGTGTGTGTGTGTAAAATGGACACGAAGTCAGAAGCCCTCTAGAGATTCTTCAAGGGTGTGTGTGTGTTTAAAAAGGACACGTAGTCAGAATTCCTCTAGAGATTCAGCAAGTGTGTGTGTACAAAGGACACGAAGTCAGAAGCCTTCTAGAGAGTCTTCAAGGGTGCGTGTATGTGTGTGTGTTTGTGTGTAACAAGGACCCTAAGTCAGAAGGCCTCTAGAGATTCTGCAAGGGTATGAGTTTGAGTGTGTTTGTCTGTGTGTGTAAAAAGGACACGAAATCAGAACCCCTCCAGACTCTGCAAGGGTATGAGTGCTAGTGTGTGTGTGTGTGTAAAAAAGACACGAAGTCAGAAGCCCTCTGGAGATTCTGCAAGGGTGTGTGTATGTGTGTGTGTGCATGTGTAAAAAGGAAACAAAATCAGAATCCCTCTAGCAGTTCAGCAAGGGTGTGTGTGTGTGTGTGTGTGTGACTGTGTTTAATGGACACGGAGTAAGAAGCCCTCCAGATATTCTTCAATGGTGTGTGTGTGTGTGTGTGTGTGTAAAAAGGACACGACGTCAGAAGTCCTCACGAGATTCTGCAAGGGTGTGAGTGCGTGTGTGTAAAAATGACACGAAGTCAGAAGCCCTCCAGAGATTCTCCAAGGGTATGAGTGTGAGTGTGTGTGTGTTTTTGTGTAAAAAGGACACGAAGGCAGAAGCCCTATAAAGATTCTGCAACAGTGTTTGTGTGTGTGTTTAAAAAAGGACACGAAGTCAGAAGCCCTTTAGAGATTCTGCAAATGTGTGATTGTGTGTTAGTAAAAAGTACACGAATTTATAAGCCCTCCAGAGATTCTGCAAGGGTGTGATTTGTATTTTTTTGTGTGTAAAAAGGACATGAAGTCAGAAGCTCTCTAGAGATTCTGCAAAGGTATTTGTGTGTGTGTGTTAAAAGGACATGAAGTCAGAAGCCCTCCAGAGATTCCGCAAGGGAATGAGTGTGACTGAGTGTTTGTGTGTGTAAAAAGGAAAGGAAGTCAGAAGGCCTCCAGAGATTCTGCAAGCGTTCGTGTATGTGTGTGTGTAATAAGGAGAGGAAGTCAGAAGCACTCTAGAGATTTGAAGGATTTGTGTTTATGTGTGTGTGTAAAAAGGAAAAGAAATTAGAATCCCTCCAGAGATTCTGTAGGGGTATGAGTGTGAGTGTGTGTGTGTGTAAAAAGGACACGAAGTAGGAAACCCTCCAGAGATTCTGCAAGGGTTTGAGTGAGTGTGAGTGAGTGTAAAAAGTACATGAAATCAGAAACCATCCAGACATTCTGAAAGGGCGCGTGAATGTGTAAAAGGCACGAAGTCAGAATCCCTTTATAGACTCAACAAGGGTATGAGTGTGGGTGTTTGTGTTTGTGTGTGTGTAAAAAGGAATAGAAGTCAGAAGCCCTCTAGAGATTCTTCAAGGGTAAGAGTGTGAGTGTGTGTGGGTGTCTGTAAAAAGGACACGAAGTCAGAAGACCTCCAGAGAATCATCAAGGGTGCGTGTATGTTTGCTTGTGTGTAAAAAGACCCGAAGTCAGAAGTCCTCTGAGATTCTGCAAGGGAGTGTGTGTGTTGGGTGCATAAAAAAGAGAACAGGTAAGAAGCACTCCAGAGATTCTGCAAGCGTATGGGTGTGAGTGTGTGTGTGTGTGTGTGTGTGTAAAGAGGACATGAAGTCGGAAGACCTCAAGAGATTCTGCAAGGGTGATTGTGTGTGTGTGTGTGTGTATAAAAACATGAAATCAGACTCCCTCAAGAGATTCTGCAAGGATGCGAGTATGTGTGTGTGTGTGTAAAATGGACACGAAGTCAGAAGCCCTCTAGAGATTCTTCAAGGGTGTGTGTGTGTTTAAAAAGGACACGTAGTCAGAATTCCTCTAGAGATTCAGCAAGTGTGTGTGTACAAAGGACACGAAGTCAGAAGCCTTCTAGAGAGTCTTCAAGGGTGCGTGTATGTGTGTGTGTTTGTGTGTAACAAGGACCCTAAGTCAGAAGGCCTCTAGAGATTCTGCAAGGGTATGAGTTTGAGTGTGTTTGTCTGTGTGTGTAAAAAGGACACGAAATCAGAACCCCTCCAGACTCTGCAAGGGTATGAGTGCTAGTGTGTGTGTGTGTGTAAAAAAGACACGAAGTCAGAAGCCCTCTGGAGATTCTGCAAGGGTGTGTGTATGTGTGTGTGTGCATGTGTAAAAAGGAAACAAAATCAGAATCCCTCTAGCAGTTCAGCAAGGGTGTGTGTGTGTGTGTGTGTGTGTGTGACTGTGTTTAATGGACACGGAGTAAGAAGCCCTCCAGATATTCTTCAATGGTGTGTGTGTGTGTGTGTGTGTGTGTGTGTAAAAAGGACACGACGTCAGAAGTCCTCACGAGATTCTGCAAGGGTGTGAGTGCGTGTGTGTAAAAATGACACGAAGTCAGAAGCCCTCCAGAGATTCTCCAAGGGTATGAGTGTGAGTGTGTGTGTGTTTTTGTGTAAAAAGGACACGAAGGCAGAAGCCCTATAAAGATTCTGCAACAGTGTTTGTGTGTGTGTTTAAAAAAGGACACGAAGTCAGAAGCCCTTTAGAGATTCTGCAAATGTGTGATTGTGTGTTAGTAAAAAGTACACGAATTTATAAGCCCTCCAGAGATTCTGCAAGGGTGTGATTTGTATTTTTTTGTGTGTAAAAAGGACATGAAGTCAGAAGCTCTCTAGAGATTCTGCAAAGGTATTTGTGTGTGTGTGTTAAAAGGACATGAAGTCAGAAGCCCTCCAGAGATTCCGCAAGGGAATGAGTGTGACTGAGTGTTTGTGTGTGTAAAAAGGAAAGGAAGTCAGAAGGCCTCCAGAGATTCTGCAAGCGTGCGTGTGTGTGTGTGCGTGTGTGTGTGTGTAATAAGGAGAGGAAGTCAGAAGCACTCTAGAGATTTTGCAAGGATTTGTGTTTATGTGTGTGTGTAAAAAGGAAAAGAAATTAGAATCCCTCCAGAGATTCTGTAGGGGTATGAGTGTGAGTGTGTGTGTGTGTGTGTGTGTGTGTGTGTAAAGGACACGAAGTAGGAAGCCCTCCAGAGATTCTGCAAGGGTTTGAGTGAGTGTGAGTAAAAAGTACATGAAATCAGAAACCATCCAGAGATTCTGCAAGGGCGCGTGTATGTGTAAAAGACACGAAGTCAGACTCGCTTTATAGACTCAACAAGGGTATGAGTGTGAGTGTTTGTGTGTGTGTGTGTGTAAAAAGGAATAGAAGTCAGAAGCCCTCCAGAGATTCTTCAAGGGTAAGAGTGTGAGTGTGTGTGGGTGTCTGTAAAAAGGACACAAAGTCAGAAGACCTCCAGAGAATCATCAAGGGTGCGTGTATGTTTGTTTGTGTGTAAAAAGACCAAAGTCATTAGCCCTCTAGAGATTCTGCAAGGGAGTGTGTGGGTTGGGTGTATAAAAAGACTGCAAGTAAGAAGCACTCCAGATATTCTGCAAGCGTATGGGTGTGAGTGTGTGTGTGTGTGTGTGTGTGTGTAAAGAAGACATGAAGTCAGAAGACCTCAAGAGATTCTGCATGGGTGATTTTGTGTGTGTGTGTGTGTGTGTATAAAAACATGAAATCAGACTCCCTCAAGAGATTCTGCAGGGATGCGAGTATGTGTGTGAGTGTGTGTGTAAAATGGACACAAAATCAGAGCCTTCTAGAGATTCTACAAGAGTGTGTATGTGTTTGTAAAAGGAACATGAAGTCAGAAGCCCTCTAGAGATTCTTCAAGGGTGTGTGTGTTTATAAAGGACACGTAGTCAGAATTCCTCTAGAGATTCAGCAAGTGTGTGTGTGTGTACAAAGGACACGAAGTCAGAAGCCCTTTAGAGATTTTGCAAATGTGTGATTGTGTGTTTGCGTGTTAGTAAAAAGTACACGAATTTATAAGCCCTCCAGAGATTCTGCAAGGGTGTGATTTGTATTTTTTTGTGTGTAAAAAGGACATGAAGTCAGAAGATCTCTAGACATTCTGCAAAGGTATTTGTGTGTGTGTGTGTTAAAAGGACATGAAGTCAGAAGCCCTCCAGAGATCCCGCAAGGGTATGAGTGTGACTGAGTGTTTGTGTGTGTAAAAAGGAGAGGAAGTCAGAAGGCCTCCAGAGATTCTGCAAGCGTTCGTGTATGTGTGTGTGTAATAAGGAGAGGAAGTCAGAAGCACTCTAGAGATTTGAAGGATTTGTGTTTATGTGTGTGTGTAAAAAGGAAAAGAAATTAGAATCCCTCCAGAGATTCTGTAGGGGTATGAGTGTGAGTGTGTGTGTGTGTAAAAAGGACACGAAGTAGGAAACCCTCCAGAGATTCTGCAAGGGTTTGAGTGAGTGTGAGTGAGTGTAAAAAGTACATGAAATCAGAAACCATCCAGACATTCTGAAAGGGCGCGTGAATGTGTAAAAGGCACGAAGTCAGAATCCCTTTATAGACTCAACAAGGGTATGAGTGTGGGTGTTTGTGTGTGTGTGTGTGTAAAAAGGAATAGAAGTCAGAAGCCCTCTAGAGATTCTTCAAGGGTAAGAGTGTGAGTGTGTGTGGGTGTCTGTAAAAAGGACACGAAGTCAGAAGACCTCCAGAGAATCATCAAGGGTGCGTGTATGTTTGCTTGTGTGTAAAAAGACCCGAAGTCAGAAGTCCTCTAGAGATTCTGCAAGGGAGTGTGTGTGTTGGGTGCATAAAAAAGACAACAAGTAAGGAGCACTCCAGAGATTCTGCAAGCGTATGGGTGTGAGTGCGTGTGTGGGTGTGTGTGTGTGTGTGTGTGTAAAGAGGACATGAAGTCGGAAGACCTCAAGAGATTCTGCAAGGGTGATTGTGTGTGTGTGTGTGTATAAAAACATGAAATCAGACTCCCTCAAGAGATTCTGCAAGGATGCGAGTATGTGTGTGTGTGTGTAAAATGGACACGAAGTCAGAAGCCCTCTAGAGATTCTTCAAGGGTGTGTGTGTGTTTAAAAAGGTCACGTAGTCAGAATTCCTCTAGAGATTCAGCAAGTGTGTGTGTACAAAGGACACGAAGTCAGAAGCCTTCTAGAGAGTCTTCAAGGGTGCGTGTATGTGTGTGTGTTTGTGTGTAACAAGGACCCTAAGTCAGAAGGCCTCTAGAGATTCTGCAAGGGTATGAGTTTGAGTGTGTTTGTCTGTGTGTGTAAAAAGGACACGAAATCAGAACCCCTCCAGACTCTGCAAGGGTATGAGTGCTAGTGTGTGTGTGTGTGTGTAAAAAAGACACGAAGTCAGAAGCCCTCTGGAGATTCTGCAAGGGTGTGTGTATGTGTGTGTGTGCATGTGTAAAAAGGAAACAAAATCAGAATCCCTCTAGCAGTTCAGCAAGGGTGTGTGTGTGTGTGTGTGTGTGTGACTGTGTTTAATGGACACGGAGTAAGAAGCCCTCCAGATATTCTTCAATGGTGTGTGTGTGTGTGTGTGTGTGTGTAAAAAGGACACGACGTCAGAAGTCCTCACGAGATTCTGCAAGGGTGTGAGTGCGTGTGTGTAAAAATGACACGAAGTCAGAAGCCCTCCAGAGATTCTCCAAGGGTATGAGTGTGAGTGTGTGTGTGTTTTTGTGTAAAAAGGACACGAAGGCAGAAGCCCTATAAAGATTCTGCAACAGTGTTTGTGTGTGTGTTTAAAAAAGGACACGAAGTCAGAAGCCCTTTAGAGATTCTGCAAATGTGTGATTGTGTGTTAGTAAAAAGTACACGAATTTATAAGCCCTCCAGAGATTCTGCAAGGGTGTGATTTGTATTTTTTTGTGTGTAAAAAGGACATGAAGTCAGAAGCTCTCTAGAGATTCTGCAAAGGTATTTGTGTGTGTGTGTTAAAAGGACATGAAGTCAGAAGCCCTCCAGAGATTCCGCAAGGGAATGAGTGTGACTGAGTGTTTGTGTGTGTAAAAAGGAAAGGAAGTCAGAAGGCCTCCAGAGATTCTGCAAGCGTGCGTGTGTGTGTGTGCGTGTGTGTGTGTGTAATAAGGAGAGGAAGTCAGAAGCACTCTAGAGATTTTGCAAGGATTTGTGTTTATGTGTGTGTAAAAAGGAAAAGAAATTAGAATCCCTCCAGAGATTCTGTAGGGGTATGAGTGTGAGTGTGTGTGTGTGTGTGTGTAAAGGACACGAAGTAGGAAGCCCTCCAGAGATTCTGCAAGGGTTTGAGTGAGTGTGAGTAAAAAGTACATGAAATCAGAAACCATCCAGAGATTCTGCAAGGGCGCGTGTATGTGTAAAAGACACGAAGTCAGACTCGCTTTATAGACTCAACAAGGGTATGGGTGTGAGTGTTTGTGTGTGTGTGTGTGTAAAAAGGAATAGAAGTCAGAAGCCCTCCAGAGATTCTTCAAGGGTAAGAGTGTGAGTGTGTGTGGGTGTCTGTAAAAAGGACACAAAGTCAGAAGACCTCCAGAGAATCATCAAGGGTGCGTGTATGTTTGTTTGTGTGTAAAAAGACCAAAGTCATTAGCCCTCTAGAGATTCTGCAAGGGAGTGTGTGGGTTGGGTGTATAAAAAGACTGCAAGTAAGAAGCACTCCAGATATTCTGCAAGCGTATGGGTGTGAGTGTGTGTGTGTGTGTGTGTGTGTGTAAAGAAGACATGAAGTCAGAAGACCTCAAGAGATTCTGCATGGGTGATTTTGTGTGTGTGTGTGTGTGTATAAAAACATGAAATCAGACTCCCTCAAGAGATTCTGCAGGGATGCGAGTATGTGTGTGAGTGTGTGTGTAAAATGGACACAAAATCAGAGCCTTCTAGAGATTCTACAAGAGTGTGTATGTGTTTGTAAAAGGAACATGAAGTCAGAAGCCCTCTAGAGATTCTTCAAGGGTGTGTGTGTTTATAAAGGACACGTAGTCAGAATTCCTCTAGAGATTCAGCAAGTGTGTGTGTGTGTACAAAGGACACGAAGTCAGAAGCCCTTTAGAGATTTTGCAAATGTGTGATTGTGTGTTTGCGTGTTAGTAAAAAGTACACGAATTTATAAGCCCTCCAGAGATTCTGCAAGGGTGTGATTTGTATTTTTTTGTGTGTAAAAAGGACATGAAGTCAGAAGATCTCTAGACATTCTGCAAAGGTATTTGTGTGTGTGTGTGTTAAAAGGACATGAAGTCAGAAGCCCTCCAGAGATCCCGCAAGGGTATGAGTGTGACTGAGTGTTTGTGTGTGTAAAAAGGAGAGGAAGTCAGAAGGGCTCCAGAGATTCTGCAAGCGTTCGTGTATGTGTGTGTGTAATAAGGAGAGGAAGTCAGAAGCACTCTAGAGATTTGAAGGATTTGTGTTTATGTGTGTGTGTAAAAAGGAAAAGAAATTAGAATCCCTCCAGAGATTCTGTAGGGGTATGAGTGTGAGTGTGTGTGTGTGTAAAAAGGACACGAAGTAGGAAACCCTCCAGAGATTCTGCAAGGGTTTGAGTGAGTGTGAGTGAGTGTAAAAAGTACATGAAATCAGAAACCATCCAGACATTCTGAAAGGGCGCGTGAATGTGTAAAAGGCACGAAGTCAGAATCCCTTTATAGACTCAACAAGGGTATGAGTGTGGGTGTTTGTGTGTGTGAGTGTGTAAAAAGGAATAGAAGTCAGAAGCCCTCTAGAGATTCTTCAAGGGTAAGAGTGTGAGTGTGTGTGGGTGTCTGTAAAAAGGACACGAAGTCAGAAGACCTCCAGAGAATCATCAAGGGTGCGTGTA
Source organism: Tenrec ecaudatus (assembly GCF_050624435.1). Taxonomy (NCBI): domain Eukaryota; kingdom Metazoa; phylum Chordata; class Mammalia; order Afrosoricida; family Tenrecidae; genus Tenrec; species Tenrec ecaudatus. The sequence continues at coordinate 102,413,665 of NC_134543.1, read as the reverse complement.
TGTTTGCTTGTGTGTAAAAAGACCCGAAGTCAGAAGCCCTCTAGAGATTCTGCAAGGGAGTGTGAGTGTTGGGTGCATAAAAAAGAGAACAGGTAAGAAGCACTCCAGAGATTCTGCAAGCGTATGGGTGTGAGTGTGTGTGTGTGTGTGTGTGTGTGTAAAGAGGACATGAAGTCGGAAGACCTCAAGAGATTCTGCAAGGGTGATTGTGTGTGTGTGTGTGTATAAAAACATGAAATCAGACTCCCTCAAGAGATTCTGCAAGGATGCGAGTATGTGTGTGTGTGTGTGTAAAATGGACACGAAGTCAGAAGCCCTCTAGAGATTCTTCAAGGGTGTGTGTGTGTTTAAAAAGGACACGTAGTCAGAATTCCTCTAGAGATTCAGCAAGTGTGTGTGTACAAAGGACACGAAGTCAGAAGCCTTCTAGAGAGTCTTCAAGGGTGCGTGTATGTGTGTGTGTTTGTGTGTAACAAGGACCCTAAGTCAGAAGGCCTCTAGAGATTCTGCAAGGGTATGAGTTTGAGTGTGTTTGTCTGTGTGTGTAAAAAGGACACGAAATCAGAACCCCTCCAGACTCTGCAAGGGTATGAGTGCTAGTGTGTGTGTGTGTGTAAAAAAGACACGAAGTCAGAAGCCCTCTGGAGATTCTGCAAGGGTGTGTGTATGTGTGTGTGTGCATGTGTAAAAAGGAAACAAAATCAGAATCCCTCTAGCAGTTCAGCAAGGGTGTGTGTGTGTGTGTGTGTGTGTGACTGTGTTTAATGGACACGGAGTAAGAAGCCCTCCAGATATTCTTCAATGGTGTGTGTGTGTGTGTGTGTGTGTAAAAAGGACACGACGTCAGAAGTCCTCACGAGATTCTGCAAGGGTGTGAGTGCGTGTGTAAAAATGACACGAAGTCAGAAGCCCTCCAGAGATTCTCCAAGGGTATGAGTGTGAGTGTGTGGGTGTTTTTGTGTAAAAAGGACACGAAGGCAGAAGCCCTATAAAGATTCTGCAACAGTGTTTGTGTGTGTGTTTAAAAAAGGACACGAAGTCAGAAGCCCTTTAGAGATTCTGCAAATGTGTGATTGTGTGTTAGTAAAAAGTACACGAATTTATAAGCCCTCCAGAGATTCTGCAAGGGTGTGATTTGTATTTTTTTGTGTGTAAAAAGGACATGAAGTCAGAAGCTCTCTAGAGATTCTGCAAAGGTATTTGTGTGTGTGTGTTAAAAGGACATGAAGTCAGAAGCCCTCCAGAGATTCCGCAAGGGAATGAGTGTGACTGAGTGTTTGTGTGTGTAAAAAGGAAAGGAAGTCAGAAGGCCTCCAGAGATTCTGCAAGCGTTCGTGTATGTGTGTGTGTAATAAGGAGAGGAAGTCAGAAGCACTCTAGAGATTTGAAGGATTTGTGTTTATGTGTGTGTGTAAAAAGGAAAAGAAATTAGAATCCCTCCAGAGATTCTGTAGGGGTATGAGTGTGAGTGTGTGTGTGTGTAAAAAGGACACGAAGTAGGAAACCCTCCAGAGATTCTGCAAGGGTTTGAGTGAGTGTGAGTGAGTGTAAAAAGTACATGAAATCAGAAACCATCCAGACATTCTGAAAGGGCGCGTGAATGTGTAAAAGGCACGAAGTCAGAATCCCTTTATAGACTCAACAAGGGTATGAGTGTGGGTGTTTGTGTGTGTGTGTGTGTAAAAAGGAATAGAAGTCAGAAGCCCTCTAGAGATTCTTCAAGGGTAAGAGTGTGAGTGTGTGTGGGTGTTTGTAAAAAGGACACGAAGTCAGAAGACCTCCAGAGAATCATCAAGGGTGCGTGTATGTTTGCTTGTGTGTAAAAAGACCCGAAGTCAGAAGTCCTCTAGAGATTCTGCAAGGGAGTGTGTGTGTTGGGTGCATAAAAAAGAGAACAGGTAAGAAGCACTCCAGAGATTCTGCAAGCGTATGGGTGTGAGTGTGTGTGTGTGTGTGTGTGTGTAAAGAGGACATGAAGTCGGAAGACCTCAAGAGATTCTGCAAGGGTGATTGTGTGTGTGTGTGTGTATAAAAACATGAAATCAGACTCCCTCAAGAGATTCTGCAAGGATGCGAGTATGTGTGTGTGTGTGTGTAAAATGGACACGAAGTCAGAAGCCCTCTAGAGATTCTTCAAGGGTGTGTGTGTGTTTAAAAAGGACACGTAGTCAGAATTCCTCTAGAGATTCAGCAAGTGTGTGTGTACAAAGGACACGAAGTCAGAAGCCTTCTAGAGAGTCTTCAAGGGTGCGTGTATGTGTGTGTGTTTGTGTGTAACAAGGACCCTAAGTCAGAAGGCCTCTAGAGATTCTGCAAGGGTATGAGTTTGAGTGTGTTTGTCTGTGTGTGTAAAAAGGACACGAAATCAGAACCCCTCCAGACTCTGCAAGGGTATGAGTGCTAGTGTGTGTGTGTGTGTAAAAAAGACACGAAGTCAGAAGCCCTCTGGAGATTCTGCAAGGGTGTGTGTATGTGTGTGTGTGCATGTGTAAAAAGGAAACAAAATCAGAATCCCTCTAGCAGTTCAGCAAGGGTGTGTGTGTGTGTGTGTGTGTGACTGTGTTTAATGGACACGGAGTAAGAAGCCCTCCAGATATTCTTCAATGGTGTGTGTGTGTGTGTGTGTGTGTAAAAAGGACACGACGTCAGAAGTCCTCACGAGATTCTGCAAGGGTGTGAGTGCGTGTGTGTAAAAATGACACGAAGTCAGAAGCCCTCCAGAGATTCTCCAAGGGTATGAGTGTGAGTGTGTGTGTGTTTTTGTGTAAAAAGGACACGAAGGCAGAAGCCCTATAAAGATTCTGCAACAGTGTTTGTGTGTGTGTTTAAAAAAGGACACGAAGTCAGAAGCCCTTTAGAGATTCTGCAAATGTGTGATTGTGTGTTAGTAAAAAGTACACGAATTTATAAGCCCTCCAGAGATTCTGCAAGGGTGTGATTTGTATTTTTTTGTGTGTAAAAAGGACATGAAGTCAGAAGCTCTCTAGAGATTCTGCAAAGGTATTTGTGTGTGTGTGTTAAAAGGACATGAAGTCAGAAGCCCTCCAGAGATTCCGCAAGGGAATGAGTGTGACTGAGTGTTTGTGTGTGTAAAAAGGAAAGGAAGTCAGAAGGCCTCCAGAGATTCTGCAAGCGTTCGTGTATGTGTGTGTGTAATAAGGAGAGGAAGTCAGAAGCACTCTAGAGATTTGAAGGATTTGTGTTTATGTGTGTGTGTAAAAAGGAAAAGAAATTAGAATCCCTCCAGAGATTCTGTAGGGGTATGAGTGTGAGTGTGTGTGTGTGTAAAAAGGACACGAAGTAGGAAACCCTCCAGAGATTCTGCAAGGGTTTGAGTGAGTGTGAGTGAGTGTAAAAAGTACATGAAATCAGAAACCATCCAGACATTCTGAAAGGGCGCGTGAATGTGTAAAAGGCACGAAGTCAGAATCCCTTTATAGACTCAACAAGGGTATGAGTGTGGGTGTTTGTGTTTGTGTGTGTGTAAAAAGGAATAGAAGTCAGAAGCCCTCTAGAGATTCTTCAAGGGTAAGAGTGTGAGTGTGTGTGGGTGTCTGTAAAAAGGACACGAAGTCAGAAGACCTCCAGAGAATCATCAAGGGTGCGTGTATGTTTGCTTGTGTGTAAAAAGACCCGAAGTCAGAAGTCCTCTGAGATTCTGCAAGGGAGTGTGTGTGTTGGGTGCATAAAAAAGAGAACAGGTAAGAAGCACTCCAGAGATTCTGCAAGCGTATGGGTGTGAGTGTGTGTGTGTGTGTGTGTGTGTAAAGAGGACATGAAGTCGGAAGACCTCAAGAGATTCTGCAAGGGTGATTGTGTGTGTGTGTGTGTGTATAAAAACATGAAATCAGACTCCCTCAAGAGATTCTGCAAGGATGCGAGTATGTGTGTGTGTGTGTAAAATGGACACGAAGTCAGAAGCCCTCTAGAGATTCTTCAAGGGTGTGTGTGTGTTTAAAAAGGACACGTAGTCAGAATTCCTCTAGAGATTCAGCAAGTGTGTGTGTACAAAGGACACGAAGTCAGAAGCCTTCTAGAGAGTCTTCAAGGGTGCGTGTATGTGTGTGTGTTTGTGTGTAACAAGGACCCTAAGTCAGAAGGCCTCTAGAGATTCTGCAAGGGTATGAGTTTGAGTGTGTTTGTCTGTGTGTGTAAAAAGGACACGAAATCAGAACCCCTCCAGACTCTGCAAGGGTATGAGTGCTAGTGTGTGTGTGTGTGTAAAAAAGACACGAAGTCAGAAGCCCTCTGGAGATTCTGCAAGGGTGTGTGTATGTGTGTGTGTGCATGTGTAAAAAGGAAACAAAATCAGAATCCCTCTAGCAGTTCAGCAAGGGTGTGTGTGTGTGTGTGTGTGTGTGTGACTGTGTTTAATGGACACGGAGTAAGAAGCCCTCCAGATATTCTTCAATGGTGTGTGTGTGTGTGTGTGTGTGTGTGTGTAAAAAGGACACGACGTCAGAAGTCCTCACGAGATTCTGCAAGGGTGTGAGTGCGTGTGTGTAAAAATGACACGAAGTCAGAAGCCCTCCAGAGATTCTCCAAGGGTATGAGTGTGAGTGTGTGTGTGTTTTTGTGTAAAAAGGACACGAAGGCAGAAGCCCTATAAAGATTCTGCAACAGTGTTTGTGTGTGTGTTTAAAAAAGGACACGAAGTCAGAAGCCCTTTAGAGATTCTGCAAATGTGTGATTGTGTGTTAGTAAAAAGTACACGAATTTATAAGCCCTCCAGAGATTCTGCAAGGGTGTGATTTGTATTTTTTTGTGTGTAAAAAGGACATGAAGTCAGAAGCTCTCTAGAGATTCTGCAAAGGTATTTGTGTGTGTGTGTTAAAAGGACATGAAGTCAGAAGCCCTCCAGAGATTCCGCAAGGGAATGAGTGTGACTGAGTGTTTGTGTGTGTAAAAAGGAAAGGAAGTCAGAAGGCCTCCAGAGATTCTGCAAGCGTGCGTGTGTGTGTGTGCGTGTGTGTGTGTGTAATAAGGAGAGGAAGTCAGAAGCACTCTAGAGATTTTGCAAGGATTTGTGTTTATGTGTGTGTGTAAAAAGGAAAAGAAATTAGAATCCCTCCAGAGATTCTGTAGGGGTATGAGTGTGAGTGTGTGTGTGTGTGTGTGTGTGTGTGTGTAAAGGACACGAAGTAGGAAGCCCTCCAGAGATTCTGCAAGGGTTTGAGTGAGTGTGAGTAAAAAGTACATGAAATCAGAAACCATCCAGAGATTCTGCAAGGGCGCGTGTATGTGTAAAAGACACGAAGTCAGACTCGCTTTATAGACTCAACAAGGGTATGAGTGTGAGTGTTTGTGTGTGTGTGTGTGTAAAAAGGAATAGAAGTCAGAAGCCCTCCAGAGATTCTTCAAGGGTAAGAGTGTGAGTGTGTGTGGGTGTCTGTAAAAAGGACACAAAGTCAGAAGACCTCCAGAGAATCATCAAGGGTGCGTGTATGTTTGTTTGTGTGTAAAAAGACCAAAGTCATTAGCCCTCTAGAGATTCTGCAAGGGAGTGTGTGGGTTGGGTGTATAAAAAGACTGCAAGTAAGAAGCACTCCAGATATTCTGCAAGCGTATGGGTGTGAGTGTGTGTGTGTGTGTGTGTGTGTGTAAAGAAGACATGAAGTCAGAAGACCTCAAGAGATTCTGCATGGGTGATTTTGTGTGTGTGTGTGTGTGTGTATAAAAACATGAAATCAGACTCCCTCAAGAGATTCTGCAGGGATGCGAGTATGTGTGTGAGTGTGTGTGTAAAATGGACACAAAATCAGAGCCTTCTAGAGATTCTACAAGAGTGTGTATGTGTTTGTAAAAGGAACATGAAGTCAGAAGCCCTCTAGAGATTCTTCAAGGGTGTGTGTGTTTATAAAGGACACGTAGTCAGAATTCCTCTAGAGATTCAGCAAGTGTGTGTGTGTGTACAAAGGACACGAAGTCAGAAGCCCTTTAGAGATTTTGCAAATGTGTGATTGTGTGTTTGCGTGTTAGTAAAAAGTACACGAATTTATAAGCCCTCCAGAGATTCTGCAAGGGTGTGATTTGTATTTTTTTGTGTGTAAAAAGGACATGAAGTCAGAAGATCTCTAGACATTCTGCAAAGGTATTTGTGTGTGTGTGTGTTAAAAGGACATGAAGTCAGAAGCCCTCCAGAGATCCCGCAAGGGTATGAGTGTGACTGAGTGTTTGTGTGTGTAAAAAGGAGAGGAAGTCAGAAGGCCTCCAGAGATTCTGCAAGCGTTCGTGTATGTGTGTGTGTAATAAGGAGAGGAAGTCAGAAGCACTCTAGAGATTTGAAGGATTTGTGTTTATGTGTGTGTGTAAAAAGGAAAAGAAATTAGAATCCCTCCAGAGATTCTGTAGGGGTATGAGTGTGAGTGTGTGTGTGTGTAAAAAGGACACGAAGTAGGAAACCCTCCAGAGATTCTGCAAGGGTTTGAGTGAGTGTGAGTGAGTGTAAAAAGTACATGAAATCAGAAACCATCCAGACATTCTGAAAGGGCGCGTGAATGTGTAAAAGGCACGAAGTCAGAATCCCTTTATAGACTCAACAAGGGTATGAGTGTGGGTGTTTGTGTGTGTGTGTGTGTAAAAAGGAATAGAAGTCAGAAGCCCTCTAGAGATTCTTCAAGGGTAAGAGTGTGAGTGTGTGTGGGTGTCTGTAAAAAGGACACGAAGTCAGAAGACCTCCAGAGAATCATCAAGGGTGCGTGTATGTTTGCTTGTGTGTAAAAAGACCCGAAGTCAGAAGTCCTCTAGAGATTCTGCAAGGGAGTGTGTGTGTTGGGTGCATAAAAAAGACAACAAGTAAGGAGCACTCCAGAGATTCTGCAAGCGTATGGGTGTGAGTGCGTGTGTGGGTGTGTGTGTGTGTGTGTGTGTAAAGAGGACATGAAGTCGGAAGACCTCAAGAGATTCTGCAAGGGTGATTGTGTGTGTGTGTGTGTATAAAAACATGAAATCAGACTCCCTCAAGAGATTCTGCAAGGATGCGAGTATGTGTGTGTGTGTGTAAAATGGACACGAAGTCAGAAGCCCTCTAGAGATTCTTCAAGGGTGTGTGTGTGTTTAAAAAGGTCACGTAGTCAGAATTCCTCTAGAGATTCAGCAAGTGTGTGTGTACAAAGGACACGAAGTCAGAAGCCTTCTAGAGAGTCTTCAAGGGTGCGTGTATGTGTGTGTGTTTGTGTGTAACAAGGACCCTAAGTCAGAAGGCCTCTAGAGATTCTGCAAGGGTATGAGTTTGAGTGTGTTTGTCTGTGTGTGTAAAAAGGACACGAAATCAGAACCCCTCCAGACTCTGCAAGGGTATGAGTGCTAGTGTGTGTGTGTGTGTGTAAAAAAGACACGAAGTCAGAAGCCCTCTGGAGATTCTGCAAGGGTGTGTGTATGTGTGTGTGTGCATGTGTAAAAAGGAAACAAAATCAGAATCCCTCTAGCAGTTCAGCAAGGGTGTGTGTGTGTGTGTGTGTGTGTGACTGTGTTTAATGGACACGGAGTAAGAAGCCCTCCAGATATTCTTCAATGGTGTGTGTGTGTGTGTGTGTGTGTGTAAAAAGGACACGACGTCAGAAGTCCTCACGAGATTCTGCAAGGGTGTGAGTGCGTGTGTGTAAAAATGACACGAAGTCAGAAGCCCTCCAGAGATTCTCCAAGGGTATGAGTGTGAGTGTGTGTGTGTTTTTGTGTAAAAAGGACACGAAGGCAGAAGCCCTATAAAGATTCTGCAACAGTGTTTGTGTGTGTGTTTAAAAAAGGACACGAAGTCAGAAGCCCTTTAGAGATTCTGCAAATGTGTGATTGTGTGTTAGTAAAAAGTACACGAATTTATAAGCCCTCCAGAGATTCTGCAAGGGTGTGATTTGTATTTTTTTGTGTGTAAAAAGGACATGAAGTCAGAAGCTCTCTAGAGATTCTGCAAAGGTATTTGTGTGTGTGTGTTAAAAGGACATGAAGTCAGAAGCCCTCCAGAGATTCCGCAAGGGAATGAGTGTGACTGAGTGTTTGTGTGTGTAAAAAGGAAAGGAAGTCAGAAGGCCTCCAGAGATTCTGCAAGCGTGCGTGTGTGTGTGTGCGTGTGTGTGTGTGTAATAAGGAGAGGAAGTCAGAAGCACTCTAGAGATTTTGCAAGGATTTGTGTTTATGTGTGTGTAAAAAGGAAAAGAAATTAGAATCCCTCCAGAGATTCTGTAGGGGTATGAGTGTGAGTGTGTGTGTGTGTGTGTGTAAAGGACACGAAGTAGGAAGCCCTCCAGAGATTCTGCAAGGGTTTGAGTGAGTGTGAGTAAAAAGTACATGAAATCAGAAACCATCCAGAGATTCTGCAAGGGCGCGTGTATGTGTAAAAGACACGAAGTCAGACTCGCTTTATAGACTCAACAAGGGTATGAGTGTGAGTGTTTGTGTGTGTGTGTGTGTGTAAAAAGGAATAGAAGTCAGAAGCCCTCCAGAGATTCTTCAAGGGTAAGAGTGTGAGTGTGTGTGGGTGTCTGTAAAAAGGACACAAAGTCAGAAGACCTCCAGAGGATCATCAAGGGTGCGTGTATGTTTGTTTGTGTGTAAAAAGACCAAAGTCATTAGCCCTCTAGAGATTCTGCAAGGGAGTGTGTGGGTTGGGTGTATAAAAAGACTGCAAGTAAGAAGCACTCCAGATATTCTGCAAGCGTATGGGTGTGAGTGTGTGTGTCTGTGTGTGTGTGTGTAAAGAAGACATGAAGTCAGAAGACCTCAAGAGATTCTGCATGGGTGATTTTGTGTGTGTGTGTGTGTGTGTGTATAAAAACATGAAATCAGACTCCCTCAAGAGATTCTGCAGGGATGCGAGTATGTGTGTGAGTGTGTGTGTAAAATGGACACAAAATCAGAGCTTCTAGAGATTCTACAAGAGTGTGTATGTGTTTGTAAAAGGAACATGAAGTCAGAAGCCCTCTAGAGATTCTTCAAGGGTGTGTGTGTTTATAAAGGACACGTAGTCAGAATTCCTCTAGAGATTCAGCAATTGTGTGTGTGTGTACAAAGGACACGAAGTCAGAAGCCTTCTAGAGAGTCTTCCAGGGTATGTGTATGTGTGTGTGTTTGTGTGTAACAAGGACCCTAAGTCAGAAGGCCTCTAGAGATTCTGCAAGGGTATGAGTTTGAGTGTGTTTGTCTGTGTGTGTAAAAAGGACACGAAATCAGAACCCCTCCTAATTCTGCTAAGGCATGAGTGCTAGTGTGTGTGTGTGTGTGTGAGTGTGTAAAAAGACACGGAGTCAGAAGCCCTCAGATATTCTTCAACTGTGTGTGTGTGTGTGTGTGTAAAAAGGACACAAAGTCAGAAGACCCCAGAGATTCTGTAAAGGTATGAGTGTTAGTGTGTGTGTGTGTGTGTGTGTGAGTGTGTGTAAAAAGGACATGAAGTCAGAAGCTCTTTAGAGATTCGGCAAGCGTATGGATTTGAGGGTGTGTGTCTCTGGGTGTAAAAATGACATGAGATCAGAACCACTCCAGAGATTCTGCAAGGTTGCGTGTATGTGTGTGTGTGTCTGAAAAAGGAAACAAAATCAGAATCCCTCTAGCGATTCAGCAAGCATGTGTGTGTGTGTGTGTGTGTGTGTGTGTGTAAAAAGACATGAAGTTAGAAGCCCTGCATAAATTCTGGAAGGGTATGAGTGTGAGTGTGTGTGTGTGTGTGTGTGTGTGTAAAAAGGACATGAAGTCAGTAGCCCTCCCGAGATTCTGCATGGGTTTTAGGGTGAGTGGGGGTGTAAAAAAGACATGAAGACGGAAGCCCTCCAGAGATTCTGCAAGGATGTGTGTGTGTATATGTGTGTAAAAAGGACACGATGTCAGAAGCCCTCCAGATATTCTGCTAGTGTATGAGTGCGAGTGTGTGTGTGTGTGTGTGTGCATGGGCAAAACGACACGAAGTCTGAAACCCTTGTGGAGATTCTGCAAGTGTGTGTGTGTGTAAAAAGGACACGAACTCACAAGCCCTCCAGAGATTCTGCAGGGATAGGAGTGTGAGAGTGTGTGTGTGTGTGTGTGTGTGTGTGTAAAAAGGACACGAAGTACGAAGCCATCCAGAGGTGCTGTAGGTGTGAGTGTGAGTTTGTGTGTGTGTGCAAAAAGCAAATGAATCAGAAGCTCTCCAGAGATTCTGCAAGGGTACGTTCATGTGTGTGTGTGTGTGTGTGTGTGTGTGTGTGCATGTAAATAGGACACGAAATCATAAGCCATCCAAAGATTCTGCAAGGGCGTGTGTGTGTGCTCGCGTATGTGTAAAATGACACGAAGTCAGAAGCCCTCAAGAGATTCTGCAAGGGTGTGTGAGTGTGTGTGTGTGTGTGTGTGTGTGTGGGACTGTGTTTAATGGACACGGAGTAAGAAGCCCTCCAGATATTCTTCAATGTTGTGTGTGTGTGTGTGTAAAAAGGACACGACGTCAGAAGTTCTCACGAGATTCTTCAAGGGTGTGAGTGCGTGTGTGTAAAAAGGACACGAAGGCAGAAGCCCTCCAGAGATTCTCCAAGGGTATGAGTGTGAGTGTGTGTGTGTTTTTCTGTAAAAAGGACTCGAAGGCAGAAGCCCTATAAAGATTCTGCAACAGTGTTTGTGTGTGTGTGTGTTTAAAAAAGGACATGAAGTCAGAAGCCCTTTAGAGATTCTGCAAAGGTGTGATTGTGTGTTTGCGTGTTAGTAAAAAGTACACGAATTTATAAGCCCTCCAGAGATTCTGCAAGGGTGTGATTTGTATTTTTTTGTGTGTAAAAAGGACATGAAGTCAGAAGCTCTCTAGACATTCTGCAAAGGTATTTTTGTGTGTGTGTTAAAAGGACATGAAGTCAGAAGCCCTCCAGAGATCCCGCAAGGGTATGAGTGTGGCTGAGTGTTTGTGTGTGTAAAAAGGAGAGGAAGTCAGAAGGCCTCCAGACATTCTGCAAGCGTTCGTGTATGTGTGTGTGTAAAAAGGAGAGGAAGTCAGAAGCACTCTAGAGATTTGGAAGGATTTGTGTTTATGTGTGTGTGTAAAAAGGAAAAGAAATTAGAATCCCTCCAGAGATTCTGTAGGGGTATGAGTGTGAATGTGTGTGTGTGTAAAAAGGACACGAAGTAGGAAACCCTCCAGAGATTCTGCAAGGGTTTGAGTGAGTGTGAGTGAGTGTAAAAAGTACATGAAATCAGAAACCATCCAGACTCTGCAAGGGTATGAGTGCTAGTGTGTGTGTGTGTGTGTAAAAAAGACACGAAGTCAGAAGCCCTCTGGAGATTCTGCAAGGGTGTGTGTATGTGAGTGTGTGCATGTGTAAAAAGGAAACAAAATCAGAATCCCTCTAGCAGTTCAGCAAGGGTGTGTGTGTGTGTGTGTGTGTGACTGTGTTTAATGGACACGGAGTAAGAAGCCCTCCAGATATTCTTCAATGGTGTGTGTGTGTGTGTGTGTGTGTAAAAAGGACACGACGTCTGAAGTCCTCACGAGATTCTGCAAGGGTGTGAGTGCGTGTGTGTAAAAATGACACGAAGTCAGAAGCCCTCCAGAGATTCTCCAAGGGTATGAGTGTGAGTGTGTGTGTGTTTTTGTGTAAAAAGGACACGAAGGCAGAAGCCCTATAAAGATTCTGCAACAGTGTTTGTGTGTGTGTTTAAAAAAGGACACGAAGTCAGAAGCCCTTTAGAGATTCTGCAAATGTGTGATTGTGTGTTAGTAAAAAGTACACGAATTTATAAGCCCTCCAGAGATTCTGCAAGGGTGTGATTTGTATTTTTTTGTGTGTAAAAAGGACATGAAGTCAGAAGCTCTCTAGAGATTCTGCAAAGGTATTTGTGTGTGTGTGTTAAAAGGACATGAAGTCAGAAGCACTCCAGAGATTCCGCAAGGGAATGAGTGTGACTGAGTGTTTGTGTGTGTAAAAAGGAAAGGAAGTCAGAAGGCCTCCAGAGATTCTGCAAGCGTGCGTGTGTGTGTGTGCGTGTGTGTGTGTGTAATAAGGAGAGGAAGTCAGAAGCACTCTAGAGATTTTGCAAGGATTTGTGTTTATGTGTGTGTAAAAAGGAAAAGAAATTAGAATCCCTCCAGAGATTCTGTAGGGGTATGAGTGTGAGTGTGTGTGTGTGTGTGTGTGTGTGTGTGTGTGTAAAGGACACGAAGTAGGAAGCCCTCCAGAGATTCTGCAAGGGTTTGAGTGAGTGTGAGTAAAAAGTACATGAAATCAGAAACCATCCAGAGATTCTGCAAGGGCGCGTGTATGTGTAAAAGACACGAAGTCAGACTCGCTTTATAGACTCAACAAGGGTATGAGTGTGAGTGTTTGTGTGTGTGTAAAAAGGAATAGAAGTCAGAAGCCCTCCAGAGATTCTTCAAGGGTAAGAGTGTGAGTGTGTGTGGGTGTCTGTAAAAAGGACACAAAGTCAGAAGACCTCCAGAGAATCATCAAGGGTGCGTGTATGTTTGTTTGTGTGTAAAAAGACCAAAGTCATTAGCCCTCTAGAGATTCTGCAAGGGAGTGTGTGGGTTGGGTGTATAAAAAGACTGCAAGTAAGAAGCACTCCAGATATTCTGCAAGCGTATGGGTGTGAGTGTGTGTGTCTGTGTGTGTGTGTGTAAAGAAGACATGAAGTCAGAAGACCTCAAGAGATTCTGCATGGGTGATTTTGTGTGTGTGTGTGTGTGTGTGTATAAAAACATGAAATCAGACTCCCTCAAGAGATTCTGCAAGGATGCGAGTATGTGTGTGAGTGTGTGTGTAAAATGGACACAAAATCAGAGCCTTCTAGAGATTCTACAAGAGTGTGTATGTGTTTGTAAAAGGAACATGAAGTCAGAAGCCCTCTAGAGATTCTTCAAGGGTGTGTGTGTTTATAAAGGACACGTAGTCAGAATTCCTCTAGAGATTCAGCAAGTGTGTGTGTGTGTACAAAGGACACGAAGTCAGAAGCCTTCTAGAGAGTCTTCCAGGGTATGTGTATGTGTGTGTGTTTGTGTGTAACAAGGACCCTAAGTCAGAAGGCCTCTAGAGATTCTGCAAGGGTATGAGTTTGAGTGTGTTTGTCTGTGTGTGTAAAAAGGACACGAAATCAGAACCGCTCATAATTCTGCAAAGGTATGAGTGGTAGTGTGTGTGTGTGTGAGTGTGTAAAAAGACACGGAGTCAGAAGCCCTCCAGATATTCTTCAACTGTGTGTGTGTGTGTGTGTAAAAAGGACACAAAGTCAGAAGACCACAGAGATTCTGTAAAGGTATGAGTGTTAGTGTGTGTGTGTGTGTGTGTGTGAGTGTGTGTAAAAAGGATATGAAGTCAGAAGCTCTTTAGAGATTCGGCAAGCGTATGGATTTGAGGGTGTGTGTCTCTGGGTGTAAAAATGACATGAGATCAGAACCACTCCAGAGATTCTGCAAGGTTGCGTGTATGTGTGTGTGTGTCTGAAAAAGGAAACAAAATCAGAATCCCTCTAGCGATTCAGCAAGCATGTGTGTGTGTGTGTGTGTGTGTGTGTGTGTAAAAAGACATGAAGTTAGAAGCCCTCCATAAATTCTGGAAGGGTATGAGTGTGAGTGTGTGTGTGTGTGTGTGTGTGTGTAAAAAGGACATGAAGTCAGTAGCCCTCCAGAGATTCTGCATGGGTTTTAGGGTGAGTGGTGGTGTAAAAAAGACATGAAGACGGAAGCCCTCCAGAGATTCTGCAAGGATGTGTGTGTGTATATGTGTGTAAAAAGGACACGATGTCAGAAGCCCTCCAGATATTCTGCTAGTGTATGAGTGCGAGTGTGTGTGTGTGTGTGTGTGTGTGCATGGGCAAAAAGACACATAGTCCGAAAACCTTGCAGAGATTCTGCAAGTGTGTGTGTGTGTAAAAAGGACACGAACTCACAAGCCCTCCAGAGATTCTGCAGGGATAGGAGTGTGAGTGTGTGTGTGTGTGTGTGTGTAAAAAGGACACGAAGTACGAAGCCATCCAGAGGTGCTGTAGGTATGAGTGTGAGTTTGTGTGTGTGTGCAAAAAGCAAATGAATCAGAAGCTCTCCAGAGATTCTGCAAGGGTACGTTCATGTGTGTGTGTGTGTGTGTGTGTGCATGTAAATAGGACACGAAATCATAAGCCATCCAAAGATTCTGCAAGGGTGTGTGTGTGTGTGCTCGCGTATGTGTAAAATGACACGAAGTCAGAAGCCCTCAAGAGATTCTGCAAGGGTGTGTGAGTGTGTGTGTGTGTGTGTGTGTGTGTGTGTGTGTGTGTGGGACTGTGTTTAATGGACACGGAGTAAGAAGCCCTCCAGATATTCTTCAATGTTGTGTGTGTGTGTGTGTGTGTAAAAAGGACACGACGTCACAAGTTCTCACGTGATTCTTCAAGGGTGTGAGTGCGTGTGTGTAAAAAGGACACGAAGTCAGAAGCCCTCCAGAGATTCTCCAAGGGTATGAGTGTGAGTGTGTGTGTGTTTTTCTGTAAAAAGAACTCGAAGGCAGAAGCCCTATAAAGATTCTGCAACAGTGTTTGTGTGTGTGTGTGTTTAAAAAAGGACATGAAGTCAGAAGCCCTTTAGAGATTCTGCAAATGTGTGATTGTGTGTTTGCGTGTTAGTAAAAAGTACACGAATTTATAAGCCCTCCAGAGATTCTGCAAGGGTGTGATTTGTATTTTTTTGTGTGTAAAAAGGACATGAAGTCAGAAGCTCTCTAGACATTCTGCAAAGGTATTTTTGTGTGTGTGTTAAAAGGACATGAAGTCAGAAGCCCTCCAGAGATCCCACAAGGGTATGAGTGTGGCTGAGTGTGTGTGTAAAAAGGAGAGGAAGTCAGAAGGCCTCCAGACATACTGCAAGCGTTCGTGTATGTGTGTGTATAATAAGGAGAGGAAGTCAGAAGCACTCTAGAGATTTGGAAGGATTTGTGTTTATGTGTGTGTGTAAAAAGGAAAAGAAATTAGAATCCCTCCAGAGATTCTGTAGGGGTATGAGTGTGAGTGTGTGTGTGTGTAAAAAGGACACGAAGTAGGAAACCCTCCAGAGATTCTGCAAGGGTTTGAGTGAGTGTAAAAAGTACATGAAATCAGAAACCATCCAGAGATTCTGCAAGGGCGCGTGAATGTGTAAAAGCCACGAAGTAAGAATCCCTTTATAGACTCAACAAGGGTATGAGTGTGGGTGTTTGTGTGTGTGTGTGTGTGTGTGTGTAAAAAGGAATAGAAGTCAGAAGCCCTCTAGAGATTCTTCAAAGGTAAGAGTGTGAGTGTGTGTGGGTGTCTGTAAAAAGGACACGAAGTCAGAAGACCTCCAGAGAATCATCAAGGGTGCGTGTATGTTTGTTTGTGTGTAAAAAGACCCGAAGTCAGAAGCCCTCTAGAGATTCTGCAAGGGAGTGTGTGTGTTGGGTGTATAAAAAAGAGAACAGGTAAGAAGCACTCCAGAGATTCTGCAAGCGTATGGGTGTGAGTGTGTGTGTGTGTGTGTGTGTGTGTGTAAAGAGGACATGAAGTCGGAAGACCTCAAGATATTCTTCAAGGGTGATTGTGTGTGTGTGCGTGTATAAAAACATGAAATCAGACTCCCTCAACAGATTCTGCAAGGATGCGAGTATGTGTGTGTGTGTGTGTGTGTAAAATGGACACGAAGTCAGAGCCTTCTAGAGATTCTACAAGAGTGTGTATGTGTGTGTAAAAGGAACATGAAGTCAGAAGCCCTCTAGAGATTCTTCAAGGGTGTGTGTGTGCTTAAAAAGGACACGTAGTCAGAATTCCTCTAGAGATTCAACAAGTGTGTGTGTGTGTACAAAGGACACGAAGTCAGAAGCCTTCTAGAGAGTCTTCAAGGGTGCGTGTATGTGTGTTTGTTTGTGTGTAACAAGGACCCTAAGTCAGAAGGCCTCTAGAGATTCTGCAAGGGTATGAGTTTGAGTGTGTTTGTCTGTGTGTGTAAAAAGGACACGAAATCAAAACCCCTCCTAATTCTGCAAGGGTATGAGTGCTAGTGTGTGTGTGTGTGTAAAAAAGACACGAAGTCAGAAGCCCTCTGGAGATTCTGCAAGGGTGTGTGTATATGTGTGTGTGCATGTGTAAAAAGGAAACAAAATCAGAATCCCTCTAGCAGGTCAGCAAGGTTGTGTCTGTGTGTGTGTGTGTGTGTGTGTGTGTAAAAATAACACGAAGTCAGAAGCCCTCTACCGATTCTGCAATGGTTTGAGTGTGTGTGTGTGTGTAAAAAAGACACAAAGTCAGAAGCCTCCAGAGATACTGCAAGCGAATGTGTGTGAGTTTTTGCGTGTGTTTGTAAAAAGAACACGAAGTCAGAAGCCCTCCAGAGATTCCACAAGAATATGGGTGTGTGCTTGTGTGTATGTGTGTGTATGTAAAAAGGCCATGATGACAGAAGCCCTCCAGAGATTCTGCAAGGGTGTGTGTGTGTGTGTGTGTGTGTGTGTGTGTGGGTCTGTGTTTAAAAAGGACTCGATGTCAGCAGACCTCCAGAGATTCTGCAAGTGTATGAGTGCTAGTGTGTGTGTGGGTGTGGGTGTGTGTGTGTAAAGAAGACACGATGTCAGAAGCCCTCCAGAGATTCTGCAAAGTTATGAGTGTGTTGTGTGTAAAAAGGACACGAAGTCAGAAGTACTCCCGAGATTCTGTAAATGTGAGTGTGAGTTTGTGTGTGTGTGTAAAAAGGACACGAAGTCAGAAGCTCTCCAAAGATTCTGCAAGGGTGCGTTTGTGTGTCTGTGTATGTGTGTAAATAGGACATGAAGTCAGAAGCCCTCCAAAGATTCTGCAAGGATGTGCATGTGTGTGCGTGTGTATGTAAAAACGACACGATTCCCTAGCTCTCCAGAGATTCTACTAGGGTGTGTGTGTGTGTGAGTGTGTAAAACACTCAGAGTGAGAAGCCCTCCAGATATTCTTCAACTGTGTGTGTGTGCTTAAAAAGGACACAAAGTCAGAAGCCCCCAGAGATTCTGTAAAGGTATGAGTGCTAGTGTGTGTGTGTGAGTGTGTGTAAAAAGGACATGAAGTCAGAAGCTCTTTAGAGATTCGGCAAGCGTATGGATTTGAGTGTGTGTATCTCTGGGTGTAAAAATGACATGAGATCAGAACCAGTCCAGAGATTCTGCAAGGTTGCGTGTATGTGTGTGTGTCTGAAAAAGGAAACAAAATCAGAATCCCTAGGCGATTCAGCAAGCATGTGTGTGTGTGTGTGTGTGTGTGTGTGTAAAAAGGACATGAAGTCAGAAGACCTCCGTAAATTCTGGAAGGGTATGAGTGTGAGTGTGTGTGTGTGTGTGTGTGTGTGAGTGTGTAAAAAGGACATGAAGTCAGTAGCCCTCCAGAGATTCTACATGGGTTTGAGGGTGAGTGGGGGTGTAAAAAAGACATGAAGACGGAAGCCCTCCAGAGATTCTGCAAGGATGTGTGTAATGTGTGTGTGTGTATATGCGTGTAAAAAGGACACGATGTCAGAAGCCCTCCAGATATTCTGCTAGTGTATGAGTGCGAGTGTGTGTGTGTGTGCATGGGCAAAAAGACACGAAGTCCGAAAGCCTTGCAGAGATTCTGCAAGGGTGTGTGTGTGTAAAAAGGACACGAACTCAGAAGCCCTCCAGAGATTCTGCAGGGATAGGAGTGTGAGTGTGTGTGTGTGTAAAAAGGACACGAAGTAGGAAAACCTCCAGAGATTCTGCAAGGGTTTGAATGAGTGTGAGTGAGTGTAAAAACTACATGAAATCAGAAACCATCCAGAGATTCTGCAAGGGCGCGTGTATGTGTAAAAGACACGAAGTCAGAATCCTTTTATAGACTCAACAAGGGTATGAGTGTGGGTGTATTGTGTGTGTGTGTGTGTGTAAAAAGGAATAGAAGTCAGAAGCCCTCCAGAGATACTTCAAGGGTAAGAGTGTGAGTGTGTGTGGGTGTCTGTAAAAAGGACACGAAGTCAGAAGACCTCCAGAGAATCATCAAGGGTGCGTGTATGTTTGTTTGTGTGTAAAAAGACCCGAAGTCAGAAGCCCTCTAGAGATTCTGCAAGGGAGTGTGTGTGTTGGGTGTATAAAAAAGACAACAAGTAAGAAGCACTCCAGAGATTCTGCAAGCGTATGGGTGTGAGTGTGTGTGTGTGTGTGTGTGTAAAGAGGACATGAAGTCGGAAGACCGCACGAGATTCTGCAAGGGTGATTGTGTGTGTGTGTGTATAAAAACATGAAATCAGACTCCCTCAACAGATTCTGCAAGGATGCGAGTATGTGCGTGTGTGTGTGTGTAAAATGGACACGAAGTCAGAGCCTTCTAGAGATTCTACAAGAGTGTGTATGTATGTGTAAAAGGCACATGAAGTCAGAAGCCCTCTAGAGATTCTTCAAGAGTGTGTGTGTGTTTAAAAAGGACACGTAGTCAGAATTCCTCTAGAGATTCAGCAAGTGTGTGTGTGTGTGTGCAAAGGACACGAAGTCAGAAGCCTTCTAGAGAGTCTTCCAGGGTATGTGTATGTGTGTGTGTTTGTGTGTAACAAGGACCCTAAGTCAGAAGGCCTCTAGAGATTCTGCAAGGGTATGAGTTTGAGTGTGTTTGTCTGTGTGTGTAAAAAGGACACGAAATCAGAACCCCTCCTAATTCTGCTAAGGCATGAGTGCTAGTGTGTGTGTGTGTGTGAGTGTGTAAAAAGACACGGAGTCAGAAGCCCTCCAGATATTCTTCAACTGTGTGTGTGTGTGTATGTGTAAAAAGGACACAAAGTCAGAAGCCCCCAGAGATTCTGTAAAGGTATGAGTGTTAGCGTGTGTGTGTGTGTGTGTGTGAGTGTGTGTAAAAAGGACATGAAGTCGGAAGCTCTTTAGAGATTCGGCAAGCGTATGGATTTTAGTGTGTGTGTCTCTGGGTGTAAAAATGACATGAGATCAGAACCACTCCAGAGATTCTGCAAGGTTGCGTGTATGTGTGTGTGTGTGTCTGAAAAAGGAAACAAAATCAGAATCCCTCTAGCGTTCCAGCAAGCATGTGTGTGTGTGTGTGTGTGTTTGTGTGTGTGTGTAAAAAGGACATGAAGTCAGAAGCCCTCCGTAAATTCTGGAAGGGTATGAGTGTGAGTGTGTGTGTGTGTGTGTGTGTGTGTAAAAAGGACATGAAGTCAGTAGCCCTCCAGAGATTCTGCATGGGTTTGAGGGTGAGTGGGGTTGTAAAAAAGACATGAAGACGGAAGCCCTCCAGAGATTCTGCAAGGATATGTGTAATGTGTGTGTGTGTATATGCGTGTAAAAAGGACACGATGTCAGAAGCCCTCCAGATATTCTGCTAGTGTATGAGTGCGAGTGTGTGTGTGTGTGCATGGGCAAAAGACACGAAGTCCGAAACCCTTGCAGAGAATCTGCAAGTGTGTGTGTGTGTAAAAAGGACACGAACTCAGAAGCCCTCCAGAGATTCTGCAGGGATAGGAGTGTGAGTGTGTGTGTGTGTAAAAAGGACACGAAGTAGGAAACCCTCCAGAGATTCTGCAAGGGTTTGAGTGAGTGTGAGTGAGTGTAAAAAGTACATGAAATCAGAAACCATCCAGAGATTCTGCAAGGGCGCGTGTAGAGTCAACAAGGGTATGAGTGTTGGTGTATTGTGTGTGTGTGTGTGTGTGTGTGTGTAAAAAGGAATAGATGACAGAAGCTCTCCAGAGATTCTTCAAGGGTAAGAGTGTGAGTGTGTGTGGGTGTCTGTAAAAAGGACACGAAGTCAGAAGACCTCCAGAGAATCATCAAGGGTGCGTGTATGTTTGTTTGTGTGTAAAAAGACCCGAAGTCAGAAGCCCTCTAGAGATTCTGCAAGGGAGTGTGTGTGTTGGGTGTATAAAAAAGACAACAAGTAAGAAGCACTCCAGAGAGTCTGCAAGCATATGGTTGTGAGTGTGTGTGTGTGTGTGTGTGTAAAGAGGACATGAAGTCGGAAGACCTCACGAGATTCTGCAAGGGTGATTGTGTGTGTGTGTGTATAAAAACATGAAATCAGACTCCCTCAAGAGATTCTGCAAGGATGCGAGTATGTGTGTGTGTGTGTGTGTGTAAAATGGACACGAAGTCAGAGCCTTCTAGAGATTCTACAAGAGTGTGTATGTGTGTGTAAAAGGAACATGAAGTCAGAAGCCCTCTAGAGATTCTTCAAGGGTGTGTGTGTTTAAAAAGGACACGTAGTCAGAATTCCTCTAGAGATTCAGCAAGTGTGTGTGTGTGTGTACAAAGGACACGAAGTCAGAAGCCTTCTAGAGAGTCTTCAAGGGTGCGTGTATGTGTGTGTGTTTGTGTGTAACAAGGACCCTAAGTCAGAAGGCCTCTAGAGATTCTGCAAGGGTATGAGTTTGAGTGTGTTTGTCTGTGTGTGTAAAAAGGACACGAAATCAGAACCCCTCCTAATTCTACAAAGGTATGAGTGGTAGTGTGTGTGTGTGTGAGTGTGTAAAAAGACACGGAGTCAGAAGCCCTCCAGATATTCTTCAACTGTGTGTGTGTGTGTGTGTAAAAAGGACACAAAGTCAGAAGACCCCAGAGATTCTGTAAAGGTATGAGTGTTAGTGTGTGTGTATGTGTGTGTGTGAGTGTGTGTAAAAAGGACATGAAGTCGGAAGCTCTTTAGAGATTTGGCAAGCGTATGGATTTTAGTGTGTGTGTCTCTGGGTGTAAAAATGACATGAGATCAGAACCACTCCAGAGATTCTGCAAGGTTGCGTGTATGTGTGTGTTTGTCTGAAAAAGGAAACAAAATCAGAATCCCTCTAGCGATTCAGCAAGCATGTGTGTGTGTGTGTGTGTGTGTGTGTAAAAAGGACATGAAGTCAGAAGCCCTCCGTAAATTCTGGAAGGGTATGAGTGTGAGTGTGTGTGTGTGTGTGTGTGTGTAAAAAGGACATGAAGTCAGTAGCCCTCCAGAGATTCTGCATGGGTTTGAGGGTGAGTGGGTGTGTAAAAAAGACATGAAGACGGAAGCCCTGCATAGATTCTGCAAGGATGTGTGTGTGTATATGTGTGTAAAAAGGACACGATGTCAGAAGCCCTCCAGATATTCTGCTAGTGTATGAGTGCGAGTGTGTGTGTGTGTGTGTGCATGGTCAAAAAGACACGAAGTCCGAAACCCTTGCAGAGATTCTGCAAGGGTGTGTGTGTGTAAAAAGGACACGAAGTCAGAAGCCCTCCAGAGATTCTCCAAGGGTATGAGTGTGAGTGTGTGTGTGTGTTTTTCTGTAAAAAGGACTCGAAGGCAGAAGCCTTATAAAGATTCTGCAACAGTGTTTGTGTGTGTTTGTGTTTAAAAAAGGACACGATGTCAGAAGCCCTTTAGAGATTCTGCAAAGGTGTGATTATGTGTTTGTGTGTTAGTAAAAAGTACACGAATTTATAAGCCCTCCAGAGATTCTGCAAGGGTGTGATTTGTATTTTTTTGTGTGTAAAAAGGACATGAAGTCAGAAGCTCTCTAGACATTCTGCAAAGGTATTTGTGTGTGTGTGTTAAAAGGACATGAAGTCAGAAGCCCTCCAGAGATCCCGCAAGGGTATGAGTGTGACTGAGTGTTTGTGTGTGTAAAAAAGAGAGGAAGTCAGAAGGCCTCCAGACATTCTGCAAGCGTTCGTGTATGTGTGTGTGTAATAAGGAGAGGAAGTCAGAAGCACTCTAGAGATTTGGAAGGATTTGTGTTTATGTGTGTGTGTAAAAAGGAAAAGAAATTAGAATCCCTCCAGAGATTCTGTAGGGGTATGAGTGTGAATGTGTGTGTGTGTAAAAAGGACACGAAGTAGGAAACCCTCCAGAGATTCTGCAAGGGTTTGAGTGAGTGTGAGTGAGTGTAAAAAGTACATGAAATCAGAAACCATCCAGAGATTCTGCAAGGGCTCATGAATGTGTAAAAGGCACGAAGTCAGAATCCCTTTATAGACTCAACAAGGGTATGAGTGTGGGTGTTTGTGTGTGTGTGTGTGTGTGTGTGTGTGTGTGTAAAAAGGAATAGAGGTCAGAAGCCCTCTAGAGATTCTTCAAGGGTAAGAGTGTGAGTGTGTGTGGGTGTATGTAAAAAGGACACGAAGTCAGAAGACCTCCAGAGAATCATCAAGGGTGCGTGTATGTTTGTTTGTGTGTAAAAAGACCCGAAGTCAGAAGCCCTCTAGAGATTCTGCAAGGGAGTGTGTGTGTTGGGGGTATAAAAAAGACAAGTAAGAAGCACTCCAGAGATTCTGCAACCGTATGGGTGTGAGTGTGTGTGTGTGTGTGTGTGTGTGTGTAAAGAGGACATGAAGTCGGAAGACCTCAAGAGATTCTTCAAGGGTGATTGTGTGTGTGTGCGTGTATAAAAACACGAAATCAGACTCCCTCAACAGATTATGCAAGGATGCGAGTATGTGTGTGTGTGTGTGTAAAATGGACACGAAGTCAGAGCCTTCTAGAGATTCTACAAGAGTGTGTATGTGTGTGTAAAAGGAACATGAAGTCAGAAGCCCTCTAGAGATTCTTCAAAGGTGTGTGTGTGTGTGTTTAAAAAGGACACGTAGTCAGAATTCCTCTAGAGATTCAGCAAGTGTGTGTGTGTGTACAAAGGACACGAAGTCAGAAGCCTTCTAGAGAGTCTTCATGGGTGCGTGTATGTGTGTGTGTTTGTGTGTAACAAGGACCCTAAGTCAGAAGGCCTCTAGAGATTCTGCAAGGGTATGAGTTTGAGTGTGTTTGTCTGTGTGTGTAAAAAGGACACGAAATCAGAACCCCTCCTAATTCTGCAAGGGTATGAGTGCTAGTGTGTGTGTGTGTGTAAAAAAGACACGAAGTCAGAAGCCCTCTGAAGATTCTGCAAGGGTGTGTGTATGTGTGTGTGTGCGTGTGTAAAAAGGAAACAAAATCAGAATCCCTCTAGCAGTTCAGCAAGGGTGTATGTGTGTGATTGTGTGTGTAAAAATAACACGAAGTAAGAAGCCCTCTACCGATTCTGCAAGGGGTTGAGTGTGTGTGTGGGTGTAAAAAAGACGCAAAGTCAGAAGTCTCCAGAGATACTGCAAGCGAATGAATGTGAGTTTTTGCGTGTGTTTGTAAAAAGAACACGAAGTCAGAAGCTCTCCAGGGATTCCACAAGAACATGGATGTGTTTTTGTGTGTATGTGTGTGTATGTAAAAAGGACATGATGACAAAAGCCCTCCAGAGATTCTGCAAGGGTGTGTGTATGTGTGTGTGTGTGTGTGTGTGTGTGTCTGTGTTTAAAAAGGACTCGATGTCAGCAGACCTCCAGAGATTCTGCAAGGGTATGAGTGCTAGTGTGTTTGGGTGTGTGGGTGTGTGTGTGTAAAGAAGACAGAATGTCAGAAGCCCTCCAGAGTTTCTGCAAGGGTATGAGTGTGTGTGTGTGTAAAAAGGATACGAAGTCAGAAGTACTCCAGAGATTCTGTAGATGTGAGTGTGAGTTTGTGTGTGTGTGTGTGTAAAAAGGACACAAAGTCAGAAGCCCTCCAAAGATTCTGCAAGGATGTGCATGTGTTTGCGTGTGTATGTAAAAACAACACGATTCCCTAGCTCTTCAGAGATTCTACTAGGGTGTGTGTGTGTGTGAGTGTGTAAAAAGACTCGGAATCAGAAGCCCTCCAGATATTCTTCAACTGTGTGTGTGTGTGTAAAAAGGACACAAAGTCAGAAGCCCCCAGAGATTCTATAAAGGTATGAGTGCTAGTGTGTGTGTGTGTGTGTGTGTGTGTGAGTGTGTGTAAAAAGGACATGAAGTCAGAAGCTCTTTAGAGATTTGGCAAGCGTATGGATTTGAGTGTGTGTGTCTATGGGTGTAAAAATGACATGAGATCAGAACCACTCCAGAGATTCTGCAAGGTTGCGTGTATGTGTGTGTGTGTGTCTGAAAAAGGAAACAAAATCAGAATCCCTCTAGTGATTCAGCAAGCGTGTGTGTGTGTGTGTGTGTGTGTGTGTGTGTAAAAAGGACATGAAGTCAGAAGCCCTCCGTAAATTCTGGAAGGGTATGAGTGTGAGCGTGTGTGTGTGTGTGTAAAAAGGACATGAAGACAGTAGCCCTCCAGAGATTCTGCATGGGTTTGAGGGTGAGTGGGGGTGTAGAAAAGACATGAAGACGGAAGCCCTCCAGAGATTCTGCAAGGATGTGTGTAATGTGTGTGTGTGTATATGCGTGTAAAAAGGACACGATATCAGAAGCCCTCCAGATATTCTGCTAGTGTATGAGTGCGAGTGTGTGTGTGTGTACATGGGCAAAAAGACACGAAGTCCGAAACCCTTGCAGAGATTCTGCAAGGGTGTGTGTGTGTAAAAAGGACACGAACTCAGAAGCCCTCCAGAGATTCTGCAAGGGTACGAGTGTGTGTGTGTGTGTGTGTGTGAAAAGGTCACGAATTCAGAAGCCCTCCAGGGATTCTGTAAGGGTGTGTGTGTGTGTGTTTGTGTGTGTGTGTATGTAAGTGGGTAAAAAGGACACGAAGTCAGAAGCCCTCCAGAGATTCTGCAAGGGTGTGTGTGTAAAAAGGACACGAAGTCAGAAGCCCTGTAGAGATTCTGCAAGGATATGAGTGTGTGTGTGTGTGTGTGTGTGTTTGTGTATAAAAAGGACACGAAGGCAGAACCCCTCCACATTTACTGCAAGGGTGCATGTATGTGTGTGTAAAAAGGAAACGAAGTCAGAAGCCTTCTAGAGATTCTCCCATGGTGTGTGTGTTTGTGAATGTGTTTGTGTAAAAAGGACACTAAATCAGAAGCCCTCTAAAGTTCTGCAAGGGTGTGAGTGTGTGTGTGTGTGTAAAAAAGACACGAAGTCAGAAGCCCTCCAGACTTTCTGGAAGGGTGTGTGTGTGTTTGTGTAAAAAAGGACATAAAATCAGAAGCCCTCTAAAGTTCTGCAAGGGTGTGAGTGTGTGTGTGTGTGTGTGTGTGTGTAAAAAAGACACGAAGTCAGAAGCCCTCCAGACTTTTTGGAAGGGTGTGTGTGTGTTTGTGTAAAAAAGGACATAAAATCAGAAGCCTTGTAAAGATTCTGCAATGGTATGTGTGTGTGTGTGTGCGCGTGTGTGTTTGTAAAAAGGACATGAAGTCAGAAACCCTCCACAGATTCTGCAAGGGCTTGAATGTGTGTGTAAAAAGGAAAAGTCAGAAGCCCTCCAGAGATTCTCCCATGGTGTGTGTGTGTGTTTGTGTCAAAAGGACACTAAATCAGAAGCCGTCTAAAGTTCTGCAAGGGTGTGAGTTTGTGTGTGTAAAAAGGACACAAAGTCAGAAGCCCTCCAGTGTTTCTGCAAGGGTGTGCGTGTGTTTGTGTAAAAAGGACACAAAATCAGAAGCCTTGTAAAGATTCTGCAATGGTATGTGTGTGTGTGTGCGCGTGTGTGTGTAAAAAGGAGAAGTCAGAAGCACTCCAGAGATGCTGCAAGTGTGTGAGTGTGTGTTTAAAAAAGACACGAAGTCAGACACTACAGAGCTTCTGCCAGGGTGTGTGCGTGTGTGCGTGTGTAAAAAGGACAGCAAATCAGAAGCCCTCCAGAGATTCTGCAAGGGTGCGTGTATGTGTATGTGGTTTAAGAGGACCCAAGCAGAAGCCCTCAAGCGAATCTGCAAGGTTATGAGTGTGTGTGTTGTGTGCAAAAGGGAAACGAAGTCAGAAGCCCTCCAAAAATTTCTCAAGGGTGCGTGTATGTGTGTGTGTAAAAAGGAAACAAAATCAGAAGCCCTCTAAAGATTCTGCATGGGTGTGTGTGCGTGTAAAGTGGACATGAAGTCAGAAGCCCTCCAGAGATTCAGCAAGGTTGTGTGTGTGTGTGTGTGTGTGTGTGTGTGTGTGTAAAAAGGATACGGAGACAGAACGCCTCTAGAGATTATGGAAGGGTATGAGTCTGTGTGAGTGTGTGTGTTTAAAAAGTACTCAAAATCAGAAGCCCTCCTGAGATTCTGTAAGCGGGTGTGTGTGTGTGGGAAAAGGACATGAAGCCAGAAGTTCTCCAGAGATTCTGCAAGGTTATGAGCGTTAGTGTGTCTGTGTTTGTGTGTAAAATGGAAAAAGTCAGAAGCTTTCCAGAGTGTCTGCAGGTGGTTTTGTCTTTGTGTGTGTGTGTAAAAAGGACATGAAATTGGACGCCCTACAGAGATTCTGCAAGGGTGCGTGTATGTGTTTGTGTGTAAAAAGGACACGAAACGGGAAGCCTTCTAGAGATGCTTCAAAAGTGTTTGTGTGTGTGTGTGTGTTTGTAAAAAGGACATGAAGTCAGAAGCCCTCCAGAGATTCTCCCATGGTGTGTGTGTGCACGCACGAGATTTTGTGTAAAAAGGACACAAAATCAGAAGCCTTATAAAGATTCTGCAATGGTATGTGTGTGTGTGTGTGTGTGCGCGTGTGTGTGTAAAAAGGAGAAAAAGTCAGAAGCACTCCAGAGATGCTGAATGTGTGTGAGTGTGTGTTTAAAAAGACACGAAGTCAGACCCTCCAGAGCTTCTGCCAGGGTGTGTGTGTGTGTGTGTGTAAAAAGGACACGATGTCAGAAGCCCTCCAGAGTTTCTGGAAGGGTGTGTGTGTGTGTGTTTGTGTAAAAAGGACACAAAATCAGAAGCCTTGTAAAGATTCTGCAATGGTATGAGTGTGTGTGCGCGCGCGTGTGTGTGTAAAAAGGAGAAGAAGTCAGAAGCACTCCAGAGATGCTGCAAGTGTGTGAGTGTGTGTTTAAAAAAACACGAAGTCAGACCCTCCAGAGCTTCTGCCAGGGTGTGTGTGTGTGTGAGCGTGTGTAAAAAGGACACCAAATCAGAAGCCCTCCAAAGAATCTGCAAGGGTGCGTGTATGTGTGTGTAAAAAGGATACGGAGACAGAACCCTTCTAGAGATTATGGAAGGGTATGAGTGTGTGTGTGTAAAAAGTACACAAAATCAGAAGCCCTCTTGAGATTCTGTAAGCGGGTGTGTGTGTGTGGGTAAAGGACATGAAGCCAGAAGTTCTCCAGAGATTCTGCAAGGTTAGAGCGTTAGTGTGTCTGTGTTTGTGTGTAAAATGGAAAAAGTCAGAAGCTTTCCAGAGTTTCTGCAGGTGGTTTTGTCTTTGGGTGTGTGTGTAAAAAGACATGAAATTGGACGCGCTACAGAGATTCTGCAAGGGTGCGTGTATGTGTTTGTGTGTAAAAAGGACACGAAACCGGAAGCCTTCTAGAGACGCTTCAAGAGTGTTTGTGTGTGTGTGTGTGTTTGTAAAAAGGACGTGAAATCAGAAGCCCTCCAGAGATTCTGCAAGGGTTTGAATGTGTGTGTAAAAAGGACACGAATTCAGAAGCTCTTTAGAGATTCTGCAAAGGTGTGAGTGTGTGTTTGTGTGTTTGTAAAAAGTACACGAATTCATAAGCCCTCCAGAGATTCTGCAAGGGTGTGATTTGTGTTTTTTTGTGTGTAAAGAGGACATTAAGTCAGAAGCCCTCTAGAGATTCTGCAAAGTTATTTGTGTGTGTGTGTGTGTGTGTGTTAAAAGGACATGAAGTCAGAAGCCCTCCAGAGATTCCGCAAGGATATGAGTGTGTGTGTTTGTGTAAAAAGGACACCAAATCAGAAGCCGTTTAAAGATTCTGCAACTGTGTGTGTGTGTGTGTGTGTGTGAGTGTAAAAAGGGGATGTCAGAAGCCCTCAAGAGATGCTGCAAGTGTGTGAGTGTGTGTGTTTAAAAAGGACACGAAGTCAGAAGGCCTCCAGAGCTTCTGCAAGTGTGTGTATATGTGTGTGTTTGTGTGTGTGTAAAAAGGACACGAAGTCAGATGCCCTTTACAGATTCTGCAAGGGTGTGAGTGTGTGTGTGTGTGTGTAAAAAGGACACTAAATCAGAAGCTCTCCAGAGATTCTGCAAGTGTGTGTGTGTGTGTAAAGGACACCAAATCAGAAGCCCTCCAGAGATTCTGCAAGGGTTTGTGTATGTGTATATGGTTTAAAAGGACCCAAAGTCAGAAGCCCTCTAGCGATTCTGCAAGGTTACGAGTGTGAGTGTGTGTGTTGTGTGCAAAAGCGACCCGAAGTCAGAAGCCCTCCAGAGATTTCTCAACGGTGGGTGTATGTGTGTGTGTGTGTAAAAAGGAAACAAAATCAGAAGCCCTCCAGGGATTCAGCAAGTGTGTGTTTGTGTGTGTCTGTAAAGAGGAAATGATGACAGAAGCCTTCCAGAGATTCAGCAAGGGTGTGAGTGTGTGTGTGTGTGTGTGTGTGTAAAAAGGACACGAAGTCAGAAACCCTCTAGAGATTCTGCAAGAGTATAAGTGTGAGTGTGCGTGTGTGTTAATAAATAGAACACGAAGTCAGAAGCTCTCTAGAGATTCTGCAAGGGTGTGTTTGTGTGTAAAAACATGAAGTCACAAGCACTTCAGAGATTCTGCAAGGGTACGAGTGTGTGTGTGTGTGTGTGTGTGTGAAAAGGTCACGAATTCAGAAGCCCTCCAGGGATTCTGTAAGGGTGTGTGTGTGTGTGTTTGTGTGTGTGTGTGTATGTAAGTGGGTAAAAAGGACACGAAGTCAGAAGCCCTCCAGAGATTCTTCAAGGGTGTGTGTGTAAAAAGGACACGAAGTCAGAAGCCCTGTAGAGATTCTGCAAGGATATGAGTGTGTGTGTGTGTGTTTGTGTGTGTTTGTGTATAAAAAGGACACGAAGGCAGAACCCCTCCACATTTACTGCAAGGGTGCATGTATGTGTGTGTAAAAAGGAAACGAAGTCAGAAGCCTTCTAGAGATTCTCCCATGGTGTGTGTGTTTGTGAATGTGTTTGTGTAAAAAGGACTCTAAATCAGAAGCCCTCTAAAGTTCTGCAAGGGTGTGAGTGTGTGTGTGTGTGTGTGTGTGTGTGTGTGTGTGTAAAAAAGACACGAAGTCAGAAGCCCTCCAGACTTTCTGGAAGGGTGTGTGTGTGTTTGTGTAAAAAAGGACATAAAATCAGAAGCCTTGTAAAGATTCTGCAATGGTATGTGTGTGTGTGTGCGCGTGTGTGTTTGTAAAAAGGACATGAAGTCAGAAACCCTCCACAGATTCTGCAAGGGCTTGAATGTGTGTGTAAAAAGGAAAAGTCAGAAGCCCTCTAGAGATTCTCCCATGGTGTGTGTGTGTGTGTGAGAGAGAGAGAGAGTACGTGTGTGTTAGAAAAAAGGACATGAAGTCAGAAGCCCTCCAGAGATTCTCCCATGATGTGTGTGTGTGTGTTTGTGTCAAAAGGACACTAAATCAGAAGCCGTATAAAGTTCTGCAAGGGTGTGAGTTTGTGTGTGTAAAAAGGACACAAAGTCAGAAGCCATCCAGTGTTTCTGCAAGGGTGTGCGTGTGTTTGTGTAAAAAGGACACAAAATCAGAAGCCTTGTAAAGATTCTGCAATGGTATGTGTGTGTGTGTGCGCTTGTGTGTGTAAAAAGGAGAAGTCAGAAGCACTCCAGAGATGCTGCAAGTGTGTGAGTGTGTGTTTAAAAAAGACACGAAGTCAGACACTACAGAGCTTCTGCCAGGGTGTGTGCGTGTGTGCGTGTGTAAAAAGGACAGCAAATCAGAAGCCCTCCAGAGATTGTGCAAGGGTGCGTGTATGTGTATGTGGTTTAAGAGGACCCAAGCAGAAGCCCTCAAGCGAATCTGCAAGGTTATGAGTGTGTGTGTTGTGTGCAAAAGGGAAACGAAGTCAGAAGCCCTCCAAAGATTTCTCAAGGGTGCGTGTATGTGTGTGTGTAAAAAGGAAACAAAATCAGAAGCCCTCTAAAGATTCTGCATGGGTGTGTGTGCGTGTAAAGTGGACATGAAGTCAGAAGCCCTCCAGAGATTCAGCAAGGTTGTGTGTGTGTGTGTGTGTGTGTGTGTGTAAAAAGGATACGGTGACAGAACGCCTCTAGAGATTATGGAAGGGTATGAGTCTGTGTGAGTGTGTGTGTTTAAAAAGTACTCAAAATCATAAGCCCTCTTGAGATTCTGTAAGCGGGTGTGTGTGTGTGGGAAAAGGACATGAAGCCAGAAGTTCTCCAGAGATTCTGCAAGGTTATGAGCGTTAGTGTGTCTGTGTTTGTGTGTAAAACGGAAAACGTCAGAAGCTTTCCAGAGTTTCTGCAGGTGTTTGTGTCTATGTGTGTGTGTGTGTAAAAAGGACATGAAATTGGACGCCCTACAGAGATTCTGCAAGGGTGCGTGTATGTGTTTGTGTGTAAAAAGGACACGAAACGGGAAGCCTTCTAGAGATGCTTCAAAAGTGTTTGTGTGTGTGTGTGTGTGTTTGTAAAAAGGACATGAAGTCAGAAGCCCTCCAGAGATTCTCCCACGGTGTGTGTGTGCGCGCGCGAGATTTTGTGTAAAAAGGACACTAAATCAGAAGCCGTCTAAAGTTCTGCAAGGGTGTGAGTGTGTGTGTGTAAAAAGGACACGAAGTCAGAAGCCCTCCAGAGATTCTGTAAGGGTGTGTGTGTTTGTGTTAAAAGGACACAAAATCAGAAGCCTTGTAAAGATTCTGCAATGGTATGTGTGTGTGTGTGCGCGTGTGTGTGTAAAAAGGAGAAAAAGTCAGAAGCACTCCAGAGATGCTGCAAGTGTGTGAGTGTGTGTTTAAAAAGACACGAAGTCAGACCCTCCAGAGCTTCTGCCAGGGTGTGTGTGTGTGTGTGCGTGTGTAAAAAGGACACCAAATCAGAAGCCCTCCAGAGATTCTGCAAGGGTGCGTGTATGTGTGTGTAAAAAGGATACGGAGACAGAACCCCTCTAGAGATTATGGAAGGGTATGAGTGTGTGTGAGTGTGTGTGTGTAAAAAGTACACAAAATCAGAAGCCCTCTTGAGATTCTGTAAGCGGGTGTGTGTGTGTGGGTAAAGGACATGAAGCCAGAATTTCTCCAGGGATTCTGCAAGGTTATGAGCATTAGTGTGTCTGTGTTTGTGTGTAAAATGGAAAAAGTCAGAAGCTTTCCAGAGTTTCTGCAGGTGGTTTTGTCTTTGTGTGTGTGTAAAAAGGACATGAAATTGGACACGCTACAGAGATTCTGCAAGGGTGCGTGTATGTGTTTGTGTGTAAAAAGGACACGAAACCCGAAGCCTTCTAGAGATGCTTCAAGAGTGTTTGTTTGTGTGTGTGTTTGTAAAAAGGACATGAATTCAGAAGCCCTCCAGAGATTCTGCAAGGGTTTGAATGTGTGTGTAAAAAGGAAACGAAGTCAGAAGCCCTCTAGAGATTCTCCCATGGCGTGTGTGTGTGTGTGTGTTTGTGTAAAAAGGACACTAAATCAGAAGCCCTCTAAAGTTCTGCAAGGGTGTGAGTGTGTTTGTGTAAAAAGGACACGAAGTCAGAAGCCCTCCAGAATTTCTGGAAGGGTGTGTGTGTTTGTGTAAAAAGGACACAAAATCAGAAGCCTTGTAAAGATTCTGCAATGGTATGTGTGTGCGCGTGTGTGTGTAAAAAGGAGAAAAAGTCAGAAGCACTCCAGAGATGCTGCAAGTGTGTCAGTGTGTGTTTAAGAAGACACGAAGTCAGACCCTCCAGAGCTTCTGCCAGGGTGTGTGTGTGTGTGTGTGTGTGTGTGTGTGTGTGTGTGTGTAAAAAGGACACGAAGTCAGAAGCCCACCAGAGATTCTGGAAGGGTGTGTGTGTGTGTGTGTTTGTGTAAAAAGGACACAAAATCAGAAGCCTTGTAAAGATTCTGCAATGGTATGAGTGTGTGTGCGCGCGCGTGTGTGTGTTTAAAGGAGAAGAAGTCAGAAGCACTCCAGAGATGCTGCAAGTGTGTGAGTGTGTGTTTAAAAAAGACACGAAGTCAGACCCTCCAGAGCTTCTGCCAGGGTGTGTGTCTGTGTGCGTGTGTAAAAAGGACACCAAATCAGAAGCCCTCCAAAGAATCTGCAAGGGTGCGTGTCTGTGTGTGTAAAAAGGATACGGAGACACAACCCCTCTAGAGATTATGGAAGGGTATGAGTGTGTGTGAGTGTGTGTGTGTAAAAAGTACACAAAATCAGAAGCCCTCTTGAGATTCTGTAAGCGGGTGTGTGTGTGTGGGTAAAGGACATGAAGCCAGAAGTTCTCCAGAGATTCTGCAAGGTTAGAGCGTTAGTGTGTCTGTGTTTGTGTGTAAAATGGAAAAAGTCAGAAGCTTTCCAGAGTTTCTGCAGGTGGTTTAGTCTTTGTGTGTGTGTGTAAAAAGGACATGAAATTGGACGCGCTAAAGAGATTCTGCAAGGGTGCGTGTATGTGTTTGTGTGTAAAAAGGACACGAAACCGGAAGCCTTCTAGAGACGCTTCAAGAGTGTTTGTGTGTGTTTGTAAAAAGGACGTGAAATCAGAAGCCCTCCAGAGATTCTGCAAGGGTTTGAATGTGTGTGTAAAAAGGAAACGAAGTCAGAAGCCCTCTAGAGATTCTCCCATGGTGTGTGTGCGCGTGTGTTTGTGTAAAAAGGACACTAAATCAGAAGCCCTCTAAAGTTCTGCAAGGGTGTGAGTGTGTGTGTGTAAAAAGGACACGAAGTCAGAAGCCCTCCAGAGTTTCTGCAAGGTGTGTGTGTGTTTGTGTAAAAAGGACACAAAATCAGAAGCCTTGTAAAGATTCTGCAATGGTATGTGTGTGTGTGCGTGTGTGTGTGTAAAAAGGAGAAAAAGTCAGAAGCACTCCAGAGATGCTGCAAGTGTGTGAGTGTGTGTTTAAAAAAGACATGAAGTCAGACCCTCCAGAGCTTCTGCCAGGGTGTGTGTGTGTGTGTGTGTGTGTGTGTAAAAAGGACACCAAATCAGAAGCCCTCCAGAGATTCTGCAAGGGTGCGTGTATGTGTATGTGGTTTAAGAGAACCCAAGCAGAAGCCCTCTAGCGAATCTGCAAGGCTATGAGTGTTAGTGTGTGTGTGTTGTGTGTAAAAGGGAAACGAAGTCAGAAGCGCTCCAAAGATTTCTCAAGGGTGCGTGTATGTTTGTGTGTATAAAGGAAACAAAATCAGAAGCCCTCTAGCGATTCTGCAAGGGTGTGTGTTTGTGTAAAGTGGACATGAAGTCAGAAGCCCTCCAGAGATTCAGCAAAGTTGTGTGTGTGTGTAAAAAGGGCACGAAATCAATCCCTCCAGATATTCTTCAACGGTTTGTGTGTGTGTATGTGTGCGTAAAAAGGACATGACGTCAGAATTCCTCCAGAGATTCTGCAAGGGTGCGAGTGCGTGTGTGTAAAAAGGACACAACGTCAGAAGCCCTCCAGAGTTTCTCCAATGGTACGAGTGTGAGCGTGTGTTTGTGTGTTTGTTTAAAAAGGACACGAACGCAGAAGCCCTATAAAGATTCTGCAACAGAGTGTATGTGTGTTTAAAAAAGGACACGAAGTCAGAAGCACTTTAGAGATTCTGCAAAGGTGTGAGTGTGTGTTTGTGTGTTTGTAAAAAGAACACGAATTCATATGCCCTCCAGAGATTCTGCAAGGATGTGATTTGTTTTTTTTTTTGTGTGTAAAGAGGACATGAAGTCAGAAGCCCTCTAGAGATTCTGCAAAGGTATTTTTTCTTTGTGTGTGTGTGTGTGTGTTAAAAGGACATGAAGTCAGAAGCCCTCCAGAGATTCTGCAAGGATATGAGTGTGTGTGTTTGTGTAAAAAGGACATCAAATCAGAAGCAGTGTAAAGATTCTGCAACTGTGTGTGTGTGTGTGAGTGTAAAAAGGGGATGTCAGAAGCCCTCAAGAGATGCTGCAAGTGTGTGAGTGTGTGTGTTTAAAAAGGACACGAAGTCAGAAGGCCTCCAGAGCTTCTGCACGGGTGTGTATATGTGTGTGTTTGTGTGTGTGTAAAAAGGACACGAAGTCAGATGCCCTTTACAGATTCTGCAAGGTTGTGAGTGTGTGTGTGTGTGTAAAAAGGACACTAAATCAGAAGCTCTCCAGAGATTCTGCAAGCGTGTGTTTGTGTGTAAAGGACACCAAATCAGAAGCCCTCCAGAGATTTTGCAAGGGTTTGTGTATGTGTATATGGTTAAAAAGGACCCAAAGTCAGAAGCCCTCTAGCGATTCTGCAAGGTTACGAGTGTGAGTGTGTTTGTTGTGTGCAAAAGCGACCCGAAGTCAGAAGCCCTCCAGAGATTTCTCAACGGTGGGTGTATGTGTGTGTGTGTTTTTGTGTGTGTGTAATTAGGAAACAAAATCAGAAGCCCTCCAGGGATTCAGCAAGTGTGTGTGTGTGTGTGTAAAGAGGAAATGATGACAGAAGCTTTCCAGAGATTCAGCAAGGGTGTGAGTGCGTGTGAGTGTGTGTGTAAAAAGGACACGAAGTCAGAAACCCTCTAGAGATTCTGCAAGAGTATAAGTGTGAGAGTGCGTGTGTGTTAATAAATAGAACACGAAGTCAGAAGCTCTCTAGAGATTCTGCAAGGGTGTGTTTGTGTGTAAAAACATGAAGGCACAAGCACTTCAGAGATTCTGCAAGGGTACGAGTGTGTGTGTGTGTGTGAAAAGGTCACGAATTCAGAAGCCCTCCAGGGATTCTGTAAGGGTGTGTGTGTGTGTGTGTGTGTGTGTGTTTGTGTGTGTGTGTATGTAAGTGGGTAAAAAGGACACGAAGTCAGAAGCCCTCCAGAGATTCTTCAAGGGTGTGTGTGTAAAAAGGACACGAAGTCAGAAGACCTGTAGAGATTCTGCAAGGACATGAGTGTGTGTGTGTGTGTGTGTGTGTGTGTTTGTGTATAAAAAGGACACGAAGGCAGAACCGCTCCACATTTCCTGCAAGGGTGCATGTATGTGTGTGTAAAAAGGAAACAAAATCAGAAGCACTCTAGCGATTCTGTAAGGGTGTGTGTGTGTAAAGTGGACAAGAAGTCAGAAGCCCTCCAGAGATTCAGCAAGGTTTGTGTGTGTGTGTGTGTAAAAAGGATACGGAGACAGAACCACTCTAGAGATTATGGAAGGGTATGAGTGTGTGTGTGTGTGTAAAATGTACACAAAATCAGAAGCCCTCTTGAGATTCTGTAAGCGGGTGTGTGTGTGTGGGTAAAGGACATGAAGCCAGAAGTTCTCCAGAGATTCTGCAAGGTTATGAGCGTTAGTGTGTCTGTTTGTGTGCAAAATGGAAAACGTCAGAAGCTTTCCAGATTTTCTGCAGGTGTTTGTGTCTATGTGTGTGTGTGTAAAAAGGACATGAAATTGGACGCCCTACAGAGATTCTGCAAGGGTGCGTGTATGTGTTTGTGTGTAAAAAGGATACGAAACCTGAAGCCTTCTAGAGATGCTTCAAGAGTGTTTGTGTGTGTGTGTGTGTGTTTGTAAAAAGGACATGAAGTCAGAAGCCCTCCAGAAATTCTCCCATGGTGTGTGTGTGTGTGTGTGTGCGCCCGTGTTTTTGTGTAAAAAGGACACTAAATCAGAAGCCGTCTAAAGTTCTGCAAGGGTGTGAGTGTGTGTGTGTAAAAAGGACACGAAGTCAGAAGCCCTCCAGAGATTCTGGAAGGGTGTGTGTGTTTGTGTAAAAAGGACACAAAATCAGAAGCCTTGTAAAGATTCTGCAATGGTATGTGTGTGTGTGTGCGCGTGTGTGTATAAAAAGGAGAAAAAATCAGAAGCACTCCAGAGATGCTGTAAGTGTGTGAGTGTGTGTTTAAAAAGACACGAAGTCAGACCCTCCAGAGCTTCTGCCAGTGTGTGTGTGTGTGTGTGTGTGTGTGTGTGTGTGTAAAAAGGACACGAACTCAGAAGCCTTGTAAAGATTCTGCAATGGTATGTGTGTGTGTGTGTGTGCGCGTGTGTGTAAAAAGGAGAAAAAGTCAGAAGCACTCCAGAGATGCTGCAAGTGTGTGAGTGTGTGTTTAAAAAGACACGAAGTCAGACCCTCCAGAGCTTCTGCCAGGGTGTGTGTGTGTGTGCAAAAAGGACACGAAGTCAGAAGCCCTCCAGAATTTCTGGAAGGGTGTGTGTGTGTGTGTTTGTGCAAAAAGGACACAAAATCAGAAGCCTTGTAAAGATTCTTCAATGGTATGAGTGTGTGTGCGCGCACGTGTGTGTGTAAAAAGGAGAAGAAGTCAGAAGCACTCCAGAGATGCTGCAAGTGTGTGAGTGTGTGTTTAAAAAAACACGAAGTCAGACCCTCCAGAGCTTCTGCCAGGGTGTGTGTGTGTGTGCGTGTGTAAAAAGGACCTCAAATCAGCAGCCCTCTAAAGATTCTGCAAGGGTGCGTGTATGTGTGTAAAAAGGATACGGAGACAGAACCCCTCTAGAGATTATGGAAGGGTATGAGTGTGTGTGAGTGTGTGTGTAAAAAGTACACAAAATCAGAAGCCCTCTTGAGATTCTGTAAGCGGGTGTGTGTGTGTGGGTAAAGGACATGAAGCCAGAAGTTCTCCAGAGATTCTGCAAGGTTATGAGCGTTTGTGTGTCTGTGTTTGTGTGTAAAATGGAAAAAGTCAGAAGCTTTCCAGAGTTTCTGCAGGTGGTCTTGTCTTTGTGTGTGTGTGTAAAAAGGACATGAAATTGGACGCGCTACAGAGATTCTGCAAGGGTGCGTGTATGTGTTTGTGTGTAAAAAGGACACGAAACCGGAAGCCTTCTAGAGACGCTTCAAGAGTGTTTGTGTGTGTGTGTGTGTTTGTAAAAAGGACATGAAATCAGAAGCCCTCCAGAGATTCTGCAAGGGTTTGAATGTGTGTGTAAAAAGGAAACGAAGTCAGAAGCCCTCTAGAGATTCTCCCATGGTGTGTGTGTGCGTGTGTTTGTGTAAAAAGGACACTAAATCAGAAGCCCTCTAAAGATCTGCAAGAGTGTGAGTGTGTTTGTGTAAAAAGGACACGAAGTCAGAAGCCCTCCAGAGATTCTGGAAGGGTGTGTGTGTTTGTGTAAAAGGACACAAAATCAGAAGCCTTGTAAAGATTCTGAAATGGTATGTGTGTGTGTGTGTGCGCGTGTGTGTGTAAAAAGGAGAAAAAGTCAGAAGCACTCCAGAGATGCTGCAAGTGTGTGAGTGTGTGTTTAAAAAGACACGAAGTCAGACCCTCCAGAGCTTCTGCCAGGGTGTGTGTGTGTGTGTAAAAAGGACACGAAGTCAGAAGCCCTCCAGAGTATCTGCAAGGGTGTGTGTGTGTTTGTGTAAAAAGGACACAAAATCAGAAGCCTTGTAAAGATTCTGCAATGGTATGTGTGTGTGTGTGTGCGCGTGTGTGTGTAAAAAGGAGAAAAAGTCAGAAGCACTCCAGAGATGCTTCAAGTGTGTGAGTGTGTGTTTAAAAAGACACGAAGTCAGACCCTCCAGAGCTTCTGCCAGGGTGTGTGTGTGTGTGTAAAAAGGACACGAAGTCAGAAGCCCTCCAGAGTTTCTGGAAGGGTGTGTGTGTGTGTGTTTGTGCAAAAAGGACACAAAATCAGAAGCCTTGTAAAGATTCTGCAATGGTATGAGTGTGTGTGCGCGCGCGTGTGTGTGTAAAAAGGAGAAGAAGTCAGAAGCACTCCAGAGATGCCGCAAGTGTGTGAGTGTGTGTTTAAAAAAGACACGAAGTCAGACCCTCCAGAGCTTCTGCCAGGGTGTGTGTGTGTGTGTGCGTGTGTAAAAAGGACCTCAAAGCAGCTGCCCTCTAAAGATTCTGCAAGGGTGCGTGTATGTGTGTGTAAAAAGGATACGGAGACAGAACCCATCTAGAGATTATGGAAGGGTATGAGTGTGTGTGAGTGTGTGTGTGTAAAAAGTACACAAACTCAAAAGCCCTCTTGAGATTCTGTAAGCGGGTGTGTGTGTGTGGGTAAAGGACATGAAGCCAGAAGTTCTCCAGAGATTCTGCAAGGTTATGAGCGTTAGTGTGTCTGTGTTTGTGTGTAAAATGGAAAAAGTCAGAAGCTTTCCAGAGTTTCTTCAGGTGGTTTCGTCTTTGTGTGTGTGTGTGTAAAAAGGACATGAAATTGGACGCGCTACAGAGATTCTGCAAGGGTGCGTGTATGTGTTTGTGTGTAAAGAGGACACGAAACCGGCAGCCTTTTAGAGACGCTTCAAGAGTGTTTGTGTGTGTGTGTGTGTGTTTGTAAAGAGGACGTGAAATCAGAAGCCCTCCAGAGATTCTGCAAGGGTTTGAATGTGTGTGTAAAAAGGACACGAAGTCAGAAGCCCTTTAGAGATTCTGCAAAGGTGTGAGTGTGTGTTTGTGTGTTTGTAAAAAGTACACGAATTCATAAGCCCTCCAAAGATTCTGCAAGGGTGTGATTTGTGTTTTTTTGTGTGTAAAGAGGACATGAAGTCAAAAGCCCTCTAGAGATTCTGCAAAGTTATTTGTGTGTGTGTGTGTGTGTGTGTGTTAAAAGGACATGAAGTCAGAAGCCCTCCAGAGATTCTGCAAGGATATGAGTGTGTGTGTTTGTGTAAAGAGGACACCAAATCAGAAGCCGTTTAAAGATTCTGCAACTGTGTGTGTGTGTGAGTGTAAAAAGGGGATGTCAGAAGCCCTCAAGAGATGCTGCAAGTGTGTGAGTGTGTGTGTTTAAAAAGGACACGAAGTCAGAAGGCCTCCAGAGCTTCTGCAAGTGTGTGTATATGTGTGTGTTTGTGTGTGTGTAAAAAGGACACGAAGTCAGATGCCCTTTACAAATTCTGCAAGGGTGTGAGTGTGTGTGTGTGTGTGTAAAAAGGACACTAAATCAGAAGCTCTCCAGAGATTCTGCAAGTGTGTGTGTGTGTGTAAAGGACACCAAATCAGAAGCCCTCCAGAGATTCTGCAAGGGTTTGTGTATGTGTATATGGTTTAAAAGGACCCAAAGTCAGAAGCCCTCTAGCGATTCTGCAAGGTTACGAGTGTGAGTGTGTGTGTTGTGTGCAAAAGCGACCCGAAGTCAGAAGCCCTCCAGAGATTTCTCAACGGTGGGTGTATGTGTGTGTGTGTTTGTGTGTGTGTGTAAAAAGGAAACAAAATCAGAAGCCCCCCAGGGATTCAGCAAGTGTGTGTGTGTGTGTGTGTAAAGAGGAAATGATGACAGAAGCCTTCCAGAGATTCAGCAAGGGTGTGAGTGTGTGTGTGTGTGTGTGTGTGTGTGTGTAAAAAGGACACGAAGTCAGAAACCCTCTAGAGATTCTGCAAGAGTATAAGTGTGAGTGTGCGTGTGTGTTAATAAATAGAACACGAAGTCAGAAGCTCTCTAGAGATTCTGCAAGGGTGTGTTTGTGTGTAAAAACATGAAGTCACAAGCACTTCAGAGATTCTGCAAGGGTACGAGTGTGTGTGTGTGTGTGTGTGTGTGTGTGTGTGAAAAGGTCACGAATTCAGAAGCCCTCCAGGGATTCTGTAAGGGTGTGTGTGTGTGTGTTTGTGTGTGTGTGTGTATGTAAGTGGGTAAAAAGGACACGAAGTCAGAAGCCCTCCAGAGATTCTTCAAGGGTGTGTGTGTAAAAAGGACACGAAGTCAGAAGCCCTGTAGAGATTCTGCAAGGATATGAGTGTGTGTGTGTGTGTGTTTGTGTATAAAAAGGACACGAAGGCAGAACCCCTCCACATTTACTGCAAAGGTGCATGTATGTGTGTGTAAAAAGGAAACGAAGTCAGAAGCCTTCTAGAGATTCTCCCATGGTGTGTGTGTTTGTGAATGTGTTTGTGTAAAAAGGACACTAAATCAGAAGCCCTCTAAAGTTCTGCAAGGGTGTGAGTGTGTGTGTGTGTGTGTGTGTGTAAAAAAGACACGAAGTCAGAAGCCCTCCAGACTTTCTGGAAGAGTGTGTGTGTGTTTGTGTAAAAAAGGACATAAAATCAGAAGCCTTATAAAGATTCTGCAAGGTATGTGTGTGTGTGTGAGTGTGTGTTTGTAAAAAGGACATGAAGTCAGACATCCCTCCACAGATTCTGCAAGGGCTTGAATGTGTGTGTAAAAAGGAAAAGTCAGAAGCCCTCTAGAGATTCTCCCATGGTGTGTGTGTGTGTGTGTGTGTGTGTGTGTGTGTGAGAGAGAGTGCGTGTGTGTTAGTAAAAAGGACATGAAGTCAGAAGCCCTCCAGAGATTCTCCCATGGTGTGTGTGTGTGTGTGTGTGTGTCAAAATGACACTAAATCAGAAGCCGTCTAAAGTTCTGCAAGGGTGTGAGTTTGTGTGTGTAAAAAGGACACAAAGTCAGAAGCCCTCCAGTGTTTCTGCAAGGGTGTGCGTGTGTTTGTGTAAAAAGGAGACAAAATCAGAAGCCTTGTAAAGATTCTGCAATGGTATGTGTGTGTGTGTGCGCGTGTGTGTGTAAAAAGGAGAAGTCAGAAGCACTCCAGAGATGCTGCAAGTGTGTGAGTGTGTGTTTAAAAAAGACACGAAGTCAGACACTACAGAGCTTCTGCCAGGGTGTATGCGTGTGTAGAAAGGACAGCAAATCAGAACCCCTCCAGAGATTCTGCAAGGGTGCGTGTATGTGTATGTGGTTTAAGAGGACCCAAGAGAAGCCCTCAAGCGAATCTGCAAGGTTATGAGTGTGTGTGTTGTGTGCAAAAGGGAAACGAAGTCAGAAGCCCTCCAAAGATTTCTCAAGGGTGTGTGTATGTGTGTGTGTAAAAAGGAAACAAAATCAGAAGCCCTCTAAAGATTCTGCATGGGTGTGTGTGCGTGTAAAGTGGACATGAAGTCAGAAGCCCTCCAGAGATTCAGCAAGGTTGTGTGTGTGTGTGTGTGTGTGTGTGTGTAAAAAGGATACGGAGACAGAACGTCTCTAGAGATTATGGAAGGGTATGAGTCTGTGTGAGTGTGTGTGTTTAAAAAGTACTCAAAATCATAAGCCCTCTTGAGATTCTGTAAGCGGGTGTGTGTGTGTGGGAAAAGGACATGAAGCCAGAAGTTCTCCAGAGATTCTGCAAGGTTATGAGCGTTAGTGTGTCTGTGTTTGTGTGTAAAATGGAAAAAGTCAGAAGCTTTCCAGAGTGTCTGCAGGTGGTTTTGTCTTTGTGTGTGTGTGTAAAAAGGACATGAAATTGGACGCCCTACAGAGATTCTGCAAGGGTGCGTGTATGTGTTTGTGTGTAAAAAGGACACAAAACGGGAAGCCTTCTAGAGATGCTTCAAAAGTGTTTGTGTGTGTGTGTGTGTTTGTAAAAAGGACATGAAGTCAGAAGCCCTCCAGAGATTCTCCCATGGTGTGTGTGTGCACGCACGAGATTTTGTGTAAAAAGGACACAAAATCAGAAGCCTTATAAAGATTCTGCAATGGTATGTGTGTGTGTGTGTGTGCGCGTGTGTGTGTAAAAAGGAGAAAAAGTCAGAAGCACTCCAGAGATGCTGAATGTGTGTGAGTGTGTGTTTAAAAAGACACGAAGTCAGACCCTCCAGAGCTTCTGCCAGGGTGTGTGTGTGTGTGTGTGTGTGTAAAAAGGACACGATGTCAGAAGCCCTCCAGAGTTTCTGGAAGGGTGTGTGTGTGTGTGTTTGTGTAAAAAGGACACAAAATCAGAAGCCTTGTAAAGATTCTGCAATGGTATGAGTGTGTGTGCGCGCGCGTGTGTGTGTAAAAAGGAGAAGAAGTCAGAAGCACTCCAGAGATGCTGCAAGTGTGTGAGTGTGTGTTTAAAAAAACACGAAGTCAGACCCTCCAGAGCTTCTGCCAGGGTGTGTGTGTGTGTGAGCGTGTGTAAAAAGGACACCAAATCAGAAGCCCTCCAAAGAATCTGCAAGGGTGCGTGTATGTGTGTGTAAAAAGGATACGGAGACAGAACCCTTCTAGAGATTATGGAAGGGTATGAGTGTGTGTGTGTAAAAAGTACACAAAATCAGAAGCCCTCTTGAGATTCTGTAAGCGGGTGTGTGTGTGTGGGTAAAGGACATGAAGCCAGAAGTTCTCCAGAGATTCTGCAAGGTTAGAGCGTTAGTGTGTCTGTGTTTGTGTGTAAAATGGAAAAAGTCAGAAGCTTTCCAGAGTTTCTGCAGGTGGTTTTGTCTTTGTGTGTGTGTGTAAAAAGACATGAAATTGGACGCGCTACAGAGATTCTGCAAGGGTGCGTGTATGTGTTTGTGTGTAAAAAGGACACGAAACCGGAAGCCTTCTAGAGACGCTTCAAGAGTGTTTGTGTGTGTGTCTGTGTTTGTAAAAAGGACGTGAAATCAGAAGCCCTCCAGAGATTCTGCAAGGGTTTGAATGTGTGTGTAAAAAGGACACGAATTCAGAAGCTCTTTAGAGATTCTGCAAAGGTGTGAGTGTGTGTTTGTGTGTTTGTAAAAAGTACACGAATTCATAAGCCCTCCAGAGATTCTGCAAGGGTGTGATTTGTGTTTTTTTGTGTGTAAAGAGGACATTAAGTCAGAAGCCCTCTAGAGATTCTGCAAAGTTATTTGTGTGTGTGTGTGTGTGTTAAAAGGACATGAAGTCAGAAGCCCTCCAGAGATTCCGCAAGGATATGAGTGTGTGTGTTTGTGTAAAAATGACACCAAATCAGAAGCCGTTTAAAGATTCTGCAACTGTGTGTGTGTGTGTGTGTGTGTGAGTGTAAAAAGGGGATGTCAGAAGCCCTCAAGAGATGCTGCAAGTGTGTGAGTGTGTGTGTTTAAAAAGGACACGAAGTCAGAAGGCCTCCAGAGCTTCTGCAAGTGTGTGTATATGTGTGTGTTTGTGTGTGTGTAAAAAGGACACGAAGTCAGATGCCCTTTACAGATTCTGCAAGGGTGTGAGTGTGTGTGTGTGTGTGTAAAAAGGACACTAAATCAGAAGCTCTCCAGAGATTCTGCAAGTGTGTGTGTGTGTGTAAAGGACACCAAATCAGAAGCCCTCCAGAGATTCTGCAAGGGTTTGTGTATGTGTATATGGTTTAAAAGGACCCAAAGTCAGAAGCCCTCTAGCGATTCTGCAAGGTTACGAGTGTGAGTGTGTGTGTTGTGTGCAAAAGCGACCCGAAGTCAGAAGCCCTCCAGAGATTTCTCAACGGTGGGTGTATGTGTGTGTGTGTTTGTGTGTGTGTGTAAAAAGGAAACAAAATCAGAAGCCCTCCAGATATTCAGCAAGTGTGTGTTTGTGTGTGTCTGTAAAGAGGAAATGATGACAGAAGCCTTCCAGAGATTCAGCAAGGGTGTGAGTGTGTGTGTGTGTGTGTGTGTGTGTAAAAAGGACACGAAGTCAGAAACCCTCTAGAGATTCTGCAAGAGTATAAGTGTGAGTGTGCGTGTGTGTTAATAAATAGAACACGAAGTCAGAAGCTCTCTAGAGATTCTGCAAGGGTGTGTTTGTGTGTAAAAACATGAAGTCACAAGCACTTCAGAGATTCTGCAAGGGTACGAGTGTGTGTGTGTGTGTGTGTGTGTGAAAAGGTCACGAATTCAGAAGCCCTCCAGGGATTCTGTAAGGGTGTGTGTGTGTGTGTGTTTGTGTGTGTGTGTGTATGTAAGTGGGTAAAAAGGACACGAAGTCAGAAGCCCTCCAGAGATTCTTCAAGGGTGTGTGTGTAAAAAGGACACGAAGTCAGAAGCCCTGTAGAGATTCTGCAAGGATATGAGTGTGTGTGTGTGTGTTTGTGTGTGTTTGTGTATAAAAAGGACACGAAGGCAGAACCCCTCCACATTTACTGCAAGGGTGCATGTATGTGTGTGTAAAAAGGAAACGAAGTCAGAAGCCTTCTAGAGATTCTCCCATGGTGTGTGTGTTTGTGAATGTGTTTGTGTAAAAAGGACTCTAAATCAGAAGCCCTCTAAAGTTCTGCAAGGGTGTGAGTGTGTGTGTGTGTGTGTGTGTGTGTAAAAAAGACACGAAGTCAGAAGCCCTCCAGACTTTCTGGAAGGGTGTGTGTGTGTTTGTGTAAAAAAGGACATAAAATCAGAAGCCTTGTAAAGATTCTGCAATGGTATGTGTGTGTGTGTGCGCGTGTGTGTTTGTAAAAAGGACATGAAGTCAGAAACCCTCCACAGATTCTGCAAGGGCTTGAATGTGTGTGTAAAAAGGAAAAGTCAGAAGCCCTCTAGAGATTCTCCCATGGTGTGTGTGTGTGTGTGTGAGAGAGAGAGAGTACGTGTGTGTTAGAAAAAAGGACATGAAGTCAGAAGCCCTCCAGAGATTCTCCCATGGTGTGTGTGTGTGTGTTTGTGTCAAAAGGACACTAAATCAGAAGCCGTATAAAGTTCTGCAAGGGTGTGAGTTTGTGTGTGTAAAAAGGACACAAAGTCAGAAGCCATCCAGTGTTTCTGCAAGGGTGTGCGTGTGTTTGTGTAAAAAGGACACAAAATCAGAAGCCTTGTAAAGATTCTGCAATGGTATGTGTGTGTGTGTGCGCTTGTGTGTGTAAAAAGGAGAAGTCAGAAGCACTCCAGAGATGCTGCAAGTGTGTGAGTGTGTGTTTAAAAAAGACACGAAGTCAGACACTACAGAGCTTCTGCCAGGGTGTGTGCGTGTGTGCGTGTGTAAAAAGGACAGCAAATCAGAAGCCCTCCAGAGATTGTGCAAGGGTGCGTGTATGTGTATGTGGTTTAAGAGGACCCAAGCAGAAGCCCTCAAGCGAATCTGCAAGGTTATGAGTGTGTGTGTTGTGTGCAAAAGGGAAACGAAGTCAGAAGCCCTCCAAAGATTTCTCAAGGGTGCGTGTATGTGTGTGTGTAAAAAGGAAACAAAATCAGAAGCCCTCTAAAGATTCTGCATGGGTGTGTGTGCGTGTAAAGTGGACATGAAGTCAGAAGCCCTCCAGAGATTCAGCAAGGTTGTGTGTGTGTGTGTGTGTGTGTGTGTGTAAAAAGGATACGGTGACAGAACGCCTCTAGAGATTATGGAAGGGTATGAGTCTGTGTGAGTGTGTGTGTTTAAAAAGTACTCAAAATCATAAGCCCTCTTGAGATTCTGTAAGCGGGTGTGTGTGTGTGGGAAAAGGACATGAAGCCAGAAGTTCTCCAGAGATTCTGCAAGGTTATGAGCGTTAGTGTGTCTGTGTTTGTGTGTAAAACGGAAAACGTCAGAAGCTTTCCAGAGTTTCTGCAGGTGTTTGTGTCTATGTGTGTGTGTGTGTAAAAAGGACATGAAATTGGACGCCCTACAGAGATTCTGCAAGGGTGCGTGTATGTGTTTGTGTGTAAAAAGGACACGAAACGGGAAGCCTTCTAGA
This sequence comes from Tenrec ecaudatus, assembly GCF_050624435.1. Classification (NCBI taxonomy): domain Eukaryota; kingdom Metazoa; phylum Chordata; class Mammalia; order Afrosoricida; family Tenrecidae; genus Tenrec; species Tenrec ecaudatus. Next base: position 102,368,792 of record NC_134543.1, on the reverse strand, counting down.
GATGCTTCAAAAGTGTTTGTGTGTGTGTGTGTGTTTGTAAAAAGGACATGAAGTCAGAAGCCCTCCAGAGATTCTCCCACGGTGTGTGTGTGCGCGCGCGAGATTTTGTGTAAAAAGGACACTAAATCAGAAGCCGTCTAAAGTTCTGCAAGGGTGTGAGTGTGTGTGTGTAAAAAGGACACGAAGTCAGAAGCCCTCCAGAGATTCTGTAAGGGTGTGTGTGTTTGTGTAAAAAGGACACAAAATCAGAAGCCTTGTAAAGATTCTGCAATGGTATGTGTGTGTGTGTGCGCGTGTGTGTGTAAAAAGGAGAAAAAGTCAGAAGCACTCCAGAGATGCTGCAAGTGTGTGAGTGTGTGTTTAAAAAGACACGAAGTCAGACCCTCCAGAGCTTCTGCCAGGGTGTGTGTGTGTGTGTGCGTGTGTAAAAAGGACACCAAATCAGAAGCTCTCCAGAGATTCTGCAAGGGTGCGTGTATGTGTGTGTAAAAAGGATACGGAGACAGAACCCCTCTAGAGATTATGGAAGGGTATGAGTGTGTGTGAGTGTGTGTGTGTAAAAAGTACACAAAATCAGAAGCCCTCTTGAGATTCTGTAAGCGGGTGTGTGTGTGTGGGTAAAGGACATGAAGCCAGAATTTCTCCAGGGATTCTGCAAGGTTATGAGCATTAGTGTGTCTGTGTTTGTGTTTAAATGGAAAAAGTCAGAAGCTTTCCAGAGTTTCTGCAGGTGGTTTTGTCTTTGTGTGTGTGTAAAAAGGACATGAAATTGGACACGCTACAGAGATTCTGCAAGGGTGCGTGTATGTGTTTGTGTGTAAAAAGGACACGAAACCCGAAGCCTTCTAGAGATGCTTCAAGAGTGTTTGTTTGTGTGTGTGTTTGTAAAAAGGACATGAATTCAGAAGCCCTCCAGAGATTCTGCAAGGGTTTGAATGTGTGTGTAAAAAGGAAACGAAGTCAGAAGCCCTCTAGAGATTCTCCCATGGCGTGTGTGTGTGTGTGTGTTTGTGTAAAAAGGACACTAAATCAGAAGCCCTCTAAAGTTCTGCAAGGGTGTGAGTGTGTTTGTGTAAAAAGGACACGAAGTCAGAAGCCCTCCAGAATTTCTGGAAGGGTGTGTGTGTTTGTGTAAAAAGGACACAAAATCAGAAGCCTTGTAAAGATTCTGCAATGGTATGTGTGTGCGCGTGTGTGTGTAAAAAGGAGAAAAAGTCAGAAGCACTCCAGAGATGCTGCAAGTGTGTCAGTGTGTGTTTAAGAAGACACGAAGTCAGACCCTCCAGAGCTTCTGCCAGGGTGTGTGTGTGTGTGTGTGTGTGTGTAAAAAGGACACGAAGTCAGAAGCCCACCAGAGATTCTGGAAGGGTGTGTGTGTGTGTGTGTTTGTGTAAAAAGGACACAAAATCAGAAGCCTTGTAAAGATTCTGCAATGGTATGAGTGTGTGTGCGCGCGCGTGTGTGTGTTTAAAGGAGAAGAAGTCAGAAGCACTCCAGAGATGCTGCAAGTGTGTGAGTGTGTGTTTAAAAAAGACACGAAGTCAGACCCTCCAGAGCTTCTGCCAGGGTGTGTGTCTGTGTGCGTGTGTAAAAAGGACACCAAATCAGAAGCCCTCCAAAGAATCTGCAAGGGTGCGTGTCTGTGTGTGTAAAAAGGATACGGAGACACAACCCCTCTAGAGATTATGGAAGGGTATGAGTGTGTGTGAGTGTGTGTGTGTAAAAAGTACACAAAATCATTAGCCCTCTTGAGATTCTGTAAGCGGGTGTGTGTGTGTGGGTAAAGGACATGAAGCCAGAAGTTCTCCAGAGATTCTGCAAGGTTAGAGCGTTAGTGTGTCTGTGTTTGTGTGTAAAATGGAAAAAGTCAGAAGCTTTCCAGAGTTTCTGCAGGTGGTTTAGTCTTTGTGTGTGTGTGTAAAAAGGACATGAAATTGGACGCGCTAAAGAGATTCTGCAAGGGTGCGTGTATGTGTTTGTGTGTAAAAAGGACACGAAACCGGAAGCCTTCTAGAGACGCTTCAAGAGTGTTTGTGTGTGTTTGTAAAAAGAACGTGAAATCAGAAGCCCTCCAGAGATTCTGCAAGGGTTTGAATGTGTGTGTAAAAAGGAAACGAAGTCAGAAGCCCTCTAGAGATTCTCCCATGGTGTGTGTGCGCGTGTGTTTGTGTAAAAAGGACACTAAATCAGAAGCCCTCTAAAGTTCTGCAAGGGTGTGAGTGTGTGTGTGTAAAAAGGACACGAAGTCAGAAGCCCTCCAGAGTTTCTGCAAGGTGTGTGTGTGTTTGTGTAAAAAGGACACAAAATCAGAAGCCTTGTAAAGATTCTGCAATGGTATGTGTGTGTGTGCGTGTGTGTGTGTAAAAAGGAGAAAAAGTCAGAAGCACTCCAGAGATGCTGCAAGTGTGTGAGTGTGTGTTTAAAAAAGACATGAAGTCAGACCCTCCAGAGCTTCTGCCAGGGTGTGTGTGTGTGTGTGTGTGTGTGTGTGTGTAAAAAGGACACCAAATCAGAAGCCCTCCAGAGATTCTGCAAGGGTGCGTGTATGTGTATGTGGTTTAAGAGTACCCAAGCAGAAGCACTCTAGCGAATCTGCAAGGCTATGAGTGTTAGTGTGTGTGTGTTGTGTGTAAAAGGGAAACGAAGTCAGAAGCGCTCCAAAGATTTCTCAAGGGTGCGTGTATGTTTGTGTGTATAAAGGAAACAAAATCAGAAGCCCTCTAGCGATTCTGCAAGGGTGTGTGTTTGTGTAAAGTGGACATGAAGTCAGAAGCCCTCCAGAGATTCAGCAAAGTTGTGTGTGTGTGTAAAAAGGGCACGAAATCAATCCCTCCAAATATTCTTCAACGGTTTGTGTGTGTGTATGTGTGCGTAAAAAGGACATGACGTCAGAATTCCTCCAGAGATTCTGCAAGGGTGCGAGTGCGTGTGTGTAAAAAGGACACAACGTCAGAAGCCCTCCAGAGTTTCTCCAATGGTACGAGTGTGAGCGTGTGTTTGTGTGTTTGTTTAAAAAGGACACGAACGCAGAAGCCCTATAAAGATTCTGCAACAGTGTGTATGTGTGTTTAAAAAAGGACACGAAGTCAGAAGCACTTTAGAGATTCTGCAAAGGTGTGAGTGTGTGTTTGTGTGTTTGTAAAAAGAACACGAATTCATATGCCCTCCAGAGATTCTGCAAGGATGTGATTTGTTTTTTTTTGTGTGTGTAAAGAGGACATGAAGTCAGAAGCCCTCTAGAGATTCTGCAAAGGTATTTTTTCTTTGTGTGTGTGTGTGTGTGTTAAAAGGACATGAAGTCAGAAGCCCTCCAGAGATTCTGCAAGGATATGAGTGTGTGTGTTTGTGTAAAAAGGACATCAAATCAGAAGCAGTGTAAAGATTCTGCAACTGTGTGTGTGTGTGTGAGTGTAAAAAGGGGATGTCAGAAGCCCTCAAGAGATGCTGCAAGTGTGTGAGTGTGTGTGTTTAAAAAGGACACGAAGTCAGAAGGCCTCCAGAGCTTCTGCACGGGTGTGTATATGTGTGTGTTTGTGTGTGTGTAAAAAGGACACGAAGTCAGATGCCCTTTACAGATTCTGCAAGGTTGTGAGTGTGTGTGTGTGTGTAAAAAGGACACTAAATCAGAAGCTCTCCAGAGATTCTGCAAGCGTGTGTTTGTGTGTAAAGGACACCAAATCAGAAGCCCTCCAGAGATTTTGCAAGGGTTTGTGTATGTGTATATGGTTAAAAAGGACCCAAAGTCAGAAGCCCTCTAGCGATTCTGCAAATTTACGAGTGTGAGTGTGTTTGTTGTGTGCAAAAGCGACCCGAAGTCAGAAGCCCTCCAGAGATTTCTCAACGGTGGGTGTATGTGTGTGTGTGTTTTTGTGTGTGTGTAATTAGGAAACAAAATCAGAAGCCCTCCAGGGATTCAGCAAGTGTGTGTGTGTGTGTGTAAAGAGGAAATGATGACAGAAGCTTTCCAGAGATTCAGCAAGGGTGTGAGTGCGTGTGAGTGTGTGTGTAAAAAGGACACGAAGTCAGAAACCCTCTAGAGATTCTGCAAGAGTATAAGTGTGAGAGTGCATGTGTGTTAATAAATAGAACACGAAGTCAGAAGCTCTCTAGAGATTCTGCAAGGGTGTGTTTGTGTGTAAAAACATGAAGGCACAAGCACTTCAGAGATTCTGCAAGGGTACGAGTGTGTGTGTGTGTGTGTGAAAAGGTCACGAATTCAGAAGCCCTCCAGGGATTCTGTAAGGGTGTGTGTGTGTGTGTGTGTGTGTGTGTGTGTGTTTGTGTGTGTGTGTATGTAAGTGGGTAAAAAGGACACGAAGTCAGAAGCCCTCCAGAGATTCTTCAAGGGTGTGTGTGTAAAAAGGACACGAAGTCAGAAGACCTGTAGAGATTCTGCAAGGACATGAGTGTGTGTGTGTGTGTGTGTGTGTTTGTGTATAAAAAGGACACGAAGGCAGAACCCCTCCACATTTCCTGCAAGGGTGCATGTATGTGTGTGTAAAAAGGAAACAAAATCAGAAGCACTCTAGCGATTCTGTAAGGGTGTGTGTGTGTAAAGTGGACAAGAAGTCAGAAGCCCTCCAGAGATTCAGCAAGGTTTGTGTGTGTTTGTGTGTAAAAAGGATACGGAGACAGAACCACTCTAGAGATTATGGAAGGGTATGAGTGTGTGTGTGTGTAAAATGTACACAAAATCAGAAGCCCTCTTGAGATTCTGTAAGCGGGTGTGTGTGTGTGGGTAAAGGACATGAAGCCAGAAGTTCTCCAGAGATTCTGCAAGGTTATGAGCGTTAGTGTGTCTGTTTGTGTGCAAAATGGAAAACGTCAGAAGCTTTCCAGATTTTCTGCAGGTGTTTGTGTCTATGTGTGTGTGTGTAAAAAGGACATGAAATTGGACGCCCTACAGAGATTCTGCAAGGGTGCGTGTATGTGTTTGTGTGTAAAAAGGACACGAAACCGGAAGCCTTCTAGAGACGCTTCAAGAGTGTTTGTGTGTGTTTGTAAAAAGAACGTGAAATCAGAAGCCCTCCAGAGATTCTGCAAGGGTTTGAATGTGTGTGTAAAAAGGAAACGAAGTCAGAAGCCCTCTAGAGATTCTCCCATGGTGTGTGTGCGCGTGTGTTTGTGTAAAAAGGACACTAAATCAGAAGCCCTCTAAAGTTCTGCAAGGGTGTGAGTGTGTGTGTGTAAAAAGGACACGAAGTCAGAAGCCCTCCAGAGTTTCTGCAAGGTGTGTGTGTGTTTGTGTAAAAAGGACACAAAATCAGAAGCCTTGTAAAGATTCTGCAATGGTATGTGTGTGTGTGCGTGTGTGTGTGTAAAAAGGAGAAAAAGTCAGAAGCACTCCAGAGATGCTGCAAGTGTGTGAGTGTGTGTTTAAAAAAGACATGAAGTCAGACCCTCCAGAGCTTCTGCCAGGGTGTGTGTGTGTGTGTGTGTGTGTGTGTAAAAAGGACACCAAATCAGAAGCCCTCCAGAGATTCTGCAAGGGTGCGTGTATGTGTATGTGGTTTAAGAGTACCCAAGCAGAAGCACTCTAGCGAATCTGCAAGGCTATGAGTGTTAGTGTGTGTGTGTTGTGTGTAAAAGGGAAACGAAGTCAGAAGCGCTCCAAAGATTTCTCAAGGGTGCGTGTATGTTTGTGTGTATAAAGGAAACAAAATCAGAAGCCCTCTAGCGATTCTGCAAGGGTGTGTGTTTGTGTAAAGTGGACATGAAGTCAGAAGCCCTCCAGAGATTCAGCAAAGTTGTGTGTGTGTGTAAAAAGGGCACGAAATCAATCCCTCCAAATATTCTTCAACGGTTTGTGTGTGTGTATGTGTGCGTAAAAAGGACATGACGTCAGAATTCCTCCAGAGATTCTGCAAGGGTGCGAGTGCGTGTGTGTAAAAAGGACACAACGTCAGAAGCCCTCCAGAGTTTCTCCAATGGTACGAGTGTGAGCGTGTGTTTGTGTGTTTGTTTAAAAAGGACACGAACGCAGAAGCCCTATAAAGATTCTGCAACAGTGTGTATGTGTGTTTAAAAAAGGACACGAAGTCAGAAGCACTTTAGAGATTCTGCAAAGGTGTGAGTGTGTGTTTGTGTGTTTGTAAAAAGAACACGAATTCATATACCCTCCAGAGATTCTGCAAGGATGTGATTTGTTTTTTTTTGTGTGTGTAAAGAGGACATGAAGTCAGAAGCCCTCTAGAGATTCTGCAAAGGTATTTTTTCTTTGTGTGTGTGTGTGTGTGTTAAAAGGACATGAAGTCAGAAGCCCTCCAGAGATTCTGCAAGGATATGAGTGTGTGTGTTTGTGTAAAAAGGACATCAAATCAGAAGCAGTGTAAAGATTCTGCAACTGTGTGTGTGTGTGTGAGTGTAAAAAGGGGATGTCAGAAGCCCTCAAGAGATGCTGCAAGTGTGTGAGTGTGTGTGTTTAAAAAGGACACGAAGTCAGAAGGCCTCCAGAGCTTCTGCACGGGTGTGTATATGTGTGTGTTTGTGTGTGTGTAAAAAGGACACGAAGTCAGATGCCCTTTACAGATTCTGCAAGGTTGTGAGTGTGTGTGTGTGTGTAAAAAGGACACTAAATCAGAAGCTCTCCAGAGATTCTGCAAGCGTGTGTTTGTGTGTAAAGGACACCAAATCAGAAGCCCTCCAGAGATTTTGCAAGGGTTTGTGTATGTGTATATGGTTAAAAAGGACCCAAAGTCAGAAGCCCTCTAGCGATTCTGCAAATTTACGAGTGTGAGTGTGTTTGTTGTGTGCAAAAGCGACCCGAAGTCAGAAGCCCTCCAGAGATTTCTCAACGGTGGGTGTATGTGTGTGTGTGTTTTTGTGTGTGTGTAATTAGGAAACAAAATCAGAAGCCCTCCAGGGATTCAGCAAGTGTGTGTGTGTGTGTGTAAAGAGGAAATGATGACAGAAGCTTTCCAGAGATTCAGCAAGGGTGTGAGTGCGTGTGAGTGTGTGTGTAAAAAGGACACGAAGTCAGAAACCCTCTAGAGATTCTGCAAGAGTATAAGTGTGAGAGTGCATGTGTGTTAATAAATAGAACACGAAGTCAGAAGCTCTCTAGAGATTCTGCAAGGGTGTGTTTGTGTGTAAAAACATGAAGGCACAAGCACTTCAGAGATTCTGCAAGGGTACGAGTGTGTGTGTGTGTGTGTGAAAAGGTCACGAATTCAGAAGCCCTCCAGGGATTCTGTAAGGGTGTGTGTGTGTGTGTGTGTGTGTGTGTTTGTGTGTGTGTGTATGTAAGTGGGTAAAAAGGACACGAAGTCAGAAGCCCTCCAGAGATTCTTCAAGGGTGTGTGTGTAAAAAGGACACGAAGTCAGAAGACCTGTAGAGATTCTGCAAGGACATGAGTGTGTGTGTGTGTGTGTGTGTGTTTGTGTATAAAAAGGACACGAAGGCAGAACCCCTCCACATTTCCTGCAAGGGTGCATGTATGTGTGTGTAAAAAGGAAACAAAATCAGAAGCACTCTAGCGATTCTGTAAGGGTGTGTGTGTGTAAAGTGGACAAGAAGTCAGAAGCCCTCCAGAGATTCAGCAAGGTTTGTGTGTGTTTGTGTGTAAAAAGGATACGGAGACAGAACCACTCTAGAGATTATGGAAGGGTATGAGTGTGTGTGTGTGTAAAATGTACACAAAATCAGAAGCCCTCTTGAGATTCTGTAAGCGGGTGTGTGTGTGTGGGTAAAGGACATGAAGCCAGAAGTTCTCCAGAGATTCTGCAAGGTTATGAGCGTTAGTGTGTCTGTTTGTGTGCAAAATGGAAAACGTCAGAAGCTTTCCAGATTTTCTGCAGGTGTTTGTGTCTATGTGTGTGTGTGTAAAAAGGACATGAAATTGGACGCCCTACAGAGATTCTGCAAGGGTGCGTGTATGTGTTTGTGTGTAAAAAGGATACGAAACCTGAAGCCTTCTAGAGATGCTTCAAGAGTGTTTGTGTGTGTGTGTGTGTGTTTGTAAAAAGGACATGAAGACAGAAGCCCTCCAGAAATTCTCCCATGGTGTGTGTGTGTGTGTGTGTGTGCGCCCGTGTTTTTGTGTAAAAAGGACACTAAATCAGAAGCCGTCTAAAGTTCTGCAAGGGTGTGAGTGTGTGTGTGTAAAAAGGACACGAAGTCAGAAGCCCTCCAGAGATTCTGGAAGGGTGTGTGTGTTTGTGTAAAAAGGACACAAAATCAGAAGCCTTGTAAAGATTCTGCAATGGTATGTGTGTGTGTGTGCGCGTGTGTGTATAAAAAGGAGAAAAAATCAGAAGCACTCCAGAGATGCTGTAAGTGTGTGAGTGTGTGTTTAAAAAGACACGAAGTCAGACCCTCCAGAGCTTCTGCCAGTGTGTGTGTGTGTGTGTGTGTGTGTGTAAAAAGGACACGAACTCAGAAGCCTTGTAAAGATTCTGCAATGGTATGTGTGTGTGTGTGTGTGCGCGTGTGTGTAAAAAGGAGAAAAAGTCAGAAGCACTCCAGAGATGCTGCAAGTGTGTGAGTGTGTGTTTAAAAAGACACGAAGTCAGACCCTCCAGAGCTTCTGCCAGGGTGTGTGTGTGTGTGCAAAAAGGACACGAAGTCAGAAGCCCTCCAGAATTTCTGGAAGGGTGTGTGTGTGTGTGTTTGTGCAAAAAGGACACAAAATCAGAAGCCTTGTAAAGATTCTTCAATGGTATGAGTGTGTGTGCGCGCGCGTGTGTGTGTAAAAAGGAGAAGAAGTCAGAAGCACTCCAGAGATGCTGCAAGTGTGTGAGTGTGTGTTTAAAAAAACACGAAGTCAGACCCTCCAGAGCTTCTGCCAGGGTGTGTGTGTGTGTGCGTGTGTAAAAAGGACCTCAAATCAGCAGCCCTCTAAAGATTCTGCAAGGGTGCGTGTATGTGTGTAAAAAGGATACGGAGACAGAACCCCTCTAGAGATTATGGAAGGGTATGAGTGTGTGTGAGTGTGTGTGTGTAAAAAGTACACAAAATCAGAAGCCCTCTTGAGATTCTGTAAGCGGGTGTGTGTGTGTGGGTAAAGGACATGAAGCCAGAAGTTCTCCAGAGATTCTGCAAGGTTATGAGCGTTTGTGTGTCTGTGTTTGTGTGTAAAATGGAAAAAGTCAGAAGCTTTCCAGAGTTTCTGCAGGTGGTCTTGTCTTTGTGTGTGTGTGTAAAAAGGACATGAAATTGGACGCGCTACAGAGATTCTGCAAGGGTGCGTGTATGTGTTTGTGTGTAAAAAGGACACGAAACCGGAAGCCTTCTAGAGACGCTTCAAGAGTGTTTGTGTGTGTGTGTGTGTGTTTGTAAAAAGGACATGAAATCAGAAGCCCTCCAGAGATTCTGCAAGGGTTTGAATGTGTGTGTAAAAAGGAAACGAAGTCAGAAGCCCTCTAGAGATTCTCCCATGGTGTGTGTGTGCGTGTGTTTGTGTAAAAAGGACACTAAATCAGAAGCCCTCTAAAGATCTGCAAGAGTGTGAGTGTGTTTGTGTAAAAAGGACACGAAGTCAGAAGCCCTCCAGAGATTCTGGAAGGGTGTGTGTGTTTGTGTAAAAGGACACAAAATCAGAAGCCTTGTAAAGATTCTGAAATGGTATGTGTGTGTGTGTGTGCGCGTGTGTGTGTAAAAAGGAGAAAAAATCAGAAGCACTCCAGAGATGCTGCAAGTGTGTGAGTGTGTGTTTAAAAAGACACGAAGTCAGACCCTGCAGAGCTTCTGCCAGGGTGTGTGTGTGTGTGTAAAAAGGACACGAAGTCAGAAGCCCTCCAGAGTATCTGCAAGGGTGTGTGTGTGTTTGTGTAAAAAGGACACAAAATCAGAAGCCTTGTAAAGATTCTGCAATGGTATGTGTGTGTGTGTGTGCGCGTGTGTGTGTAAAAAGGAGAAAAAGTCAGAGGCACTCCAGAGATGCTGCAAGTGTGTGAGTGTGTGTTTAAAAAGACACGAAGTCAGACCCTCCAGAGCTTCTGCCAGGGTGTGTGTGTGTGTGTAAAAAGGACACGAAGTCAGAAGCCCTCCAGAGTTTCTGGAAGGGTGTGTGTGTGTGTGTTTGTGCAAAAAGGACACAAAATCAGAAGCCTTGTAAAGATTCTGCAATGGTATGAGTGTGTGTGCGCGCGCGTGTGTGTGTAAAAAGGAGAAGAAGTCAGAAGCACTCCAGAGATGCCGCAAGTGTGTGAGTGTGTGTTTAAAAAAGACACGAAGTCAGACCCTCCAGAGCTTCTGCCAGGGTGTGTGTGTGTGTGTGCGTGTGTAAAAAGGACCTCAAAGCAGCTGCCCTCTAAAGATTCTGCAAGGGTGCGTGTATGTGTGTGTAAAAAGGATACGGAGACAGAACCCCTCTAGAGATTATGGAAGGGTATGAGTGTGTGTGAGTGTGTGTGTGTAAAAAGTACACAAACTCAAAAGCCCTCTTGAGATTCTGTAAGCGGGTGTGTGTGTGTGGGTAAAGGACATGAAGCCAGAAGTTCTCCAGAGATTCTGCAAGGTTATGAGCGTTAGTGTGTCTGTGTTTGTGTGTAAAATGGAAAAAGTCAGAAGCTTTCCAGAGTTTCTGCAGGTGGTTTCGTCTTTGTGTGTGTGTGTGTAAAAAGGACATGAAATTGGACGCGCTACAGAGATTCTGCAAGGGTGCGTGTATGTGTTTGTGTGTAAAGAGGACACGAAACCGGCAGCCTTTTAGAGACGCTTCAAGAGTGTTTGTGTGTGTGTGTGTGTGTGTGTAAAGAGGACGTGAAATCAGAAGCCCTCCAGAGATTCTGCAAGGGTTTGAATGTGTGTGTAAAAAGGACACGAAGTCAGAAGCCCTTTAGAGATTCTGCAAAGGTGTGAGTGTGTGTTTGTGTGTTTGTAAAAAGTACACGAATTCATAAGCCCTCCAAAGATTCTGCAAGGGTGTGATTTGTGTTTTTTTGTGTGTAAAGAGGACATGAAGTCAAAAGCCCTCTAGAGATTCTGCAAAGTTATTTGTGTGTGTGTGTGTGTGTGTGTGTTAAAAGGACATGAAGTCAGAAGCCCTCCAGAGATTCTGCAAGGATATGAGTGTGTGTGTTTGTGTAAAGAGGACACCAAATCAGAAGCCGTTTAAAGATTCTGCAACTGTGTGTGTGTGTGTGAGTGTAAAAAGGGGATGTCAGAAGCCCTCAAGAGATGCTGCAAGTGTGTGAGTGTGTGTGTTTAAAAAGGACACGAAGTCAGAAGGCCTCCAGAGCTTCTGCAAGTGTGTGTATATGTGTGTGTTTGTGTGTGTGTAAAAAGGACACGAAGTCAGATGCCCTTTACAGATTCTGCAAGGGTGTGAGTGTGTGTGTGTGTGTGTAAAAAGGACACTAAATCAGAAGCTCTCCAGAGATTCTGCAAGTGTGTGTGTGTGTGTAAAGGACACCAAATCAGAAGCCCTCCAGAGATTCTGCAAGGGTTTGTGTATGTGTATATGGTTTAAAAGGACCCAAAGTCAGAAGCCCTCTAGCGATTCTGCAAGGTTACGAGTGTGAGTGTGTGTGTTGTGTGCAAAAGCGACCCGAAGTCAGAAGCCCTCCAGAGATTTCTCAACGGTGGGTGTATGTGTGTGTGTGTTTGTGTGTGTGTGTAAAAAGGAAACAAAATCAGAAGCCCCCCAGGGATTCAGCAAGTGTGTGTGTGTGTGTGTGTAAAGAGGAAATGATGACAGAAGCCTTCCAGAGATTCAGCAAGGGTGTGAGTGTGTGTGTGTGTGTGTGTGTGTGTGTAAAAAGGACACGAAGTCAGAAACCCTCTAGAGATTCTGCAAGAGTATAAGTGTGAGTGTGCGTGTGTGTTAATAAATAGAACACGAAGTCAGAAGCTCTCTAGAGATTCTGCAAGGGTGTGTTTGTGTGTAAAAACATGAAGTCACAAGCACTTCAGAGATTCTGCAAGGGTACGAGTGTGTGTGTGTGTGTGTGTGTGTGAAAAGGTCACGAATTCAGAAGCCCTCCAGGGATTCTGTAAGGGTGTGTGTGTGTGTGTGTTTGTGTGTGTGTGTGTATGTAAGTGGGTAAAAAGGACACGAAGTCAGAAGCCCTCCAGAGATTCTGCAAGGGTGTGTGTGTAAAAAGGACACGAAGTCAGAAGCCCTGTAGAGATTCTGCAAGGATATGAGTGTGTGTGTGTGTGTGTTTGTGTATAAAAAGGACACGAAGGCAGAACCCCTCCACATTTACTGCAAAGGTGCATGTATGTGTGTGTAAAAAGGAAACGAAGTCAGAAGCCTTCTAGAGATTCTCCCATGGTGTGTGTGTTTGTGAATGTGTTTGTGTAAAAAGGACACTAAATCAGAAGCCCTCTAAAGTTCTGCAAGGGTGTGAGTGTGTGTGTGTGTGTGTGTGTGTGTGTGTAAAAAAGACACGAAGTCAGAAGCCCTCCAGACTTTCTGGAAGAGTGTGTGTGTGTTTGTGTAAAAAAGGACATAAAATCAGAAGCCTTATAAAGATTCTGCAAGGTATGTGTGTGTGTGCGAGTGTGTGTTTGTAAAAAGGACATGAAGTCAGACATCCCTCCACAGATTCTGCAAGGGCTTGAATGTGTGTGTAAAAAGGAAAAGTCAGAAGCCCTCTAGAGATTCTCCCATGGTGTGTGTGTGTGTGTGTGTGTGTGTGAGTGTGAGAGAGAGAGTGCGTGTGTGTTAGTAAAAAGGACATGAAGTCAGAAGCCCTCCAGAGATTCTCCCATGGTGTGTGTGTGTGTGTGTGTTTGTGTCAAAATGACACTAAATCAGAAGCCGTCTAAAGTTCTGCAAGGGTGTGAGTTTGTGTGTGTAAAAAGGACACAAAGTCAGAAGCCCTCCAGTGTTTCTGCAAGGGTGTGCGTGTGTTTGTGTAAAAAGGAGACAAAATCAGAAGCCTTGTAAAGATTCTGCAATGGTATGTGTGTGTGTGTGCGCGTGTGTGTGTAAAAAGGAGAAGTCAGAAGCACTCCAGAGATGCTGCAAGTGTGTGAGTGTGTGTTTAAAAAAGACACGAAGTCAGACACTACAGAGCTTCTGCCAGGGTGTATGCGTGTGTAGAAAGGACAGCAAATCAGAACCCCTCCAGAGATTCTGCAAGGGTGCGTGTATGTGTATGTGGTTTAAGAGGACCCAAGCAGAAGCCCTCAAGCGAATCTGCAAGGTTATGAGTGTGTGTGTTGTGTGCAAAAGGGAAACGAAGTCAGAAGCCCTCCAAAGATTTCTCAAGGGTGTGTGTATGTGTGTGTGTAAAAAGGAAACAAAATCAGAAGCCCTCTAAAGATTCTGCATGGGTGTGTGTGCGTGTAAAGTGGACATGAAGTCAGAAGCCCTCCAGAGATTCAGCAAGGTTGTGTGTGTGTGTGTGTGTGTGTGTGTAAAAAGGATACGGAGACAGAACGCCTCTAGAGATTATGGAAGGGTATGAGTCTGTGTGAGTGTGTGTGTTTAAAAAGTACTCAAAATCAGAAGCCCTCCTGAGATTCTGTAAGCGGGTGTGTGTGTGTGGGAAAAGGACATGAAGCCAGAAGTTCTCCAGAGATTCTGCAAGGTTATGAGCGTTAGTGTGTCTGTGTTTGTGTGTAAAACGGAAAACGTCAGAAGCTTTCCAGAGTTTCTGCAGGTGTTTGTGTCTATGTGTGTGTGTGTGTAAAAAGGACATGAAATTGGACGCGCTAAAGAGATTCTGCAAGGGTGCGTGTATGTGTTTGTGTGTAAAAAGGACATGAAACGGGAAGCCTTCTAGAGATGCTTCAAAAGTGTTTGTGTGTGTGTGTGTGTTTGTAAAAAGGACATGAATTCAGAAGCCCTCCAGAGATTCTGCAAGGGTTTGAATGTGTGTGTAAAAAGGAAACGAAGTCAGAAGCCCTCTAGAGATTCTCCCATGACGTGTGTGCGTGTGTGTTTGTGTAAAAAGGACACTAAATCAGAAGCCCTCTAAAGTTCTGCAAGGGTGTGAGTGTGTTTGTGTAAAAAGGATACGAAGTCAGAAGCCCTCCAGAGTTTCTGGAAGGGTGTGTGTGTTTGTGTAAAAAGGACACAAAATCAGAAGCCTTGTAAAGATTCTGCAATGGTATGTGTGTGCGCGTGTGTGTGTAAAAAGGAGAAAAAGTCAGAAGCACTCCAGAGATGCTGCAAGTGTGTCAGTGTGTGTTTAAAAAGACACGAAGTCAGACCCTCCAGAGCTTCTGCCAGGGTGTGTGTGTGTGTGTAAAAAGGACACGAAGTCAGAAGCCCTCCAGAGTTTCTGCAAGGTGTGTGTGTGTGTGTTTGTACAAAAAGGACACAAAATCAGAAGCCTTGTAAAGATTCTGCAATGGTATGAGTGTGTGCGCGCGCGCGTGTGTGTGTAAAAAGGAGAAGAAGTCAGAAGCACTCCAGAGATGCTGCAAGTGTGTGAGTGTGTGTTTAAAAAAGACACGAAGTCAGACCCTCCAGAGCTTCTGCCAGGGTGTGTGTCTGTGTGCGTGTGTAAAAAGGACACCAAATCAGAAGCCCTGCAAAGAAACTGCAAGGGTGCGTGTCTGTGTGTGTAAAAAGGATACGGAGACACAACCCCTCTAGAGATTATGGAAGGGTATGAGTGTGTGTGAGTGTGTGTGTGTGTAAAAAGTACACAAAATCAGAAGCCCTCTTGAGATTCTGTAAGCGGGTGTGTGTGTGTGGGTAAAGGACATGAAGCCAGAAGTTCTCCAGAGATTCTGCAAGGTTAGAGCGTTAGTGTGTTTGTGTTTGTGTGTAAAATGGAAAAAGTCAGAAGCTTTCCAGAGTGTCTGCAGGTGGTTTTGTCTTTGTGTGTGTGTGTAAAAAGGACATGAATTTGGACGCGCTGAAGAGATTCTGCAAGGGTGCGTGTATGTGTTTGTGTGTAAAAAGGACACGAAACCGGAAGCCTTCTAGAGACGCTTCAAGAGTGTTTGTGTGTGTTTGTAAAAAGGACGTGAAATCAGAAGCCCTCCAGAGATTCTGCAAGGGTTTGAATGTGTGTGTAAAAAGGAAACGAAGTCAGAAGCCCTCTAGAGATTCTCCCATGGTGTGTGTTCGCGTGTGTTTGTGTAAAAAGGACACTAAATCAGAAGCCCTCTAAAGTTCTGCAAGGGTGTGAGTGTGTGTGTGTAAAAAGGACACGAAGTCAGAAGCCCTCCAGAGTTTCTGCAAGGTGTGTGTGTGTTTGTGTAAAAAGGACACAAAATCAGAAGCCTTGTAAAGATTCTGCAATGGTATGTGTGTGTGTGTGCGTGTGTGTGTGTAAAAAGGAGAAAAAGTCAGAAGCACTCCAGAGAGGCTGCAAGTGTGTGAGTGTGTGTTTAAAAAAGACACGAAGTCAGACCCTCCAGAGCTTCTGCCAGGGTATGTGTGTATGTGCGTGTCTAAAAAGGACACCAAATCAGAAGCCCTCCAGAGATTCTGCAAGGGTGCGTGTATGTGTGTGTAAAAAGGATACGGAGACAGAACCCCTCTAGACATTATGGAAGGGTATGAGTGTGTGTGTGTAAAAAGTACACAAAATCAGAAGCCCTCTTGAGATTCTGTAAGCGGGTGTGTGTGTGTGGGTAAAGGACATGAAGCCAGAAGTTCTCCAGGGATTCTGCAAGGTTATGAGCGTTAGTGTGTCTGTGTTTGTGTGTAAAATGGAAAAAGTCAGAAGCTTTCCAGAGTTTCTGCAGTTGGTTTTGTCTTTGTGTTTGTTTAAAAAGGACATGAAATTGGACGCGCTACAGAGATTCTGCAAGGGTGCGTGTATGTGTTTGTGTGTAAAAAGGACACGAAACCGGAAGCCTTCTAGAGACGCTTCAAGAGTGTTTGTGTGTGTGTGTGTGTTTGTAAAAAGGACATGAAATCAGAAGCCCTCCAGAGATTCTGCAAGGGTTTGAATGTGTGTGTAAAAAGGAAACGAAGTCAGAAGCCCTCTAGAGATTCTCCCATGGTGTGTGTGCGCGTGTGTTTGTGTAAAAAGGACACTAAATCAGAAGCCCTCTAAAGTTCTGCAAGGGTGTGAGTGTGTGTGTGTAAAAAGGACACGAAGTCAGAAGCCCTCCAGAGTTTCTGCAAGGTGTGTGTGTGTTTGTCTAAAAATGACACAAAATCAGAAGCCTTGTAAAGATTCTGCAATGGTATGTGTGTGTGTGCGTGTGTGTGTGTAAAAATGGAGAAAAAGTCAGAAGCACTCCAGAGATGCTGCAAGTGTGTGAGTGTGTGTTTAAAAAAGACACGAAGTCAGACCCTCCAGAGCTTCTGACAGGGTATGTGTGTGTGTGTGTGTGTGTGTGTGTTTAAAAAGGACACCAAAACAGAAGCCCTCCAGAGATTCTGCAAGGGTGCGTGTATGTGTATGTGGTTTAAGAGAACCCAAGCAGAAGCCCTCTAGCGAATCTGCAAGGCTATGAGTGTTAGTGTGTGTGTGTGTTGTGTGTAAAAGGGAAACGAAGTCAGAAGCGCTCCAAAGATTTCTCAAGGGTGCGTGTATGTTTGTGTGTATAAAGGAAACAAAATCAGAAGCCCTCTAGCGATTCTGCAAGGGTGTGTGTGTGTGTAAAGTGGACATGAAGTCAGAAGCCCTCCAGAGATTCAGCAAAGTTGTGTGTGTGTGTAAAAAGGGCACGAAGTCAAGCCCTCCAGATATTCTTCAACGGTTTGTGTGTGTGTGTGTGTACGTGTGCGTAAAAAGGACATGACGTCAGAAGTCCTCTAGAGATTCTGCAAGGGTGGGAGTGCGTGTGTGTAAAAAGGACACAACGTCAGAAGCCCTCCAGAGATTCTCCTATGGTACGAGTGTGAGCGTGTGTTTGTGTGTTTGTTTAAAAAGGACACGAACGCAGAAGCCCTATAAAGATTCTGCAACAGTGTGTATGTGTGTTTAAAAAAGGACACGAAGTCAGAAGACCTTTAGAGATTCTGCAAAGGTGTGAGTGTGTGTTTGTGTGTTTGTAAAAAGTACACGAATTCATAAGCCCTCCAGAGATTCTGCAAGGGTGTGATTTGTGTTTTTTTGTGTGTAAAGAGGACATGAAGTCAGAAGCCCTCTAGAGATTCTGCAAAGTTATTTGTGTGTGTGTGTGTGTGTGTGTGTGTGTGTGTTAAAAGGACATGAAGTCAGAAGCCCTCCAGAGATTCTGCAAGGATATGAGTGTGTGTGTTTGTGTAAAAAGGACACCAAATCAGAAGCCGTTTAAAGATTCTGCAACTGTGTGTGTGTGTGTGTGAGTGTAAAAAGGGGATGTCAGAAGCCCTCAAGAGATGCTGCAAGTGTGTGAGTGTGTGTGTTTAAAAAGGACACGAAGTCAGAAGGCCTCCAGAGCTTCTGCAAGTGTGTGTATATGTGTGTGTTTGTGTGTGTGTAAAAAGGACACGAAGTCAGATGCCCTTTACAGATTCTGCAAGGGTGTGTGTGTGTGTGTGTGTGTGTGTGTAAAAAGGACACTAAATCAGAAGCTCTCCAGAGATTCTGCAAGTGTGTGTGTGTGTGTAAAGGACACCAAATCAGAAGCCCTCCAGAGATTCTGCAAGGGTTTGTGTATGTGTATATGGTTTAAAAGGACCCAAAGTCAGAAGCCCTCTAGCGATTCTCCAAGGTTACGAGTGTGAGTGTGTGTTTTGTGTGCAAAA
Source organism: Tenrec ecaudatus (assembly GCF_050624435.1). NCBI lineage: Eukaryota > Metazoa > Chordata > Mammalia > Afrosoricida > Tenrecidae > Tenrec > Tenrec ecaudatus. Next base: position 102,351,255 of record NC_134543.1, on the reverse strand, counting down.
GCGACCCGAAGTCAGAAGCCCTCCAGAGATTTCTCAACGGTGGGTGTATGTGTGTGTGTGTTTGTGTGTGTGTCTAAAAAGGAAACAAAATCAGAAGCCCTCCAGGGATTCAGCAAGTGTGTGTGTGTGTGTGTGTAAAGAGGAAATGATGACAGAAGCTTCCCAGAGATTCAGCAAGGGTGTGAGTGTGTGTGAGTGTGTGTGTAAAAAGGACACGAAGTCAGAAACCCTCTAGAGATTCTGCAAGAGTATAAGTGTGAGTGTGCGTGTGTTAATAAATAGAACACGAAATCAGAAGCTCTCTAGAGATTCTGCAAGGGTGTGTTTGTGTGTAAAAACATGAAGTCACAAGCACTTCAGAGATTCTGCAAGGGTGTGATTTGTGTTTTTTTGTGTGTAAAGAGGACATGAAGTCAGAAGCCCTCTAGAGATTCTGCAAAGTTATTTGTGTGTGTGTGTGTGTGTTAAAAGGACATGAAGTCAGAAGCCCTCCAGAGATTCTGCAAGGATATGAGTGTGTGTGTTTGTGTAAAAAGGACACCAAATCAGAAGCCGTTTAAAGATTCTGCAACTGTGTGTGTGTGTGAGTGTAAAAAGGGGATGTCAGAAGCCCTCAAGAGATGCTGCAAGTGTGTTAGTGTGTGTGTTTAAAAAGGACACGAAGTCAGAAGGCCTCCAGAGCTTCTGCAAGGGTGAGTATATGTGTGTGTTTGTGTGTGTGTAAAAAGGACACGAAGTCAGATGCCCTTTACAGATTCTTCCAGGGTGTGAGTGTGTGTGTGTGTGTGTAAAAAGGACACTAAATCAGAAGCTCTCCAGAGATTCTGCAAGTGTGTGTGTGTGTGTAAAGGACACCAAATCAGAAGCCCTCCAGAGATTCTGCAAGGGTTTGTGTATGTGTATATGGTTTAAAAGGACCCAAAGTCAGAAGCCCTCTAGCGATTCTGCAAGGTTACGAGTGTGAGTGTGTGTGTTGTGTGCAAAAGCGACCCGAAGTCAGAAGCCCTCCAGAGATTTCTCAACGGTGGGTGTATGTGTGTGTGTGTTTGTGTGTGTGTGTAAAAAGGAAACAAAATCAGAAGCCCCCCAGGGATTCAGCAAGTGTGTGTGTGTGTGTGTGTAAAGAGGAAATGATGACAGAAGCCTTCCAGAGATTCAGCAAGGGTGGGAGTGTGTGTGTGTGTGTGTGTGTGTGTGTAAAAAGGACACGAAGTCAGAAACCCTCTAGAGATTCTGCAAGAGTATAAGTGTGAGTGTGCGTGTGTGTTAATAAATAGAACACGAAGTCAGAAGCTCTCTAGAGATTCTGCAAGGGTGTGTTTGTGTGTAAAAACATGAAGTCACAAGCACTTCAGAGATTCTGCAAGGGTACGAGTGTGTGTGTGTGTGTGTGTGTGAAAAGGTCACGAATTCAGAAGCCCTCCAGGGATTCTGTAAGGGTGTGTGTGTGTGTGTGTTTGTGTGTGTGTGTGTATGTAAGTGGGTAAAAAGGACACGAAGTCAGAAGCCCTCCAGAGATTCTTCAAGGGTGTGTGTGTAAAAAGGACACGAAGTCAGAAGCCCTGTAGAGATTCTGCAAGGATATGAGTGTGTGTGTGTGTGTGTTTGTGTATAAAAAGGACACGAAGGCAGAACCCCTCCACATTTACTGCAAAGGTGCATGTATGTGTGTGTAAAAAGGAAACGAAGTCAGAAGCCTTCTAGAGATTCTCCCATGGTGTGTGTGTTTGTGAATGTGTTTGTGTAAAAAGGACACTAAATCAGAAGCCCTCTAAAGTTCTGCAAGGGTGTGAGTGTGTGTGTGTGTGTGTGTGTGTAAAAAAGACACGAAGTCAGAAGCCCTCCAGACTTTCTGGAAGAGTGTGTGTGTGTTTGTGTAAAAAATGACATAAAATCAGAAGCCTTATAAAGATTCTGCAAGGTATGTGTGTGTGTGCGAGTGTGTGTTTGTAAAAAGGACATGAAGTCAGACATCCCTCCACAGATTCTGCAAGGGCTTGAATGTGTGTGTAAAAAGGAAAAGTCAGAAGCCCTCTAGAGATTCTCCCATGGTGTGTGTGTGTGTGTGTGTGTGTGTGTGTGTGTGAGAGAGAGTGCGTGTGTGTTAGTAAAAAGGACATGAAGTCAGAAGCCCTCCAGAGATTCTCCCATGGTGTGTGTGTGTGTGTGTTTGTGTCAAAATGACACTAAATCAGAAGCCGTCTAAAGTTCTGCAAGGGTGTGAGTTTGTGTGTGTAAAAAGGACACAAAGTCAGAAGCCCTCCAGTGTTTCTGCAAGGGTGTGCGTGTGTTTGTGTAAAAAGGAGACAAAATCAGAAGCCTTGTAAAGATTCTGCAATGGTATGTGTGTGTGTGTGCGCGTGTGTGTGTAAAAAGGAGAAGTCAGAAGCACTCCAGAGATGCTACAAGTGTGTGAGTGTGTGTTTAAAAAAGACACGAAGTCAGACACTACAGAGCTTCTGCCAGGGTGTATGCGTGTGTAGAAAGGACAGCAAATCAGAACCCCTCCAGAGATTCTGCAAGGGTGCGTGTATGTGTATGTGGTTTAAGAGGACCCAAGCAGAAGCCCTCAAGCGAATCTGCAAGGTTATGAGTGTGAGTGTGTTGTGTGCAAAAGGGAAACGAAGTCAGAAGCCCTCCAAAGATTTCTCAAGGGTGTGTGTATGTGTGTGTATAAAAAGGAAACAAAATCAGAAGCCCTCTAAAGATTCTGCATGGGTGTGTGTGCGTGTAAAGTGGACATGAAGTCAGAAGCCCTCCAGAGATTCAGCAAGGTTGTGTGTGTGTGTGTGTGTGTGTGTGTGTAAAAAGGATACGGAGACAGAACGCCTCTAGAGATTATGGAAGGGTATGAGTCTGTGTGAGTGTGTGTGTTTAAAAAGTACTCAAAATCAGAAGCCCTCCTGAGATTCTGTAAGCGGGTGTGTGTGTGTGGGAAAAGGACATGAAGCCAGAAGTTCTCCAGAGATTCTGCAAGGTTATGAGCGTTAGTGTGTCTGTGTTTGTGTGTAAAACGGAAAACGTCAGAAGCTTTCCAGAGTTTCTGCAGGTGTTTGTGTCTATGTGTGTGTGTGTGTAAAAAGGACATGAAATTGGACGCGCTAAAGAGATTCTGCAAGGGTGCGTGTATGTGTTTGTGTGTAAAAAGGACATGAAACGGGAAGCCTTCTAGAGATGCTTCAAAAGTGTTTGTGTGTGTGTGTGTGTTTGTAAAAAGGACATGAATTCAGAAGCCCTCCAGAGATTCTGCAAGGGTTTGAATGTGTGTGTAAAAAGGAAACGAAGTCAGAAGCCCTCTAGAGATTCTCCCATGACGTGTGTGCGTGTGTGTTTGTGTAAAAAGGACACTAAATCAGAAGCCCTCTAAAGTTCTGCAAGGGTGTGAGTGTGTTGGTGTAAAAAGGATACGAAGTCAGAAGCCCTCCAGAGTTTCTGGAAGGGTGTGTGTGTTTGTGTAAAAAGGACACAAAATCAGAAGCCTTGTAAAGATTCTGCAATGGTATGTGTGTGCGCGTGTGTGTGTAAAAAGGAGAAAAAGTCAGAAGCACTCCAGAGATGCTGCAAGTGTGTCAGTGTGTGTTTAAAAAGACACGAAGTCAGACCCTCCAGAGCTTCTGCCAGGGTGTGTGTGTGTGTGTAAAAAGGACACGAAGTCAGAAGCCCTCCAGAGTTTCTGCAAGGTGTGTGTGTGTGTGTTTGTACAAAAAGGACACAAAATCAGAAGCCTTGTAAAGATTCTGCAATGGTATGAGTGTGTGCGCGCGCGCGTGTGTGTGTAAAAAGGAGAAGAAGTCAGAAGCACTCCAGAGATGCTGCAAGTGTGTGAGTGTGTGTTTAAAAAAGACACGAAGTCAGACCCTCCAGAGCTTCTGCCAGGGTGTGTGTCTGTGTGCGTGTGTAAAAAGGACACCAAATCAGAAGCCCTGCAAAGAAACTGCAAGGGTGCGTGTCTGTGTGTGTAAAAAGGATACGGAGACACAACCCCTCTAGAGATTATGGAAGGGTATGAGTGTGTGTGAGTGTGTGTGTGTGTAAAAAGTACACAAAATCAGAAGCCCTCTTGAGATTCTGTAAGCGGGTGTGTGTGTGTGGGTAAAGGATATGAAGCCAGAAGTTCTCCAGAGATTCTGCAAGGTTAGAGCGTTAGTGTGTTTGTGTTTGTGTGTAAAATGGAAAAAGTCAGAAGCTTTCCAGAGTGTCTGCAGGTGGTTTTGTCTTTGTGTGTGTGTGTAAAAAGGACATGAATTTGGACGCGCTGAAGAGATTCTGCAAGGGTGCGTGTATGTGTTTGTGTGTAAAAAGGACACGAAACCGGAAGCCTTCTAGAGACGCTTCAAGAGTGTTTGTGTGTGTTTGTAAAAAGGACGTGAAATCAGAAGCCCTCCAGAGATTCTGCAAGGGTTTGAATGTGTGTGTAAAAAGGAAACGAAGTCAGAAGCCCTCTAGAGATTCTCCCATGGTGTGTGTTCGCGTGTGTTTGTGTAAAAAGGACACTAAATCAGAAGCCCTCTAAAGTTCTGCAAGGGTGTGAGTGTGTGTGTGTGTAAAAAGGACACGAAGTCAGAAGCCCTCCAGAGTTTCTGCAAGGTGTGTGTGTGTTTGTGTAAAAAGGACACAAAATCAGAAGCCTTGTAAAGATTCTGCAATGGTATGTGTGTGTGTGTGCGTGTGTGTGTGTAAAAAGGAGAAAAAGTCAGAAGCACTCCAGAGAGGCTGCAAGTGTGTGAGTGTGTGTTTAAAAAAGACACGAAGTCAGACCCTCCAGAGCTTCTGCCAGGGTATGTGTGTATGTGCGTGTGTAAAAAGGACACCAAATCAGAAGCCCTCCAGAGATTCTGCAAGGGTGCGTGTATGTGTGTGTAAAAAGGATACGGAGACAGAACCCCTCTAGACATTATGGAAGGGTATGAGTGTGTGTGTGTAAAAAGTACACAAAATCAGAAGCCCTCTTGAGATTCTGTAAGCGGGTGTGTGTGTGTGGGTAAAGGACATGAAGCCAGAAGTTCTCCAGGGATTCTGCAAGGTTATGAGCGTTAGTGTGTCTGTGTTTGTGTGTAAAATGGAAAAAGTCAGAAGCTTTCCAGAGTTTCTGCAGTTGGTTTTGTCTTTGTGTTTGTTTAAAAAGGACATGAAATTGGACGCGCTACAGAGATTCTGCAAGGGTGCGTGTATGTGTTTGTGTGTAAAAAGGACACGAAACCGGAAGCCTTCTAGAGACGCTTCAAGAGTGTTTGTGTGTGTTTGTAAAAAGGACGTGAAATCAGAAGCCCTCCAGAGATTCTGCAAGGGTTTGAATGTGTGTGTAAAAAGGAAACGAAGTCAGAAGCCCTCTAGAGATTCTCCCATGGTGTGTGTGCGCGTGTGTTTGTGTAAAAAGGACACTAAATCAGAAGCCCTCTAAAGTTCTGCAAGGGTGTGAGTGTGTGTGTGTAAAAAGGACACGAAGTCAGAAGCCCTCCAGAGTTTCTGCAAGGTGTGTGTGTGTTTGTCTAAAAATGACACAAAATCAGAAGCCTTGTAAAGATTCTGCAATGGTATGTGTGTGTGTGCGTGTGTGTGTGTAAAAATGGAGAAAAAGTCAGAAGCACTCCAGAGATGCTGCAAGTGTGTGAGTGTGTGTTTAAAAAAGACACGAAGTCAGACCCTCCAGAGCTTCTGACAGGGTATGTGTGTGTGTGTGTGTGTGTGTGTGTGTGTGTTTAAAAAGGACACCAAAACAGAAGCCCTCCAGAGATTCTGCAAGGGTGCGTGTATGTGTATGTGGTTTAAGAGAACCCAAGCAGAAGCCCTCTAGCGAATCTGCAAGGCTATGAGTGTTAGTGTGTGTGTGTGTTGTGTGTAAAAGGGAAACGAAGTCAGAAGCGCTCCAAAGATTTCTCAAGGGTGCGTGTATGTTTGTGTGTATAAAGGAAACAAAATCAGAAGCCCTCTAGCGATTCTGCAAGGGTGTGTGTGTGTGTAAAGTGGACATGAAGTCAGAAGCCCTCCAGAGATTCAGCAAAGTTGTGTGTGTGTGTAAAAAGGGCACGAAGTCAAGCCCTCCAGATATTCTTCAACGGTTTGTGTGTGTGTGTGTGTACGTGTGCGTAAAAAGGACATGACGTCAGAAGTCCTCCAGAGATTCTGCAAGGGTGGGAGTGCGTGTGTGTAAAAAGGACACAACGTCAGAAGCCCTCCAGAGATTCTCCTATGGTACGTGTGTGAGCGTGTGTTTGTGTGTTTGTTTAAAAAGGACACGAACGCAGAAGCCCTATAAAGATTCTGCAACAGTGTGTATGTGTGTTTAAAAAAGGACACGAAGTCAGAAGACCTTTAGAGATTCTGCAAAGGTGTGAGTGTGTGTTTGTGTGTTTGTAAAAAGTACACGAATTCATAAGCCCTCCAGAGATTCTGCAAGGGTGTGATTTGTGTTTTTTTGTGTGTAAAGAGGACATGAAGTCAGAAGCCCTCTAGAGATTCTGCAAAGTTATTTGTGTGTGTGTGTGTGTGTGTGTTAAAAGGACATGAAGTCAGAAGCCCTCCAGAGATTCTGCAAGGATATGAGTGTGTGTGTTTGTGTAAAAAGGACACCAAATCAGAAGCCGTTTAAAGATTCTGCAACTGTGTGTGTGTGTGTGTGAGTGTAAAAAGGGGATGTCAGAAGCCCTCAAGAGATGCTGCAAGTGTGTGAGTGTGTGTGTTTAAAAAGGACACGAAGTCAGAAGGCCTCCAGAGCTTCTGCAAGTGTGTGTATATGTGTGTGTTTGTGTGTGTGTAAAAAGGACACGAAGTCAGATGCCCTTTACAGATTCTGCAAGGGTGTGTGTGTGTGTGTGTGTGTGTGTGTGTGTAAAAAGGACACTAAATCAGAAGCTCTCCAGAGATTCTGCAAGTGTGTGTGTGTGTGTAAAGGACACCAAATCAGAAGCCCTCCAGAGATTCTGCAAGGGTTTGTGTATGTGTATATGGTTTAAAAGGACCCAAAGTCAGAAGCCCTCTAGCGATTCTCCAAGGTTACGAGTGTGAGTGTGTGTTTTGTGTGCAAAAGCGACCCGAAGTCAGAAGCCCTCCAGAGATTTCTCAACGGTGGGTGTATGTGTGTGTGTGTTTGTGTGTGTGTCTAAAAAGGAAACAAAATCAGAAGCCCTCCAGGGATTCAGCAAGTGTGTGTGTGTGTGTAAAGAGGAAATGATGACAGAAGCTTCCCAGAGATTCAGCAAGGGTGTGAGTGTGTGTGAGTGTGTGTGTAAAAAGGACACGAAGTCAGAAACCCTCTAGAGATTCTGCAAGAGTATAAGTGTGAGTGTGCGTGTGTTAATAAATAGAACACGAAATCAGAAGCTCTCTAGAGATTCTGCAAGGGTGTGTTTGTGTGTAAAAACATGAAGTCACAAGCACTTCAGAGATTCTGCAAGGGTGTGATTTGTGTTTTTTTGTGTGTAAAGAGGACATGAAGTCAGAAGCCCTCTAGAGATTCTGCAAAGTTATTTGTGTGTGTGTGTGTGTGTTAAAAGGACATGAAGTCAGAAGCCCTCCAGAGATTCTGCAAGGATATGAGTGTGTGTGTTTGTGTAAAAAGGACACCAAATCAGAAGCCGTTTAAAGATTCTGCAACTGTGTGTGTGTGTGAGTGTAAAAAGGGGATGTCAGAAGCCCTCAAGAGATGCTGCAAGTGTGTTAGTGTGTGTGTTTAAAAAGGACACGAAGTCAGAAGGCCTCCAGAGCTTCTGCAAGGGTGTGTATATGTGTGTGTTTGTGTGTGTGTAAAAAGGACACGAAGTCAGATGCCCTTTACAGATTCTTCCAGGGTGTGAGTGTGTGTGTGTGTGTGTGTAAAAAGGACACTAAATCAGAAGCTCTCCAGAGATTCTGCAAGTGTGTGTGTGTGTGTAAAGGACACCAAATCAGAAGCCCTCCAGAGATTCTGCAAGGGTTTGTGTATGTGTATATGGTTTAAAAGGACCCAAAGTCAGAAGCCCTCTAGCGATTCTGCAAGGTTACGAGTGTGAGTGTGTGTGTTGTGTGCAAAAGCGACCCGAAGTCAGAAGCCCTCCAGAGATTTCTCAACGGTGCGTGTATGTGTGTGTGTGTTTGTGTGTGTGTGTAAAAAGGAAACAAAATCAGAAGCCCTCCAGGGATTCAGCAAGTGTGTGTGTGTGTGTGTGAAGAGGAAATGATGACAGAAGCCTTCCAGAGATTCAGCAAGGGTGTGAGTGTGTGTGTGTGCGTGTGTGTGTGTAAAAAGGACACGAAGTCAGAAACCCTCTAGAGATTCTGCAAGAGTATAAGTGTGAGTGTGCGTGTGTGTTAATAAATAGAACACGAAGTCAGAAGCTCTCTAGAGATTCTGCAAGGGTGTGTTTGTGTGTAAAAACATGAAGTCACAAGCACTTCAGAGATTCTGCAAGGGTACGAGTGTGTGTGTGTGTGTGTGTGTGTGAAAAGGTCACGAATTCAGAAGCCCTCCAGGGATTCTGTAAGGGTGTGTGTGTGTGTGTGTGTGTGTGTAAAAAGGACATGAAGTCAGTAGCCCTCCAGAGATCCTGCATGGGTTTGAGGGTGAGTGCGGGTGTAAAAAAGACATGAAGGCGTAAGCCCTCCAGAGATTCTGAAATGATGTGTGTAATGTGTGTGTGTGTATATGCGTGTAAACAGGACACGATGTCAGAAGCCCTCCAGATATTCTGCTAGTGTATGTGTGCGAGTGTGTGTGTGTGTGTGCATGGGCAAAAAGACACGAATTCCGAAACCCTTGCAGAGATTCTGCAAGTGTGTGTGTGTGTGTGTGTGTGTGTGTAAAAAGGACACGAACTCAGAATCCCTCCTGAGATTCTGCAGGGATAGGATTGGGTGTGTGTGTAAAAAGGACACGAAGTAGGAAACCCTCCAGAGATTCTGCAAGGGTTTGAGTGAGTGTGAGTGAGTGTAAAAAGTACATGAAATCAGAAACCATCCAGAGATTCTGCAAGGGCGCGTGCATGTGTAAAAAACACGAAGTCAGAATCCCTTTATAGACTCAACAAGGGTATGAGTGTGGGTGTTTTTTTTTGTGTGTGTAAAAAGGAATAGAGGTCAGAAGCCCTCCAGAGATTCTTCAAGGTTAAGAGTTTGAGTGTGTGTGGGTGTCTGTAAAAAGGACACGAAGTCAGAAGACCTCCAGAGAATCATCAAGGGTGCGTGTATGTTTGTTTGTGTGTAAAAAGACCCGAAGTCAGAAGCCCTCTAGAGATTCTGCAAGGGAGTGTGTGTGTTGGGTGTATAAAAAAGACAACAAGTAAGAAGCACTCCAGAGATTCTGCAAGCGTATGGGCGTGAGTGTGTGTGTGTGTGTAAAGAGGACATGAAGTTGGAAGACCTCAAGAGATTCTGCAAGGGTGATTGTGTTTGTGTGTATAAAAACATGAAATCAGACTCCCTCAAGAGATTCTGCAAGGATGCGAGTATGTATGTGTGTGTGTGTGAGTGTGCGTAAAAAGGACATGAAGTCAGAAGCTCTTTAGAGATTTGGCAAGCGTACGGATTTGAGTGTGTGTGTCTCTGGGTGTAAAAATGACATGAGATCAGAACCACTCCAGAGATTCTGCAAGGTTGCGTGTATGTGTGTGTGTGTATGTCTGAAAAAGGAAACAAAATCAGAATCCCTCTAGCGTTCCAGAAAGCATGTGTGTGTGTGTGTTTGTGTGTGTGTGTAAAAAGGACATGAAGTCAGAAGCCCTCCGTAAATTCTGGAAGGGTATGAGTGTGAGTGTGTGTGTGTGTGTGTATGTGTGTGTAAAACGGACATGAAGTCAGTAGCCCTCCAGAGATTCTGCATGGGTTTGAGGGTGAGTGGGGGTGTAAAAAAGACATGAAGACGGAAGCCCTCGAGAGATTCTGCAAGGATGTGTGTAATGTGTGTGTGTGTATATGCGTGTAAAAAGGACACGATGTCAGAAGCCCTCCAGATATTCTGCTAGTGAATGAGTGCGAGTGTGTGTGTGTGTGCAAGGGCAAAAAGACACGAAGTCCGAAACCCTTGCAGAGATTCTGCAAGGGTGTGTGTGTGTGTGTAAAAAGGACACGAACTCCGAAGCCCTCCAGAGATTCTGCAGGGATAGGAGTGTGAGTGTGTGTGTGTGTGTGTGTGTGTAAAAAGGACACGAAGTAGGAAACCCTCCAGAGATTCTGCAAGGGTTTGAGTGAGTGTGAGTGAGTGTAAAAAGTACATGAAATCAGAAACCATCCAGAGATTCTGCAAGGGCGCGTGTATGTGTAAAAGACACGAAGTCAGAATCCCTTTATAGACTCAACAAGGGTATGAGTGTGGGTGTATTGTGTGTGTGTGTGTGTGTGTGTGTAAAAAGGAATAGAAGTCAGAAGCCCTCCAGAGATTCTTCAAGGGTAAGAGTGTGAGTGTGTGTGGGTGTCTATAAAAAGGACACGAAGTCAGAAGACCTCCAGAGAATCATCAAGGGTGCGTGTATGTTTGTTTGTGTGTAAAAAGACCCGAAGTCAGAAGCCCTCTAGAGATTCTGCAAGGGAGTGTGTGTGTTGGGTGCATAAAAAAGACAAGTAAGAAGCATTCCAGAGATTCTGCAAGCGTATGGTTGTGAGTGTGTGTGTGTGTGTGTGTTTGTAAAGGGGACATGAAGTCGGAAGACCTCAAGTGATTCTGCAAGGGTGATTGTGTGTGTGTGTATAAAAACATGAAATCAGACTCCCTCAACAGATTCTGCAAGGATGCGAGTATGTGCGTGTGTGTGTGTGTAAAATGGACACGAAGTCAGAGCCTTCTAGAGATTCTACAAGAGTGTGTATGTGTGTGTAAAAGGCACATGAAGTCAGAAGCCCTCTAGAGTTTCTTCAAGTGTGTGTGTGTGTTTTAAAAGGACACGTAGTCAGAATTCCTCTAGAGATTCAGCAAGTGTGTGTGTGTGTGTGTGCAAAGGACACGAAGTCAGAAGCCTTCTAGAGAGTCTTCCAGGGTATGTGTATGTGTGTGTGTTTGTGTGTAACCAGGACCCTAAGTCAGAAGGCGTCTAGAGATTCTGCAAGGGTATGAGTTTGAGTGTGTTTGTCTGTGTGTGTAAAAAGGACACAAAATCAGAACCCCTCCTAATTCTGCTAAGGTATGAGTGGTAGTGTGTGTGTGTGAGTGTGTAAAAAGACACGGAGTCAGAAGCCCTCCATATATTCTTCAACTGTGTGTGTGTGTGTGTAAAAAGGACACAAAGTCAGAAGCCCCCAGAGATTCTGTAAAGGTATGAGTGTTAGTGTGTGTGTGTGTGTGTGTGTGAGTGTGTGTAAAAAGGACATGAAGTCAGAAGCTCTTTAGAGATTCGGCAAGCGTATGGATTTGAGTGTGTGTGTCTCTGGGTGTTAAAATGACATGAGATCAGAACCACTCCAGAGATTCTGCAAGGTTGCATGTATGAGTGTGTGTGTCCGAAAAAGGAAACAAAATCAAAATCCCTCTAGCGATTCAGCAAGCATGTGTGTGTGTGTGTGTGTGTGTGTGTAAAAAGGACAATAAGTCAGTAGCCCTCCAGAGATTCTACATGGGCTTGAGGGTGAGTGGGGGTGTAAAAAAGACATGAAGACGGAAGCCCTCCAGAGATTCTGCAAGGATGTGTGTGTGTGTATTTGTGTGTAAAAGTGACACAATGTCAGAAGCCCTCCAGATGTTCTGCTAGTGTATGAGTGCGAGTGTGTGTGTGTGTGCATGGGCAAAAAGACACGAAGTCCGAAACCCTTGCAGAGATTCTGCAAGGGTGTGTGTGTGTAAAAAGGACACGAACTCAGAAGCCCTCCAGAGATTCTGCAGGGATAGGAGTGTGAGTGTGTGTGTGTGTGTGTGTGTGTAAAAAGGACACGAAGTACGAAGCCATCCAGAGGTGCTGTAGGTGTGAATGTGAGTTTGTGTGTGTGTGCAAAAAGCAAATGAATCAGCAGCTCTCCAGAGATTCTGCAAGGGTACGTTCATGTGTGTGTGTGTGTGTGTGTGTGCATGTAAATAGGACACGAAGTCTTAAGCCATCCAAAGATTCTGCAAGGGTGTTTGTGTGTGCTCGCGTATGTGTAAAATGACACGAAGTCAGAAGCCCTCAAGAGATTCTGCAAGGGTGTGTGAGTGTGTGTGTGTGTGTGTGTGTGTGACTGTGTTAATTGGACACGGAGTAAGAAGCCCTCCAGGTATTCTTCAATGTTGTGTGTGTGTGTGTAAAAAGGACACGACGTCAGAAGTCCTCACGAGATTCTTCAAGAGTGTGAGTGCGTGTGTGTAAAAAGGACACGAAGTCAGAAGCCCTCCAGAGATTCTCCAAGGGTATGAGTGTGAGTGTGTGTGTGTTTTTCTGTAAAAAGGACTCGAAGGCAGAAGCCCTATAAAGATTCTGCAACAGTGTTTGTGTGTGTGTGTGTTTAAAAAGGACACGAAGTCAGAAGCCCTTTAGAGATTTTGCAAATGTGTGATTGTGTGTTTGCGTGTTAGTAAAAAGTACACGAATTTATAAGCCCTCCAGAGATTCTCAAGGGTGTGATTTGTATTTTTTGTGTGTAAAAAGGACATGAAGTCAGAAGATCTCTAGACATTCTGCAAAGGTATTTGTGTGTGTGTGTGTTAAAAGGACATGAAGTCAGAAGCCCTCCAGAGATCCCGCAAGGGTATGAGTGTGACTGAGTGTTTGTGTGTGTAAAAAGGAGAGGAAGTCAGAAGGCCTCCAGAGATTCTGCAAGCGTTCGTGTATGTGTGTGTGTAATAAGGAGAGGAAGTCAGAAGCACTCTAGAGATTTGAAGGATTTGTGTTTATGTGTGTGTGAAAAAAGGAAAAGAAATTAGAATCCCTCCAGAGATTCTGTAGGGGTATGAGTGTGAATGTGTGTGTGTGTAAAAAGGACACGAAGTAGGAAACCCTCCAGAGATTCTGCAAGGGTTTGAGTGAGTGTGAGTGAGTGTAAAAAGTACATGAAATCAGAAACCATCCAGACATTCTGAAAGGGCGCGTGAATGTGTAAAAGGCACGAAGTCAGAATCCCTTTATAGACTCAACAAGGGTATGAGTGTGGGTGTTTGTGTGTGTGTGTGTGTAAAAAGGAATAGAAGTCAGAAGCCCTCTAGAGATTCTTCAAGGGTAAGAGTGTGAGTGTGTGTGGGTGTCTGTAAAAAGGACACGAAGTCAGAAGACCTCCAGAGAATCATCAAGGGTGCGTGTATGTTTGCTTGTGTGTAAAAAGACCCGAAGTCAGAAGCCCTCTAGAGATTCTGCAAGGGAGTGTGTGTGTTGGGTGCATAAAAAAGAGAACAGGTAAGAAGCACTCCAGAGATTCTGCAAGCGTATGGGTGTGAGTGTGTGTGTGTGTGTGTGTGTGTAAAGAGGACATGAAGTCGGAAGACCTCAAGAGATTCTGCAAGGGTGATTGTGTGTGTGTGTGTGTGTATAAAAACATGAAATCAGACTCCCTCAAGAGATTCTGCAAGGATGCGAGTATGTGTGTGTGTGTGCAAAATGGACACGAAGTCAGAAGCCCTCTAGAGATTCTTCATGGGTGTGTCTGTGTTTAAAAAGGACACGTAGTCAGAATTCCTCTAGAGATTCAGCAAGTGTGTGTGTACAAAGGACACGAAGTCAGAAGCCTTCTAGAGAGTCTTCAAGGGTGCGTGTATGTGTGTGTGTTTGTGTGTAACAAGGACCCTAAGTCAGAAGGCCTCTAGAGATTCTGCAAGGGTATGAGTTTGAGTGTGTTTGTCTGTGTGTGTAAAAAGGACACGAAATCAGAACCCCTCCAGACTCTGCAAGGGTATGAGTGCTAGTGTGTGTGTGTGTGTAAAAAAGACACGAAGTCAGAAGCCCTCTGGAGATTCTGCAAGGGTGTGTGTATGTGTGTGTGTGCATGTGTAAAAAGGAAACAAAATCAGAATCCCTCTAGCAGTTCAGCAAGGGTGTGTGTGTGTGTGTGTGTGTGACTGTGTTTAATGGACACGGAGTAAGAAGCCCTCCAGATATTCTTCAATGGTGTGTGTGTGTGTGTGTGTGTGTGTGTAAAAAGGACACGACGTCAGAAGTCATCACGAGATTCTGCAAGGGTGTGAGTGCGTGTGTGTAAAAATGACACGAAGTCAGAAGCCCTCCAGAGATTCTCCAAGGGTATGAGTGTGAGTGTGTGTGTGTTTTTGTGTAAAAAGGACACGAAGGCAGAAGCCCTATAAAGATTCTGCAACAGTGTTTGTGTGTGTGTGTGTGTTTAAAAAAGGACACGAAGTCAGAAGCCCTTTAGAGATTCTGCAAATGTGTGATTGTGTGTTAGTAAAAAGTACATGAATTTATAAGCCCTCCAGAGATTCTGCAAGGGTGTGATTTGTATTTTTTTGTGTGTAAAAAGGACATGAAGTCAGAAGCTCTCTAGAGATTCTGCAAAGGTATTTGTGTGTGTGTGTTAAAAGGACATGAAGTCAGAAGCCCTCCAGAGATTCCGCAAGGGAATGAGTGTGACTGAGTGTTTGTGTGTGTAAAAAGGAAAGGAAGTCAGAAGGCCTCCAGAGATTCTGCAAGCGTGCGTGTGTGTGTGTGCGTGTGTGTGTGTGTAATAAGGAGAGGAAGTCAGAAGCACTCTAGAGATTTTGCAAGGGTTTGTGTTTATGTGTGTGTAAAAAGGAAAAGAAATTAGAATCCCTCCAGAGATACTGTAGGGGTATGAGTGTGAGTGTGTGTGTGTGTGTGTGTGTGTGTGTGTAAAGGACACGAAGTAGGAAGCCCTCCAGAGATTCTGCAAGGGTATGAGTGAGTGTGAGTAAAAAGTACATGAAATCAGAAGCCATCCAGAGATTCTGCAAGGGCGCGTGTATGTGTAAAAGACACGAAGTCAGACTCGCTTTATAGACTCAACAAGGGTATGAGTGTGAGTGTTTGTGTGTGTGTGTGTGTAAAAAGGAATAGAAGTCAGAAGCCCTCCAGAGATTCTTCAAGGGTAAGAGTGTGAGTGTGTGTGGGTGTCTGTAAAAAGGACACAAAGTCAGAAGAACTCCAGAGAATCATCAAGGGTGCTTGTATGTTTGTTTGTGTGTAAAAAGACCAAAGTCATTAGCCCTCTAGAGATTCTGCAAGGGAGTGTGTGGGTTGGGTGTATAAAAAGACTGCAAGTAAGAAGCACTCCAGATATTCTGCAAGCATATGGGTGTGATTGTGTGTGTGTGTGTGTGTGTGTGTGTGTGTGTAAAGAAGACATGAAGTCAGAAGACCTCAAGAGATTCTGCATGGGTGATTTTGTGTGTGTGTGTGTGTGTATAAAACATGAAATCAGACTCCCTCAAGAGATTCTGCAAGGATGCGAGTATGTGTGTGAGTGTGTGTGTAAAATGGACACAAAATCAGAGCCTTCTAGAGATTCTACAAGAGTGTGTATGTGTTTGTAAAAGGAACATGAAGTCAGAAGCCCTCTAGAGATTCTTCAAGGGTGTGTGTGTTTATAAAGGACACGTAGTCAGAATTCCTCTAGAGATTCAGCAAGTGTGTGTGTGTGTACAAAGGACACGAAGTCAGAAGCCTTCTAGAGAGTCTTCCAGGGTATGTGTATGTGTGTGTGTTTGTGTGTAACAAGGACCCTAAGTCAGAAGGCCTCTAGAGATTCTGCAAGGGTATGAGTTTGAGTGTGTTTGTCTGTGTGTGTAAAAAGGACACGAAATCAGAACCCCTCATAATTCTGCAAAGGTATGAGTGGTAGTGTGTGTGTGTGTGAGTGTGTAAAAAGACACGGAGTCAGAAGCCCTCCAGATATTCTTCAACTGTGTGTGTGTGTGTGTGTAAAAAGGACACAAAGTCAGAAGACCCCAGAAATTCTGTAAAGGTATGAGTGTTAGTGTGTGTGTGTGTGTGTGAGTGTGTGTAAAAAGGACATGAAGTCGGAAGCTCTTTAGAGATTCGGCAAGCGTATGGATTTGAGGGTGTGTGTCTCTGGGTGTAAAAATGACATGAGATCAGAACCACTCCAGAGATTCTGCAAGGTTGCGTGTATGTGTGTGTGTGTGTGTCTGAAAAAGGAAACAAAATCAGAATCCCTCTAGCGATTCAGCAAGCATGTGTGTGTGTGTGTGTGTGTGTGTAAAAAGACATGAAGTTAGAAGCCCTCCATAAATTCTGGAAGGGTATGAGTGTGAGTGTGTGTGTGTGTGTGTGTGTGTGTGTGTAAAAAGGACATGAAGTCAGTAGCCCTCCCGAGATTCTGCATGGGTTTTAGGGTGAGTGGGGGTGTAAAAAAGACATGAAGACGGAAACCCTTCAGAGATTCTGCAAGGATGTGTGTGTGTATATGTGTGTAAAAAGGACACGATGTCAGAAGCCCTCCAGATATTCTGCTAGTGTATGAGTGCGAGTGTGTGTGTGTGTGTGTGTGTGCATGGGCAAAAAGACACATAGTCCGAAACCCTTGCAGAGATTCTGCAAGTGTGTGTGTGTGTAAAAAGGACACGAACTCACAAGCCCTCCAGAGATTCTGCAGGGATAGGAGTGTGAGTGTGTGTGTGTGTGTGTGTGTGTAAAAAGGACACGAAGTACGAAGCCATCGAGAGGTGCTGTAGGTGTGAGTGTGAGTTTGTGTGTGTGTGCAAAAAGCAAATGAATCAGAAGCTCTCCAGAGATTCTGCAAGGGTACGTTCATGTGTGTGTGTGTGTGTGTGTGTGTGTGCATGTAAATAGGACACGAAATCATAAGCCATCCAAAGATTCTGCAAGGGTGTGTGTGTGTGCTCGCGTATGTGTAAAATGACACGAAGTCAGAAGCCCTCAAGAGATTCTGCAAGGGTGTGTGAGTGTGTGTGTGTGTGTGTGTGTGTGGGACTGTGTTTAATGGACACGGAGTAAGAAGCCCTCCAGATATTCTTCAATGTTGTGTGTGTGTGTGTGTAAAAAGGACACGACGTCAGAAGTTCTCACGAGATTCTTCAAGGGTGTGAGTGCGTGTGTGTAAAAAGGACACGAAGTCAGAAGCCCTCCAGAGATTCTCCAAGGGTATGAGTGTGAGTGTGTGTGTGTTTTTCTGTAAAAAGGACTCGAAGGCAGAAGCCCTATAAAGATTCTGCAACAGTGTTTGTGTGTGTGTGTGTTTAAAAAAGGACATGAAGTCAGAAGCCCTTTAGAGATTCTGCAAAGGTGTGATTGTGTGTTTGCGTGTTAGTAAAAAGTACACGAATTTATAAGCTCTCCAGAGATTCTGCAAGGGTGTGATTTGTATTTTTTTGTGTGTAAAAAGGACATGAAGTCAGAAGCTCTCTAGACATTCTGCAAATGTATTTTTGTGTGTGTGTTAAAAGGACATGAAGTCAGAAGCCCTCCAGAGATCCCGCAAGTGTATGAGTGTGGCTGAGTGTTTGTGTGTGTAAAAAGGAGAGGAAGTCAGAAGGCCTCCAGACATTCTGCAAGCGTTCGTGTATGTGTGTGTGTAATAAGGAGAGGAAGTCAGAAGCACTCTAGAGATTTGAAAGGATTTGTGTTTATGTGTGTGTGTGAAAAGGAAAAGAAATTAGAATCCCTCCAGAGATTCTGTAGGGGTATGAGTGTGAGTGTGTGTGTGTGTAAAAAGGACACGAAGTAGGAAACCCTCCAGAGATTCTGCAAGGGTTTGAGTGAGTGTAAAAAGTACATGAAATCAGAAACCATCCAGAGATTCTGCAAGGGCGCGTGAATGTGTAAAAGCCACGAAGTAAGAATCCCTTTATAGACTCAACAAGGGTATGAGTGTGGGTGTTTGTGTGTGTGTGTGTGTGTGTGTGTGTAAAAAGGAATAGAAGTCAGAAGCCCTCTAGAGATTCTTCAAGGGTAAGAGTGTGAGTGTGTGTGGGTGTCTGTAAAAAGGACACGAAGTCAGAAGACCTCCAGAGAATCATCAAGGGTGTGTGTATGTTTGTTTGTGTGTAAAAAGACCCGAAGTCAGAAGTCCTCTAGAGATTCTGCAAGGGAGTGTGTGTGTTGGGTGTATAAAAAAGAGAACAGGTAAGAAGCACTCCAGAGATTCTGCAAGCGTATGGGTGTGAGTGTGTGTGTGTGTGTGTGTGTGTGTGTGTAAAGAGGACATGAAGTCGGAAGACCTCAAGATATTCTTCAAGGGTGATTGTGTGTGTGTGCGTGTATAAAAACATGAAATCAGACTCCTTCAACAGATTCTGCAAGGATGCGAGTATGTGTGTGTGTGTAAAATGGACAAGAAGTCAGAGCCTTCTAGAGATTCTACAAGAGTGTGTATGTGTGTGTAAAAGGAACATGAAGTCAGAAGCCCTCTAGAGATTCTTCAAGGGTGTGTGTGTGTTTAAAAAGGACACGTAGTCAGAATTCCTCTAGAGATTCAACAAGTGTGTGTGTGTGTACAAAGGACACGAAGTCAGAAGCCTTCTAGAGAGTCTTCAAGGGTGCGTGTATGTGTGTTTGTTTGTGTGTAACAAGGACCCTAAGTCAGAAGGCCTCTAGAGATTCTGCAAGGGTATGAGTTTGAGTGTTTGTCTGTGTGTGTAAAAAGGACACGAAATCAGAACCCCTCCTAATTCTGCAAGGGTATGAGTGCTAGTGTGTGTGTGTGTGTGTAAAAAAGACACGAAGTCAGAAGCCCTCTGAAGATTCTGCAAGGGTGTGTGTATGTGTGTGTGTATGCGTTTGTAAAAAGGAAACAAAATCAGAATCCCTCTAGCAGTTCAGCAAGGGTGTGTGTGTGTGATTGTGTGTGTAAAAATAACACGAAGAAGCCCTCTACCGATTCTGCAAGGGGTTGAGTTTGTGTGTGGGTGTAAAAAAGACGCAAAGTCAGAAGTCTCCAGAGATACTGCAAGCGAATGAATGTGAGTTTTTGCGTGTGTTTGTAAAAAGAACACGAAGTCAGAAGCTCTCCAGGGATTCCACAAGAACATGGATGTGTTTTTGTGTGTATGTGTGTGTATGTAAAAAGGACATGATGACAAAAGCCCTCCAGAGATTCTGCAAGGGTGTGTGTATGTGTGTGTGTGTGTGTGTGTGTGTGTCTGTGTTTAAAAAGGACTCGATGTCAGCAGACCTCCAGAGATTCTCCAAGGGTATGAGTGCTAGTGTGTGTGTGGGTGTGGGTGTGTGTGTAAAGAAGATACGATGTCAGAAGCCCTCCAGAGATTCTGCAAGGTTATGAGTGTGTTGTGTGTAAAAAGGACACGAAGTCAGAAGTACTCCCGAGATTCTGTAGATGTGAGTGTGAGTTTGTGTGTGTGTGTAAAAAGGACACCAAGTCAGAAGCTCTCCAAAAATTCTGCAAGGGTGCGTTTGTGTGTCTGTGTGTGTGTGTAAATAGGACACGAAGTCAGAAGCCCTCCAAAGATTCTGCAAGGATGTGCATGTGTGTGCGTGTGTATGTAAAAACGACACGATTCCCTACCTCTCCAGAGATTCTACTAGGGTGTGTGTGTGTGTGAGTGTGTAAAAGACTCGGAGTCAGAAGCCCTCCAGATATTCTTCAACTGTGTGTGTGTTCGTAAAAAGGACACAAAGTCAGAAGCCCCCAGAGATTCTGTAAAGGTATAAGTGATAGTGTGTGTGTGAGTGTGTGTGTTTGTGAGTGTGTGTAAAAAGGACATGAAGTCAGAAGCTCTTTAGAGATTCGGCAAGCGTATGGATTTGAGTGTGTGTGTCTCTGGGTGTAAAAATGACATGAGATCAGAACCACTCCAGAGATTCTGCAAGGTTGCGTGTATGTGTGTGTGTGTCTGAAAAAGGAAACAAAATTAGAAACCCTCTAGCGATTCAGCAAACATGTGTGTGTGTGTGTGTGTGTGTGTGTGTGTGTGTGTGTGTGTGTAAAAAGGACATGAAGTCAGAAGACCTCCGTAAATTCTGGAAGGGTATGAGTGTGAGTGTGAGTGTGAGTGTGAGTGTGTGAGTGTGTAAAAAGGACATGAAGTCAGTAGCCCTCCAGAGATTCTACATGGGTTTGAGGGTGAGTGGGGGTGTAAAAAAGACATGAAGACGGAAGCCCTCCAGAGATTCTGAAAGGATGTGTGTGTGTATATGTGTGTAAAAATGACACGATGTCAGAAGCCCTCCAGATATTCTGCTTGTATATGAGTGCGAGTGTGTGTGTGTGTGTGTGTGTGTGTGCATGGGCAAAAAGACACGAAGTCCGAAACCCTTGCGGAGATTCTGCAAGGGTGTGTGTGTGTAAAAAGAACACGAACTCAGAAGCCCTCCAGAGATTCTGCAGGGATAGGAGTGTGAGTGTGTGTGTGTGTGTGTGTAAAAAGGACACGAAGTACGAAGCCATCCAGAGGTGCTGTAGGTGTGAGTTTGTGTGTGTGTGCAAAAAGCAAATGAATCAGAAGCTCTCCAGAGATTTTGCAAGGGTACGTTCATGTGTGTTTGTGTGTGTGTGTGCATGTAAATAGGACACGAAATCATAAGCCATCCAAAGATTCTGCAAGTGTGTGTGTGTGTTCGCGTATGTGTAAAATGACACGAAGTCAGAAGCTCTCAAGAGATTCTGCAAGGGTGTGTGAGTGTGAGTGTGTGTGTGTGTGTGACTGTGTTTAATGGACACGGAGTAAGAAGCCCTCCAGATATTCTTCTATGTTGTGTGTGTGTGTGTGTGTGTGTAAAAAGGACACGACGTCAGAAGTCCTCACGAGATTCTTCAAGGGTGTGAGTGCGTGTGTGTAAAAAGGACACGAAGTCAGAAGCCCTCCAGAGATTCTCCAAGGGTATGAGTGTGAGTGTGTGTGTGTTTTTGTGTAAAAAGGACTCGAAGGCAGAAGCCCTATAAAGATTCTGCAACAGTGTTTGTGTGTGTGTGTGTTTAAAAAAGGACACGAAGTCAGAAGCCCTTTAGAGATTCTGCAAAGGTGTGATTGTGGGTTTGCGTGTTAGTAAAAAGTACACGAATTTATAAGCCCTCCAGAGATTCTGTAAGGGTGTGATTTGTATTTTTTGTGGGTTAAAAGGACATGAAGTCAGAAGCTCTATAGACATTCTGCAAAGGTATGTGTGTGTGTGTGTGTGTGTTAAAAGGACATGAAGTCAGAAGCCCTCCAGAGATCCCGCAAGGGTATGAGTGTGACTGAGTGTTTGTGTGTGTAAAAAGGAGAGGAAGTCAGAAGGCCTCCAGACATTCTGCAAGCGTTCGTGTATGTGTGTGTGCAATAAGGAGAGGAAGTCAGAAGCACTCTAGAGATTTGAAAGGATTTGTGTTTATGTGTGTGTGTAAAAAGGAAAAGAAATTAGAATCCCTCCAGAGATTCTGTACGGGTATGAGTGTGAGTGTGTGTGTGTGTGTAAAAAGGACACGAAGTAGGAAACCCTCCAGAGATTCTGCAAGGGTTTGAGTGAGTGTGAGTGAGTGTAAAAAGTACATGAAATCAGAAACCATCCAGAGATTCTGCAAGGGCGCGTGAATGTGTAAAAGGCACGAAGTCAGAATCCCTTTATAGACTCAACAAGGGTATGAGTGTGGGTGTTTGTGTGTGTGTGTGTGTGTGTAAAAAGGAATAGAAGTCAGAAGCCCTCGAGAGTTTCTTCAAGGGTAAGAGTGTGAGTGTGTGTGGGTGTCTGTAAAAAGGACACGAAGTCAGAAGACCTCCAGAGAATCATCAAGGGTGCGTGTATGTTTGCTTGTGTGTAAAAAGACCCGAAGTCAGAAGCCCTCTAGAGATTCTGCAAGGGAGTGTGTGTGTTGGGTGTATAAAAAAGAGAACAGGTAAGAAGCACTCCAGAGATTCTGCAAGCGTATGGGTGTGAGTGTGTGTGTGTGTGAGAAAAGAGGACATGAAGTCAGAAGACGTCAAGAGATTCTGCAAGGGTGATTGTGTGTGTGTGTGTGTGTATATAAAAACATGAAATCAGACTCCCTCAAGAGATTCTGCAAGGAACCAAGTATGTGTGTGTGTGTGTGTGTGTGTGTGTAAAATGGACACGAAGTCAGAAGCCCTCTAGAGATTCTTCAAGAGTGTGTGTGTGTTTAAAAAGGACACGTAGTCAGGATTCCTCTAGAGATTCAGCAAGTGTATGTGTGTGTGTACAAAGGACACGAAGTCAGAAGCCTTCTAGAGAGTCTTCAAGGGTGCGTGTATGTGTGTGTGTTTGTGTGTAACAAGGACCCTAAGTCAGAAGGCCTCTAGAGATTCTGCAAGGGTATGAGTTTGAGTGTGTTTGTCTGTGTGTGTAAAAAGGACACGAAATCAGAACCCCTCCTAATTCTGCAAGAGTATGAGTGCTAGTGTGTGTGTGTGTGTAAAAGAGACACGAAGTCAGAAGCCCTCTGGAGATTCTGCAAGGGTGTGTGTATATGTGTGTGTGCATGTGTAAAAAGGAAACAAAATCAGAATCCCTCTAGCAGGTCAGCAAGGGTGTGTCTGTGTGTGTGTGTGTGTGTGTGTAAAAATAACACGAAGTCAGAAGCCCTCTACCGATTCTGAAATGGGTTGAGAGTGTGTGTGTGTGTAAAAAAGACACAAAGTCAGAAGCCTCCAGAGATACTGCAAGCGAATGTGTGTGAGTTTTTGCGTGTGTTTGTAAAAAGAACACGAAGTCAGAAGCCCTCCAGAGATTCCACAAGAATATGGGTGTGTGCTTGTGTGTATGTGTGTGTATGTAAAAAGGCCATGATGACAGAAGCCCTCCAGAGATTCTGCAAGGGTGTGTGTGTATGTGTGTGTGTGTGTCTGTGTTTAAAAAGGACTCGATGTCAGCAGACCTCCAGAGATTCTGCAAGTGTATGAGTGCTAGTGTGTGTGTGGGTGTGGGTGTGTGTGTGTAAAGAAGACACGATGTCAGAAGCCCTCCAGAGATTCTGCAAAGTTATGAGTGTGTTGTGTGTAAAAAGGACACGAAGTCAGAAGTACTCCCGAGATTCTGTAAATGTGAGTGTGAGTTTGTGTGTGTGTGTAAAAAGGACACGAAGTCAGAAGCTCTCCAAAGATTCTGCAAGGGTGCGTTTGTGTGTCTGTGTATGTGTGTAAATAGGACACGAAGTCAGAAGCCCTCCAAAGATTCTGCAAGGATGTGCATGTGTGTGCGTGTGTATGTAAAAACGACACGATTCCCTAGCTCTCCAGAGATTCTACTAGGGTGTGTGTGTGTGTGAGTGTGTAAAACACTCAGAGTGAGAAGCCCTCCAGATATTCTTCAACTGTGTGTGTGTGCTTAAAAAGGACACAAAGTCAGAAGCCCCCAGAGATTCTGTAAAGGTATGAGTGCTAGTGTGTGTGTGTGTGAGTGTGTGTAAAAAGGACATGAAGTCAGAAGCTCTTTAGAGATTCGGCAAGCGTATGGATTTGAGTGTGTGTGTCTCTGGGTGTAAAAATGACATGAGATCAGAACCAGTCCAGAGATTCTGCAAGGTTGCGTGTATGTGTGTGTGTGTCTGAAAAAGGAAACAAAATCAGAATCCCTAGGCGATTCAGCAAGCATGTGTGTGTGTGTGTGTGTGTGTGTAAAAAGGACATGAAGTCAGAAGACCTCCGTAAATTCTGGAAGGGTATGAGTGTGAGTGTGTGTGTGTGTGTGAGTGTGTAAAAAGGACATGAAGTCAGTAGCCCTCCAGAGATTCTACATGGGTTTGAGGGTGAGTGGGGGTGTAAAAAAGACATGAAGACGGAAGCCCTCCAGAGATTCTGCAAGGATGTGTGTAATGTGTGTGTGTGTATATGCGTGTAAAAAGGACACGATGTCAGAAGCCCTCCAGATATTCTGCTAGTGTATGAGTGCGAGTGTGTGTGTGTGTGTGCATGGGCAAAAAGACACGAAGTCCGAAAGCCTTGCAGAGATTCTGCAAGGGTGTGTGTGTGTAAAAAGGACACGAACTCAGAAGCCCTCCAGAGATTCTGCAGGGATAGGAGTGTGAGTGTGTGTGTGTGTAAAAAGGACACGAAGTAGGAAAACCTCCAGAGATTCTGCAAGGGTTTGAATGAGTGTGAGTGAGTGTAAAAAGTACATGAAATCAGAAACCATCCAGAGATTCTGCAAGGGCGCGTTTATGTGTAAAAGACACGAAGTCAGAATCCTTTTATAGACTCAACAAGGGTATGAGTGTGGGTGTATTGTGTGTGTGTGTGTGTGTGTGTCTGTGTGTAAAAAGGAATAGAAGTCAGAAGCACTCCAGAGATACTTCAAGGGTAAGAGTGTGAGTGTGTGTGGGTGTCTGTAAAAAGGACACGAAGTCAGAAGACCTCCAGAGAATCATCAAGGGTGCGTGTATGTTTGTTTGTGTGTAAAAAGACCCGAAGTCAGAAGCCCTCTAGAGATTCTGCAAGGGAGTGTGTGTGTTGGGTGTATAAAAAAGACAACAAGTAAGAAGCACTCCAGAGATTCTGCAAGCGTATGGTTGTGAGTGTGTGTGTGTGTGTGTGTGTAAAGAGGACATGAAGTCGGAAGACCGCACGAGATTCTGCAAGGGTGATTGTGTGTGTGTGTGTGTATAAAAACATGAAATCAGACTCCCTCAACAGATTCTGCAAGGATGCGAGTATGTGCGTGTGTGTGTGTGTAAAATGGACACGAAGTCAGAGCCTTCTAGAGATTCTACAAGAGTGTGTATGTATGTGTAAAAGGCACATGAAGTCAGAAGCCCTCTAGAGACTCTTCAAGAGTGTGTGTGTGTTTAAAAAGGACACGTAGTCAGAATTCCTCTAGAGATTCAGCAAGTGTGTGTGTGTGTGCAAAGGACACGAAGTCAGAAGCCTTCTAGAGAGTCTTCCAGGGTATGTGTATGTGTGTGTGTTTGTGTGTAACAAGGACCCTAAGTCAGAAGGCCTCTAGAGATTCTGCAAGGGTATGAGTTTGAGTGTGTTTGTCTGTGTGTGTAAAAAGGACACGAAATCAGAACCCCTCCTAATTCTGCTAAGGCATGAGTGCTAGTGTATGTGTGTGTGTGTGAGTGTGTAAAAAGACACGGAGTCAGAAGCCCTCCAGATATTCTTCAACTGTGTGTGTGTGTATGTGTAAAAAGGACACAAAGTCAGAAGCCCCCAGAGATTCTGTAAAGGTATGAGTGTTAGTGTGTGTGTGTATGTGTGTGAGTGTGTGTAAAAGGACATGAAGTCGGAAGCTCTTTAGAGATTCGGCAAGCATATGGATTTTAGTGTGTGTGTCTCTGGGTGTAAAAATGACATGAGATCAGAACCACTCCAGAGATTCTGCAAGGTTGCGTGTATGTGTGTGTGTGTCTGAAAAAGGAAACAATATCAAAATCCCTCTAGCGATTCAGCAAGCATGTGTGTGTGTGTATGTGTAAAAAGGACATGAAGTCAGAAGACCTCCGTAAATTCTGGAAGGGTATGAGTGTGAGTGTGTGTGTGTGTGTGTGTGTGTGTGTGTAAAAAGGACATGAAGTCAGTAGCCCTCCAGAGATTCTGCATGGGTTTGAGGGTGAGTGGGTGTGTAAAAAAGACATGAAGACGGAAGCCCTCCAGAGATTCTGCAAGGATGTGTGTGTGTATATGTGTGTAAAAATGACACGATGTCAGAAGCCCTCCAGATATTCTGCTAGTGTATGAGTGCGAGTGTGTGTGTGTGTGTGCATGGGCAAAAAGACACGAAGTCCGAATCCCTTGCAGAGATTCTGCAAGGGTGTGTGTGTGTAAAAAGGACACGAACTCAGAAGCCCTCCAGAGATTCTGCAGGGATAGGAGTGTGAGTGTGTGTGTGTGTGTGTAAAAAGGAGAGGAAGTCAGAAGCACTCTAGAGATTTGGAAGGATTTGTGTTTATGTGTGTGTGTAAAAAGGAAAAGAAATTAGAATCCCTCCAGAGATTCTGTACGGGTATGAGTGTGAGTGTGTGTGTGTGTGTATAAAGGACACGAAGTAGGAAACCCTCCAGAGATTCTGCAAGGGTTTGAGTGAGTGTGAGTGAGTGTAAAAAGTACATGAAATCAGAAACCATCCAGAGATTCTGCAAGGGCGCGTGAATGTGTAAAAGGCACGAAGTCAGAATCCCTTTATAGACTCAACAAGGGTATGAGTGTGGGTGTTTGTGTGTGTGTGTGTGTGTGTAAAAAGGAAACAAAATCAGAATATCTCTAGCAGTTCAGCAAGGGTGTGTGTGTGTGTGTGTGTGTGTGTGTAAAAATGACACGAAGTAAGAAGCCCTCTACCGATTCTGCAAGGCGTTGAGTGTGTGTGTGGGTGTAAAAAACACACAAAGTCAGAAGCCTCCAGAGATACTGCAAGCGAATGAGTGTGAGTGTTTGCGTGTGTTTGTAAAAAGAACACGAAGTCAGAAGCCCTCCAGGGATTCCACAAGAATATGGGTGAGTGTTTGTGTGTATGTGTGTATATGTAAAAAGGACATGATGACAGAAGCCCTCCAAGATTCTGCAAGGGTGTGTGTATGTGTGTGTGTGTGTGTGTGTGTGTGTGTGTGTGTCTGTGTTTAAAAAGGACTCGATGTCAGCAGACCTCCTGAGATTCTGCAAGGGTATGAGTGCTAGTGTGTGTGTCTGGGGGGGGGGTTGTGTGTGTAAAGGAAAAACAATGTCAGAAGCCCTACAGAGATTCTGCAAGGGTATGAGTGTGTGTGTGAGTGTATGTGTAAAAAGGACACGAAGTCAGAAGTACTCCAGAGATTCTGTAGATGTGAGTGCGAGTTTGTGTGTGTGTGTGTAAAAAGGACACGAAGTCAGAAGCTCTCCAAAGATTCTGCAAGGGTGCGTTTGTGTGTCTGTGTGTGTGTGTAAATAGGACATGAAGTCAGAAGCCCTACAAAGATTCTGCAAGGATGTGCAGGTGTGTGCGTGTGTATGTAAAAACGACACGATTCCCTAGCTCTCCAGAGATTCTACTAGGGTGTGTGTGTGTGAGTGTGTAAAAAGACACGGAGTCAGAAGCCCTCCAGATATTCTTCAACTTTGTGTGTGTGTGTAAAAAGGACACAAAGTCAGAAGTCCCCAGAGATTCTGTAAAGGTATGAGTGCTAGTGTGTGTGTGTGTGTGTGAGTGTGTGTAAAAAGGACATGAATTTAGAAGTTCTTTAGAGATTTGGCAAGCATAAAGATTTGAGTGTGTGTGTCTGGGTGTAAAAATGACATGAGATCAGAACCACTCCAGAGATTCTACAAGGTTGCGTGTATGTGTGTGTGTGTGTCTGAAAAAGGAAACAAAATCAGAATCCCTCTAGCGTTCCAGCAAGCATGTGTGTGTGTGTGTGTGTTTGTGTGTGTGTGTAAAAAGGACATGAAGTCAGAAGCCATCCGTAAATTCTGGAAGGGTATGAGTGTGAGTGTGAGTGTGTGTGTGTGTGTGTGTGTGTGTGTAAAAAGGACATGAAGTCAGAAGCCATCCAGAGATTCTGCAAGGGTTTGAGGGTGAGTGGGGGTGTAAAAAAGACATGAAGACGGAAGCCCTCCAGAGATTCTGCAAGGATGTGTGTAATGTGTGTGTGTGTGTATATGCGTGTAAAAAGGACACGATGTTAGAAGCCCTCCAGATATTCTGCTAGTGTATGAGTGCGAGTGTGTGTGTGTGTGTGTGCATGGGGAAAAAGACACGAAGTCCGAAACCCTTGCAGAGATTCTGCAAGGGTGTGTGTGTGTAAAAAGGACACGAAGTCAGAAGCCCTCCAGAGATTCTGCAGGGATAGGAGTGTGAGTGTGTGTGTGTGTTAAAAGGACACGAAGTAGGAAACCCTCCAGAGATTCTGCAAGGGTTTGAGTGAGTGTGAGTGAGTGTAAAAAGTACATAAAATCAGAAACCATCCAGAGATTCTGCAAGGGCGCGTGCATGTGTAAAAGACACGAAGTCAGAATCCCTTTATAGACTCAACAAGTGTATG
The DNA here is from genome assembly GCF_050624435.1 of Tenrec ecaudatus. Taxonomy (NCBI): domain Eukaryota; kingdom Metazoa; phylum Chordata; class Mammalia; order Afrosoricida; family Tenrecidae; genus Tenrec; species Tenrec ecaudatus. The sequence continues at coordinate 102,323,541 of NC_134543.1, read as the reverse complement.
AGTGTGGGTGTTTTGTGTGTGTGTGTGTGTGTGTGTGTGTGTGTAAAAAGGAATAGAAGTCAGAAGCCCTACAGAGATTCTTCAAGGGTAAGAGTGTGAGTGTGTGTGGGTGTCTGTAAAAAGGACACGAAGTCAGAAGACCTCCAGAGAATCATCAAGGGTGCGTGTATGTTTGTTTGTGTGTAAAAAGACCCGAAGTCAGAAGCCCTCTAGAGATTCTGCAAGGGAGTGTGTGTGTTGGGTGTATAAAAAAGACAACAAGTAAGAAGCACTCCAGAGAGTCTGCAAGCGTATGGGTGTGAGTGTGTGTGTGTGTGTGTGTGTGTAAAGAGGACATGGAGTCGGAAGACCTCACAAGATTCTGCAAGGGTGATTGTGTGTGTGTGTGTGTGTGTGTATAAAAACATGAAATCAGACTCCCTCAACAGATTCTGCAAGGATGTGAGTATGTGTGTGTGTGTGTGTGTAAAATGGACACGAACTCAGAGCCTTCTAGAGATTCTACAAGAGTGTGTATGTGTGTGTAAAAGGCACATGAAGTCAGAAGCCCTCTAGAGATTCTTCAAGGGTGTGTGTGTGTTTAAAAAGGACACGTAGTCAGAATTCCTCTAGAGATTCAGCAAGTGTGTGTGTGTGTGTACAAAGGACACGAAGTCAGAAGCCTTCTAGAGAGTCTTCAAGGTTATGTTTATGTGTGTGTGTTTATGTGTAACAAGGACCCTAAGTCAGAAGGTCTCTAGAGATTCTGCAAGGGTATGAGTTTGAGTGTGTTTGTCTGTGTGTGTAAAAAGGACACGAAATCAGAACCCCTCCTAATTCTGCAAGGGTATGAGTGGTAGTGTGTGTGTGTGTGTGTGTAAAAAAGACACGAATTCAGAAGCCCTCTATAGATTCTGCAAGGATGTGTTTATGTGTGTGTGTGCGTGTGTAAAAAGGAAACAAAATCAGAATCCCTCTAGAAGTTCAGCAAGGGTGCGTGTGTGTGTGTGTGTGTGTGTGTAAAAATGACACGAAGTCAGAAACCCTCTACCGATTCTGCAAGGGGTTGAGTGTGTGTGTGGGGGTGTAAAAAAGACACAAAGTCAGAAACCTCCAGAGATACTGCAAGCGAATGAGTGTGAGTTTTTGCGTGTGTTTGTAAAAAAGAACACGAAGTCAGAAACCCTCCAGAGATTCCACAAGAATATGGGTGTGTGTTTGTGTGTATGTGTTTGTATGTAAAAAGGCCATGATGACAGAAGCCCTCAAGAGATTCTGCAAGGGTGTGTGTATGTGTGTGTGTGTGTGTGTGTGTGTGTGTGTGTTTAAAAAGGACTCGGTGTCAGCAGACTTCCAGAGATTCTGCAAGTGTATGAGTGCTAGTGTGTGTGTGTGTGTGTGTGTGTGTGTAAAGAAGACACGATGTCAGAAGCCCTCCAGAGATTCTGCAAGGGTATGAGTGCTAGTGTGTGTGTGTGTGTAAAAATGACTCGAATTCAGAAGTACTCCAGAGATTCTGTAGATGTGAGTGTGAGTTTGTGTGTGTGTGTAAAAAGGACACGAAGTCAGAAGCTCTCCAAAGATTCTGGAAGGGTGCGTTTGTGTGTCTGTGCATGTGTGTAAATAGGACACGAAGTCAGAAGCCCTCCAAAGATTCTGCAAGGATGTGCATGTGTGTGCGTGTGTATGTAAAAACGACACGATTCCCTAGCCCTCCAGAGATTCTACTAGGGTGTGTGTGTGTGTGAGTGTGTAAAACACTCAGAGTGAGAAGCCCTCCATATATTCTTCAACTGTGTGTGTGTGCTTAAAAAGGACACAAAGTCAGAAGCCCCCAGAGATTCTGTAAAGGTATGAGTGCTAGTGTGTGTGTGTTTGTGTGTGTGAGTGTGTGTAAAAAGGACATGAAGTCAGAAGCTCTTTAGAGATTCGGCAAGCGTACGGATTTGAGTGTGTGTGTCTCTGGGTGTAAAAATGACATGAGATCAGAACCACTCCAGAGATTCTGCAAGGTTGCGTGTATGTGTGTGTGTGTCTGAAAAAGGAAACAAAATCAGAATCCCTCTAGCGATTCAGCAAGCATGTGTGTGTGTGTATGTGTAAAAAGGACATGAAGTCAGTAGCCCTCCAGAGATTCTGCATGGGTTTGAGGGTGAGTGGGGGTGTAAAAAAGACATGAAGACGGAAGCCCTCCAGAGATTCTGCAAGGATATGTGTAATGTGTGTGTGTGTATATGCGTGTAAAAAGGACACGATGTCAGAAGCCCTCCAGATATTCTGCTAGTGTATGAGTGCGAGTGTGTGTGTGTGTGCATGGGCAAAAGACACGAAGTCCGAAACCCTTGCAGAGAATCTGCAAGTGTGTGTGTTCTAAAAAGGACACGAACTCAGAAGCCCTCCAGTGATTCTGCAGGGATAGGAGTGTGAGTGTGTGTGTGTGTAAAAAGGACACGAAGTTGGAAACCCTCCAGAGATTCTGCAAGGGTTTGAGTGAGTGTGAGTGAGTGTAAAAAGTACATGAAATCAGAAACCATCCAGAGATTCTACAAGGGCGCGTGTATGTGTAAAAGACACGAAGTCAGAATCCCTTTATAGACTCAACAAGGGTATGAGTGTTAGTGTATTGTGTGTGTGTGTGTGTGTGTGTGTGTAAAGGAATAGATGTCAGAAGCTCTCCAGAGATTCTTCAAGGGTAAGAGTGTGAGTGTGTGTGGGTGTCTGTAAAAAGGACACGAAGTCAGAAGACCTCCAGAGAATCATCAAGGGTGCGTGAATGTTTGTTTGTGTGTAAAAAGACCCGAAGTCAGAAGCCCTCTAGAGATTCTGCAAGGGAGTGTGTGTGTTGGGTGTATAAAAAAGACAACAAGTAAGAAGCACTCCAGAGAGTCTGCAAGCGTATGGTTGTGAGTGTGTGTGTGTGTGTGTGTGTGTGTGTAAAGAGGACATGAAGTCGGAAGACCTCACGAGATTCTGCAAGGGTGATTGTGTGTGTGTGTGTATAAAAACATGAAATCAGGCTCCCTCAAGAGATTCTGCAAGGATGCGAGTATGTGTATGTGTGTGTGTGTAAAATGGACACGAAGTCAGAGCCTTCTAGAGATTCTACAAGAGTGTGTATGTGTGTGTAAAAGGCACATGAAATCAGAAGGCCTCTAGAGATTCTTCAAGGGTGTGTGTGTGTTTAAAAAGGACACGTAGACAGAATTCCTCTAGAGATTCAGCAAGTGTGTGTGTGTGTGTGTACAAAGGACACGAAGTCTGAAGCCTTCTAGAGAGTCTTCAAGGGTGCGTGTATGTGTGTGTGTTTGTGTGTAACAAGGACCCTAAGTCAGAAGGCCTCTAGAGATTCTGCAAGGGTATGAGTTTGAGTGTGTTTGTCTGTGTGTGTAAAAAGGACACGAAATCAGAACCCCTCCTAATTCTGCAAAGGTATGAGTGGTAGTGTGTGTGTGTATGAGTGTGTAAAAAGACACGGAGTCAGAAGCCCTCCAGATATTCTTCAACTGTGTGTGTGTGTAAAATGGACACAAAGTCAGAAGACCCCAGAGATTCTGTAAAGGTATGAGTGTTAGTGTGTGTGTATGTGTGTGTGTGTGAGTGTGTGTAAAAAGGACATGAAGTCGGAAGCTCTTTAGAGATTCGGCAAGCGTATGGATTTTAGTGTGTGTGTCTCTGGATGTAAAAATGACATGAGATCAGAACCACTCCAGAGATTCTGCAAGGTTGCGTGTATGTGTGTGTGTGTCTGAAAAAGGAAACAAAATCAGAATCCCTCTAGCGATTCAGCAAGCATGTGTGTGTGTGTATGTGCAAAAAGGACATGAAGTCAGTAGCCCTCCAGAGATTCTGCATGGGTTTGAAAGTGAGTGGGGGTGTAAAAAGGACATGAAGACGGAAGCCCTCCAGAGATTCTGCTAGTGTATGAGTGCGAGTGTGTGTGTGTGTGCATGGGCAAAAGACACGAAGTCCGAAACCCTTGCAGAGATTCTGCAAGGGTGTGTGTGTGTAAAAAGGACACGAACTCAGAAGCCCTCCAGAGATTCTGCAGGGATAGGAGTGTGATTGTGTGTGTGTGTGTGTGTGTGTGTCTGAAAAAGGAAACAAAATCAGAATCCCTCTAGCGATTCAGCAAGCATGTGTGTGTGTGTGTGTGTGTGTGTGTGTGTAAAAAGGACATGAAGTCAGAAGCCCTCCGTAAATTCTGGAAGGGTATGAGTGTGAGTGTGTGTGTGTGTGTGTTTGTGTGTGTGTGTAAAAAGGACATGAAGTCAGTAGCCCTCCAGAGATTCTGCATGGGTTTGAGGGTGAGTGGGGGTGTAAAAAAGACATGAAGACGGAAGCCCTCCATAGATTCTGCAAGGATGTGTGTGTGTATATGTGTGTAAAAAGGACACGATGTCAGAAGCCCTCCAGATATTCTGCTAGTGTATGAGTGCGAGTGTGTGTGTGTGTGTGTGCATGGGCAAAAAGACACGAAGTCCGAAACCCTTGCAGAGATTCTGCAAGGGTGTGTGTGTGTAAAAAGGACACGAACTCAGAAGCCCTCCAGAGATTCTGCAGGGATAGGAGTGTGATTGTGTGTGTGTGTGTGTGTGTGCAAAAAGGACACGAAGTACGAAGCCATCCAGAGGTGCTGTAGGTGTGAGTGTGAGTTTGTGTGTGTGTGCAAAAAGCAAATGAATCAGAAGCTCTCCAGAGATTCTGCAAGGGTACGTTCATGTGTGTGTGTGTGTGTGTGTGTGTGCATGTAAGTAGGACACGAAATCATAAGCCATCCAAAGATTCTGCAAGGGTGTGCGTGTGTGCTCGCGTATGTGTAAAATGAAACGAAGTCAGAAGCCCTCAAGAGATTCTGCAAGGGTGTGTGAATGTGAGTGTTTGTGTGTGTGTGTGTGTGTGTGTGTGTGTGACTGTGTTTAATGGACACGGAGTAAGAAGCCCTCAGGATATTCTTCAAAGTTGTGTGTGTGTGTGTGTGTGTGTGTGTAAAAAGGACACGACGTCAGAAGTCCTCACGAGATTCTGCAAGGGTGTGAATGCGTGTGTGTAAAAAGGACACGAAGTCAGAAGCCCTCCAGAGATTCTCCAAGGGTATGAGTGTGAGTGTGTGTGTTTTTCTGTAAAAAGGACTCGAAGGCAGAAGCCCTATAAAGATTCTGCAACAGTGTTTGTGTGTGTGTGTGTTTAAAAAAGGACACGAAGTCAGAAGCCCTTTAGAGATTCTGCAAAGGTGTGATTGTGTGTTTGCGTGTTAGTAAAAAGTACACGAATTTATAAGCCCTCCAGAGATTCTGCAAGGGTGTGATTTGTATGTTTTTGTGTGTAAAAAGAACATGAAGTCAGAAGCTCTCTAGACATTCTGCAAAGGTATTTGTGTGTGTGTGTTAAAAGGACATGAAGTCAGAAGCCCTCCAGAGATCCCGCAAGGGTATGAGTGTGACTGAGTGTTTGTGTGTGTAAAAAGGAGAGGAAGTCAGAAGGCCTCCAGAGATTCTGCAAGCGTTCGTGTATGTGTGTGTGTAATAAGGAGAGGAAGTCAGAAGCACTCTAGAGATTTGGAAGGATTTGTGTTTATGTGTGTGTGTAAAAAGCAAAAGAAATTAGAATCCCTCCAGAGATTCTGTAGGGGTATGAGTGTGAATGTGTGTGTGTGTAAAAAGGACACGAAGTAGGAAACCCTCCAGAGATTCTGCAAGGGTTTGAGTGAGTGTGAGTGAGTGTAAAAAGTACATGAAATCAGAAACCATCCAGAGATTCTGCAAGGGCGCGTGAATGTGTAAAAGGCACGAAGTCAGAATCCCTTTATAGACTCAACAAGTGTATGAGTGTGGGTGTTTGTGTGTGTGTGTGTGTGTAAAAAGGAAACAAAATCAGAATATCTCTAGCAGTTCAGCAAGGGTTGTGTGTGTGTGTGTGTGTGTGTGCGTGTAAAAAGGAATAGAGGTCAGAAGCCCTCTAGAGATTCTTCAAGGGTAAGAGTGCGAGTGTGTGTGGGTGTCTGTAAAAAGGACACGAAGTCAGAAGACCTCCAGAGAATCATCAAGGGTGCGTGTATGTTTGTTTGTGTGTAAAAAGACCCGAAGTCAGAAGCCCTCTAGAGATTCTGCAAGGGAGTGTGTGTGTTGGGGGTATAAAAAAGACAAGTAAGAAGCACTCCAGAGATTCTGCAACCGTATGGGTGTGAGTGTGTGTGTGTGTCTGTGTGTGTGTAAAAAGGACATGAAGTCGGAAGACCTCAAGAGATTCTTCAAGGGTGATTGTGTGTGTGTGCGTGTATAAAAACATGAAATCAGACTCCCTCAAGAGATTATGCAAGGATGCGAGTATGTGTGTGTGTGTGTGTGTAAAATGGACACGAAGTCAGAGCCTTCTAGAGATTCTACAAGAGTGTGTATGTGTGTGTAAAAGGAATATGAAGTCAGAAGCCCTCTAGAGATTCTTCAAGGGTGTGTGTGTGTTTAAAAAGGACACGTAGTCAGAATTCCTCTAGAGATTCAACAAGTGTGTGTGTGTGTACAAAGGACACGAAGTCAGAAGCCTTCTAGAGAGTCTTCAAGGGTGCGTGTATGTGTGTGTGTTTGTGTGTAACAAGGACCCTAAGTCAGAAGGCCTCTAGAGATTCTGCAAGGGTATGAGTTTGAGTGTGTTTGTCTGTGTGTGTAAAAAGGACACGAAATCAGAACCCCTCCTAATTCTGCAAGGGTATGAGTGCTAGTGTGTGTGTGTGTGTGTGTGTGTAAAAAAGACACGAAGTCAGAAGCCCTATGGAGATTCTGCAAGGGTGTGTGTATGTGTGTGTGTGTACGTGTGTAAAAAGGAAACAAAATCAGAATCCCTTTAGCAGTTCAGCAAGGGTGTGTGTGATTGTGTGTGTAAAAATAACACGAAGTAAGAAGCCCTCTACCGATTCTGCAAGGGGTTGAGTATGTGTGTGGGTGTAAAAAAGACGCAAAGTCAGAAGTCTCCAGAGATACTGCAAGCGAATGAATGTGAGTTTTTGTGTGGGTTTGTAAAAAGAACACGAAGTCAGAAGCCCTCCAGGGATTCCACAAGAACATGGATGTGTTTTTGTGTTTATGTGTGTGTATGTAAAAAGGACATGATGACAAAAGCCCTCCAGAGACTCTGCAAGGGTGTGTGTATGTGTGTGTGAGTGTGTGTGTGTGTCTGTGTTTAAAAAGGACTCAATGTCAGCAGACCTCCAGAGATTCTGCAAGGGTATGAGTGCTAGTGTGTGTGGGTGTGTGTGTGTGTGTGTGTAAAGAAGACAGAATGTCAGAAGCCCTCCAGAGATTCTGCAAGGGTATGAGTGTGTGTGTGTGTAAAAAGGAGACGAAGTCAGAAGTACTCCAGAGATTCTGTAGATGTGAGTGTGAGTTTGTGTGTGTGTGTGTAAAAAGGACACAAAGTTAGAAGCACTCCAAAGATTCTGCAAGGATGTGCATGTGTTTGCGTGTGTATGTAAAAACAACACGATTCCCTAGCTCTTCAGAGATTCTACTAGGGTGTGGGTGTGTGTGTGTGTGAGTGTGTAAAAAGACTCAGAATCAGAAGCCCTCCAGATATTCTTCAACTGTGTGTGTGTGTGTAAAAAGGACACAAAGTCAGAAGCCCCCAGAGATTCTATAAAGGTATGAGTGCTAGTGTGTGTGTGTGTGTGTGTGTGTGAGTGTGTGTAAAAAGGACATGAAGTCAAAAGCTCTTTAGAGATTTGGCAAGCGTATGGATTTGAGTGTGTGTGTCTCTGGGTATAAAAATGACATGAGATCAGAACCACTCCAGAGATTCTGCAAGGTTGCGTGTATGTGTGTGTGTGTCTGAAAAAGGAAACAAAATCAGAATCCCTCTAGCGATTCAGCAAGCGTGTGTGTGTGTGTGTGTGTGTGTGTGTGTAAAAAGGACATGAAGTCAGAAGCCCTCCGTAAATTCTGGAAGGGTATGAGTGTGAGCGTGTGTGTGTGTGTGTAAAAAGGACATGAGGACAGTAGCCCTCCAGAGATTCTGCATGGGTTTGAGGGTGAGTGGGGGTGTAGAAAAGACACGAAGACGGAAGCCCTCCAGAGATTCTGCAAGGATGTGTGTAATGTGTGTGTGTGTATATGCGTGTAAAAAGGACACGATATCAGAAGCCCTCCAGATATTCTGCTAGTGTATGAGTGCGAGTGTGTGTGTGTGTACATGGGCAAAAAGACACGAAGTCCGAAACCCTTGCAGAGATTCTGCAAGGGTGTGTGTGTGTAAAAAGGACTCGAACTCAGAAGCCCTCCAGAGATTCTGCAGGGATAGGAGTGTGTGTGTGTGTGTGTGTGTGTGTGTAAAAAGTACATGAAATCAGAAACCATCCAGAGATTCTGCAAGGGCGCGTGTATGTGTAAAAGACACGAAGTCAGAATCCCTTTATAGACTCAACAAGGGTATGATTGTGGGTGTTTTGTGTGTGTGTAAAAAGGAATAGAAGTCAGAAGCCCTCCAGAGATTCTTCAAGGGTAAGAGTGTGAGTGTGTGTGGGTGTCTGTAAAAAGGACACGAAGTCAGAAGACCTCCAGAGAATCATCAAGGGTGCGTGTATGTTTGTTTGTGTGTAAAAAGACCCGAAGTCAGAAGCCCTCTAGAGATTCTGCAAGGGAGTGTGTGTGTTGGGGGTATAAAAAAGACAAGTAAGAAGCACTCCAGAGATTCTGCAACCGTATGGGTGTGAGTGTGTGTGTGTGTGTGTGTGTGTGTGTAAAGAGGACATGAAGTCAGAAGACCTCAAGAGATTCTTCAAGGGTGATTGTGTGTGTGTGCGTGTATAAAAACATGAAATCAGACTCCCTCAAGAGATTATGCAAGGTTGCGAGTATGTGTGTGTGTGTGTAAAATGGACACGAAGTCAGAGCCTTCTAGAGATTCTACAAGAGTGTGTATGTGTGTGTAAAAGGAACATGAAGTCAGAAGCCCTCTAAAGATTCTTCAAGGTTGTGTGTGTGTTTAAAAAGGACACGTAGTCAGAATTCCTCTAGAGATTCAACAAGTGTGTGTGTGTGTACAAAGGACACGAAGTCAGAAGCCTTCTAGAGAGTCTTCAAGGGTGCGTGTATGTGTGTGTGTTTGTGTGTAACAAGGACCCTAAGTCAGAAGGCCTCTAGAGATTCTGCAAGGGTATGAGTTTGAGTGTGTTTGTCTGTGTGTGTAAAAAGGACACGAAATCAGAACCCCTCCTAATTCTGCAAGGGTATGAGTGCTAGTGTGTGTGTGTGTGTGTGTAAAAAAGACACGAAGTCAGAAGCCCTATGGAGATTCTGCAAGGGTGTGTGTATGTGTGTGTGTGTACGTGTGTAAAAAGGAAACAAAATCAGAATCCCTTTAGCAGTTCAGCAAGGGTGTGTGTGATTGTGTGTGTAAAAATAACACGAAGTAAGAAGCCCTCTACCGATTCTGCAAGGGGTTGAGGGTGTGTGTGGGTGTAAAAAAGACGCAAAGTCAGAAGTCTCCAGAGATACTGCAAGCGAATGAATGTGAGTTTTTGTGTGGGTTTGTAAAAAGAACACGAAGTCAGAAGCCCTCCAGGGATTCCACAAGAACATGGATGTGTTTTTGTGTGTATGTGTGTGTATGTAAAAAGGACATGATGACAAAAGCCCTCCAGAGATTCTGCAAGGGTGTGTGTATGTGTGTGTGAGTGTGTGTGTGTGTCTGTGTTTAAAAAGGACTCAATGTCAGCAGACCTCCAGAGATTCTGCAAGGGTATGAGTGCTAGTGTGTGTGGGTGTGTGGGTGTGTGTGTGTAAAGAAGACAGAATGTCAGAAGCCCTCCAGAGATTCTGCAAGGGTATGAGTGTGTGTGTGTGTAAAAAGGAGACGAAGTCAGAAGTACTCCAGAGATTCTGTAGATGTGAGTGTGAGTTTGTGTGTGTGTGTGTAAAAAGGACACAAAGTCAGAAGCCCTTCAAAGATTCTGCAAGGATGTGCATGTGTTTGCGTGTGTATGTAAAAACAACACGATTCCCTAGCTCTTCAGAGATTCTACTAGGGTGTGTGTGTGTGTGTGTGTGTGTGTGTGAGTGTGTAAAAAGACTCGGAATCAGAAGCCCTCCAGATATTCTTCAACTGTGTGTGTGTGTGTAAAAAGGACACAAAGTCAGAAGCCCCCAGAGATTCTATAAAGGTATGAGTGCTAGTGTGTGTGTGTGTGTGTGTGAGTGTGTGCAAAAAGGACATGAAGTCAGAAGCTCTTTAGAGATTTGGCAAGCGTATGGATTTGAGTGTGTGTGTCTCTGGGTATAAAAATGACATGAGATCAGAACCACTCCAGAGATTCTGCAAGGTTGCGTGTATGTGTGTGTGTGTCTGAAAAAGGAAACAAAATCAGAATCCCTCCAGCGATTCAGCAAGCGTGTGCGTGTATGTGTGTGTGTGTGTGTGTGTGTGTAAAAAGGACATGAAGTCAGAAGCCCTCCGTAAATTCTGGAAGGGTATGAGTGTGAGCGTGTGTGGGTGTGTGTAAAAAGGACATGAAGACAGTAGCCCTCCAGAGATTCTGCATGGGTTTGAGGGTGAGTGGGGGTGTAGAAAAGACACGAAGACGGAAGCCCTCCAGAGATTCTGCAAGGATGTGTGTAATGTGTGTGTGTATATGCGTGTAAAAAGGACACGATATCAGAAGCCCTCCAGATATTCTGCTAGTGTATGAGTGCGAGTGTGTGTGTGTGTACATGGGCAAAAAGACACGAAGTCCGAAACCCTTGCAGAGATTCTGCAAGGGTGTGTGTGTGTAAAAAGGACTCGAACTCAGAAGCCCTCCAGAGATTCTGCAGGGATAGGAGTGTGTGTGTGTGTGTGTGTGTGTGTGTAAAAAGTACATGAAATCAGAAACCATCCAGAGATTCTGCAAGGGCGCGTGTATGTGTAAAAGACACGAAGTCAGAATCCCTTTGTAGACTCAACAAGGGTATGATTGTGTGTGTTTTGTGTGTGTGTAAAAAGGAATAGAAGTCAGAAGCCCTCCAGAGATTCTTCAAGGGTAAGAGTGTGAGTGTGTGTGGGTGTCTTTAAAAAGGACACGAAGTCAGAAGACCTCCAGAGAATCATCAAGGGTGCGTGTATGTTTGTTTGTGTGTAAAAAGACCCGAAGTCAGAAGCCCTCTAGAGATTCTGCAAGGGAGTGTGTGTGTTGGGTGTATAAAAAAGACAACAATTAAGAAGCACTCCAGAGATTCTGCAAGCGTATGGGTGTGAGTGTGTGTGTGTGTGTGTGTGTGTAAAGAGGACATGAAGTCGGAAGACCTCACAAGATTCTGCAAGGTTGATTGTGTGTGTGTATAAAAACATGAAATTAGACTCCCTCAAGAGATTATGCAAGGATGCGAGTATGTGTGTGTGTGTGGGTAAAATGGACACAAAGTCAGAGCCTTCTAGAGATTCTACAAGAGTGTGTATGTGTGTGTAAAAGGCACATGAAGTCAGAAGGCCTCTAGAGATTCTTCAAGGGTGTGTGTGTGTTTAAAAAGGACACGTAGTCAGAATTCCTCTAGAGATTCAGCAAGTGTGTGTGTGTGTGTGCAAAGGACACGAAGTCAGAAGCCTTCTAGAGAGTTCTTCAAGGGTGCGTGTATGTGTGTGTGTTTGTGTGTAACAAGGACCCTAAGTCAGAAGGCCTCTAGAGATTCTGCAAGGGTATGAGTTTGAGTGTGTTTGTCTGTGTATGTAAAAAGGACACGAAATCAGAACCCCTCCTAATTCTGCAAGGATATGAGTGGTAGTGTGTGTGTGTGTAAAAAAGACAGGAAGAAGAAGCCCTCTAGAGATTCTGCAAGGATGTGTGTATGTGTGTGTGTGCGTGTGTAAAAAGGAAACAAAATCAGAATCCCTCTAGCAGTTCCGCAAGGTGCGTGTGTGTGTGTGTAAAAATGACACGAAGTCAGAAGCCCTCTACCGATTCTGCAAGGGGTTGAGTGTGTGTGTGTGGGTGTAAAAAAGACACAAATTCAGAAGCCTCCAGAGATACTGCAAGCGAAAGAGTGTGAGTTTTTGCGTGTGTTTGTAAAAAGAGCACGAAGTCAGAAGCCCTCCAGAGATTCCAAAGAATATGGGTGTGTGTTTTTGTGTATGTGTGTGTATGTAAAAATGCCATGATGACAGAAGCCCTCCAGAGATTCTGTAAGGGTGTGTGTGTGTGTGTGTGTGTGTGTGTGTCTGTGTTTAAAAAGGACTCGATGTCAGCAGACCTCCAGAGATTCTGCAAGGGTATGAGTGCTAGTGTGTGTGCGTGTGTGTGTATGTGTGTAAAGAAGACACGATATCAGAAGCCCTCCAGAGGATCTGCAAGGGTATGAGTGTGCGTATGTGTGTAAAAAGGACACGAATTCAGAAGTTCTCCACATATTCTGTAGATGTGAGTGCGAGTTTGTGTGTGTGTGTAAAAAGGACACGAAGTCTGAAGCTCTCGAAAGATCCTGCAAGGGTGCGTTTGTGTGTCTGTGTATGTGTGTAAATAGGACACGAAGTCAGAAGCCCTCTAAATATTCTGCAAGGATGTGCATGTGTGTGCGTGTGTATGTAAAAACGACACGATTCCCTAGCTCTCCAGAGATTCTACTAGGGTGTGTGTGTGTGTGAGTGTGTAAAAAGACACGGAGTCAGAAGCCCTCCAGATATTCTTCAACTTTGTGTGTGTGTGTAAAAAGGACACAAAGTCAGAAGTCCCCAGAGATTCTGTAAAGGTATGAGTGCTAGTGTGTGTGTGTGTGTGTGTGTGAGTGTGTGTAAAAAGGACATGAAGTTAGAAGCTCTTTAGAGATTTGGCAAGCGTAAAGATTTGAGTGTGTGTGTCTCTGGGTGTAAAAATGACATGAGATCAGAACCACTCCAGAGATTCTGCAAGGTTGCGTGTATGTGGGTGTGTGTCTGAAAAAGGAAACAAAATCAGAATCCCTCTAGCGTTCCAGCAAGCATGTGTGTGTGTGTGTGTTTGTGTGTGTGTGTAAAAAGGACATGAAGTCAGAAGCCCTCCGTAAATTCTGGAAGGGTATGAGTGTGTGTGTGTGTGTGTGTGTGTGTGTGTGTGTGTGTGTGTAAAAAGGACATGAAGTCAGAAGCCCTCCAGAGATTCTGAAAGGGTTTGAGGGTGAGTGGTGGTGTAAAAAAGACATGAAGACGGAAGCCCTCCAGAGATTCTGCAAGGATGTGTGTAATGTGTGTGTGTGTGTGTGTATGCGTGTAAAAAGGACACGATGTCAGAAACCCTCCAGATATTCTGCTAGTGTATGAGTGTGAGTGTGTGTGTGTGTGTGTGCATGGGCAAAAAGACACGAAGTCCGAAACCCTTGCAGAGATTCTGCAAGGGTGTGTGTGTGTGTAAAAAGGACACGAACTCAGAAACCCTCCAGAGATTCTGCAGGGATAGGAGTTTGAGTGTGTGTGTGTGTTAAAAGGACACGAAGTAGGAAACCCTCCAGAGATTCTGCAAGGGTTTGAGTGAGTGTGAGTGAGTGTAAAAAGTACATAAAATCAGAAACCATCCAGAGATTCTGCAAGGGCGCGTGTATGTGTAAAAGACACGAAGTCAGAATCCCTTTATAGACTCAACAAGTGTATGAGTGTGGGTGTTTTGTATGTGTGTGTGTGTGTGTGTAAAAAGGAATAGAAGTCAGAAGACCTCCAGAGATTCTTCAAGGGTAAGAGTGTGAGTGTGTGTGGGTGTCTGTAAAAAGGACACGAAGTCAGAAGACCTCCAGAGAATCATCAAGGATGCGTGTATGTTTGTGTGTAAAAAGACCCAGTGTCAGAAGCCCTCTAGAGATTCTGCAAGGGAGTGTGTGTGTTGGGTGTATAAAAAAGTCAACAAGTAAGAAGCACTCCAGAGATTCTGCAACCGTATGGGTGTGAGTGTGTGTGTGTGTGTGTGTGTGTGTGTGTGTGTAAAGAGGACATGAAGTCGGAAGACCTCACAAGATTCTGCAAGGGTGATTGTGTGTGTGTGTGTGTGCATATAAAAACATGAAATCAGACTCCCTCAACAGATTCTGCAAGGATGCGTGTATGTGTGTGTGTGTGTGTGTGTGTGTGTGTGTGTGTGTGTAAAATGGACACGAAGTCAGAGCCTTCTAGAGATTCTACAAGAGTGTGTATATGTGTGTAAAAGGCACATGAAGTCCGAAGCCCTCTAGAGATTCTTCAAGGGTGTGTGTGTGTTTAAAAAGGACACGTAGTCAGAATTCCTCTAGAGATTCAGCAAGTGTGTGTGTGTGTACAAAGGACACGAAGTCAGAAGCCTTTTAGAGAGTCTTCAAGAGTATGTTTATGTGTGTGTGTTTATGTGTAACAAGGACCCTAAGTCAGAAGGTCTCTAGAGATTCTGCAAGGGTATGAGTTTGAGTGTGTTTGTCTGTGTGTGTAAAAAGGACACGAAATCAGAACCCCTCCTAATTCTGCAAGGGTATGAGTGGTAGTGTGTGTGTGTGTAAAAAAGACACGAATTCAGAAGCCCTCTATAGATTCTGCAAGGATGTGTGTATGTGTGTGTGTGCGTGTGTAAAAAGGAAACAAAATCAGAATCCCTCTAGAAGTTCAGCAAGGGTGCGTGTGTGTGTGTGTGTGTGTGTGTGTGTGTAAAAATGACACGAAGTCAGAAGCCCTCTACCGATTCTGCAAGGGGTTGAGTGTGTGTGTGTGGGTGTAAAAAAGACACAAAGTCAGAAGCCTCCAGAGATACTGCAAGCGAATGAGTGTGAGTTTTTGCGTGTGTTTGTAAAAAAGAACACGGAGTCAGAAGCCATCCAGAGATTCCACAAGAATATGGGTGTGTGTTTGTGTGTATGTGTGTGTATGTAAAAAGGCCATGATGACAGAAGCCCTCAAGAGATTCTGCAAGTGTCTGTGTATGTGTGTGTGTGTGTGTTTAAAAAGGACTCGATGTCAGCAGACCTCCAGAGATTCTGCAAGGGTATGAGTGCTAGTGTGTGTGTGTGTGTGTGTGTGTAAAGAAGACACGATGTCAGAAGCCCTCCAGAGATTCTGCAAGGGTATGAGTGTGTGTGTGTGTGTAAAAATTACTCGAATTCAGAAGTACTCCAGAGATTCTGTAGATGTGAGTGTGAGTTTGTGTGTGTGTGTAAAAAGGACACGAAGTCAGAAGTCTCCAAAGATTCTGCAAGGGTGCGTTTGCGTGTCTGTGTATGTGTGTAAATAGGAAACGAAGTCAGAAGCCCTCCAAAGATTCTGCAAGGATGTGCATGTGTGTGCGTGTGTATGTAAAAACGACACGATTCCCTAGCTCTCCAGAGATTCTACTAGGGTGTGTGTGTGTGTGTGAGTGTGTAAAAAGTCACGGAGGCAGAAGCCCTCCAGATATTCTTCAACTGTGTGTGTGTAAAAAGGACACAAAGTCAGAAGCCCCCAGAGATTCTGTAAAGGTATGAGTGCTAGTGTGTGTGTGTGTGTGTGTGTGTGTGAGTGTGTGTAAAAAGGACATGAAGTCAGAAGCTCTTTAGAGATTCGGCAAGCGTATGGATTTGAGTGTGTGTGTCTCTGGGTGTAAAAATGACATGAGATCAGAACCACTCCAGAGATTCTGCAAGGTTGCGTGTATGGGTGTGTGTCTCTGAAAAACGAAACAAAATCAGAATCCCTCTAGCGCTCCAGCAAGCATGTGTGTGTGTGTGTGTGTGTGTTTGTGTGTGTGTGTAAAAAGGACATGAAGTCAGAAGCCCTCCGTAAATTCTGGTAGGGTTTGAGTGTGAGTGTGTGTGTGTGTGTGTGTGTGTGTGTGTAAAAAGGACATGAAGTCAGAAGCATACCAGAGATTCTGCAAGGGTTTGAGGGTGAGTGGAGGTGTAAAAAAGACATGAAGACGGAAGCCCTCCAGAGATTCTGCAAGGATGTGTGTAATGTGTGTGTGTATGTGTGTGTATGCGTGTAAAAAGGACACAATGTCAGAAGCCCTCCAGATATTCTCCTAATGTATGAGTGCAAGTGTGTGTGTGTGTGCATGGGCAAAAAGACACGAAGTCCGAAACCCTTGCAGAGATTCTGCAAGGGTGTGTGTGTGTAAAAAGGACACTAACTCAGAAGCCCTCCAGAGATTCTGCAGGGATAGAAGTGTGAGTGTGTGTGTGTGTGTGTGTGTGAAAAAAGACACGCAGTAGGAAACCCTCCAGAGATTCTGCAAGGGTTTGAGTGAGTGTGAGTGAGTGTAAAAAGTACATGAAATCAGAAACCATCCAGAGATTCTGCAAGGGCGCGTGTATGTGTGAAAGACACGAAGTCAGAATCCCTTTATAGACTCAACAAGGGTATGAGTGTGGGTGTTTTGTGTGTGTGTAAAAAGGAATAGAAGTCAGAAGCCCTCCAGAGATTCTTCAAGGTTAAGAGTGTGAGTGTGTGTGGGTGTCTGTAAAAAGGACTCGAACTCAGAAGCCCTCCAGAGATTCTGCAGGGATAGGAGTGTGTGTGTGTGTGTGTGTGTAAAAAGTACATGAAATCAGAAACCATCCAGAGATTCTGCAAGGGCGCGTGTATGTGTAAAAGACACGAAGTCAGAATCCCTTTATAGACTCAACAAGGGTATGATTGTCGGTGTTTTGTGTTTGTGTATAAAGGAATAGAAGTCAGAAGCCCTCCAGAGATTCTTCAAGGGTAAGAGTGTGAGTGTGTGTGGGTGTCTGTAAAAAGGACATGAAGTCAGAAGACCTCCAGAGAATCATCAAGGGTGCGTGTATGTTTGTTTGTGTGTAAAAAGACCCGAAGTCAGAAGCCCTCTAGAGATTCTGCAAGGGAGTGTGTGTGTTGGGTGTATAAAAAAGACAACAAGTAAGAAGCACTCCAGAGAGTCTGCAAGCGTATGGGTGTGAGTGTGTGTGTGTGTAAAGAGGACATGAAGTCAGAAGACCTCACAAGATTCTGCAAGGGTGATTGTGTGTGTGTGTATAAAAACATGAAATCATACTCCCTCAAGAGATTATGCAAGGATGCGAGTATGTGTGTGTGTGTGTGTAAAATGGACACAAAGTCAGAGCCTTCTAGAGATTCTACAAGAGTGTGTATGTGTGTGTAAAATGCACATGAAGTCAGAAGCCCTCTAGAGATTCTTCAATGGTGTGTGTGTGTTTAAAAAGGACCCGTAGTCAGAATTCCTCTAGAGATTCAGCAAGTGTATGTGTGTGTACAAAGGACACGAAGTCAGAAGCCTTCTAGAGAGTCTTCAAGGGTGCGTGTATGTGTGTGTGTTTGTGTGTAACAAGGACCCTAAGTCAGAAAGCCTCTAGAGATTCTGCAAGGGTGTGTGTATGTGTGTGTGTGCGTGTGTAAAAAGGAAACAAAATCAGAATATCTCTAGCAGTTCAGCAAGGGTGTGTGTGTGTGTGCGTGTGTGTGTGTAAAAATGACACGAAGTAAGAAGCCCTCTACCGATTCTGCAAGGCGTTGAGTGTGTGTGTGGGTGTAAAAAACACACAAAGTCAGAAGCCTCCAGAGATACTGCAAGCGAATGAGTGTGAGTGTTTGCGTGTGTTTGTAAAAAGAACACGAAGTCAGAAGCCCTCCAGGGATTCCACAAGAATATGGGTGTGTGTTTGTGTGTATGTGTGTATATGTAAAAAGGACATGATGACAGAAGCCCTCCAGAGATTCTGCAAGGGTGTGTGTATGTGTGTGTGTGTGTGTGTCTGTGTTTAAAAAGGACTCGATGTCAGCAGACCTCCTGAGATTTTGCAAGGGTATGAGTGCTAGTGTGTGTGTCTCGGGGGGGGGGGTTGTGTGTGTAAAGGAAAAACAATGTCAGAAGCCCTCCAGAGATTCTGCAAGCGTATGAGTGTGTGTGTGTGTATGTGTAAAAAGGACACGAAGTCAGAAGTACTCCAGAGATTCTGTAGATGTGAGTGCGAGTTTGTGTGTGTGTGTGTAAAAAGGACACGAAGTCAGAAGCTCTCCAAAGATTCTGCAAGGGTGCGTTTGTGTGTCTGTATGTGTGTGTAAATAGGACACGAAGTCAGAAGCCCTCCAAAGATTCTGCAAGGATGTGCATGTGTGTGCGTGTGTATGTAAAAACGACACGATTCCCTAGCTCTCCAGAGATTCTACTAGGGTGTGTGTGTGAGTGTGTAAAAAGACACGGAGTCAGAAGCCCTCCAGATATTCTTCAACTGTGTGTGTGTGTATAAAGGACACAAAGTCAGAAGCCCCCATAGATTCTGTAAATGTATGAATGCTAGTGTGTGTGTGTGTGTGTTGTGAGTGTGTGTAAAAAGGACATGAAGTCAGAAGCTCTTTAGAGATTCGGCAAGCGTATGGATTTGAGTGTGTGTGTCTCTGGGTGTAAAAATGACATGAGATCAGAACCACTCCAGAGATTCTGTAAGGTTGTGTGTATGTGTGTGTGTGTCTGAAAAAGGAAACAAAATCAGAATCCCTCTAGCGATTCAGAAAGCATGTGTGTGTGTGTGTGTGTGTGTGTAAAAAGGACATGAAGTCAGAAGCCCTCCGTAAATTCTGGAAGGGTATGAGTGTGAGTGTGTGTGTGTGTGTGTGTAAAAAGGACATGAAGTCAGAAGCATACCAGAGATTCTGCAAGGGTTTGAGGGTGAGTGGCGGTGTAAAAAAGACATGAAGACGGAAGAGCTCCAGAGATTCTGCAAGGATGTGTGTAATGTGTGTGTGTGTGTGTGTGTATGCGTGTAAAAAGGACACGATGTCAGAAGCCCTCCAGATATTCTCCTATGTATGAGTGCAAGTGTGTGTGTGTGTGCATGGGGAAAAAGACACGAAGTCCGAAACCCTTGCAGAGATTCTGCAAGGGTGTGTGTGTGTAAAAAGGACACTAACTCAGAAGCCCTCCAGAGATTCTGCAGGGATAGAAGTGTGAGTGTGTGTGTGTGTGTGTGTGTGTGTGTAAAAAGGACACGCAGTTGGAAACCCTCCAGAGATTCTGCAAGGGTTTGAGTGAGTGTGAGTGAGTGTAAAAAGTACATGAAATCAGAAACCATCCAGAGATTCTGTAAGGGCGTGTGTATGTGTAAAAGACACGAAGTCAGAATCCCATTATAGACTCAACAAAGGTATGAGTGTGGGTGTTTGTGTGTGTGTTTAAAAAGGAATAGAAGTCAGAAGCCCTCCAGAGATTCTTCAAGGGTAAGAGTGTGAGTGTGTGTGGGTGTCTGTAAAAAGGACACGAAGTCAGAAGACCTCCAGAGAATCATCAAGGGTGCGTGTATGTTTGTTTGTGTGTAAAAAGACCCGAAGTCAGAAGCCCTCTAGAGATTCTGCAAGGGAGTGTGTGTGTTGGGTGTATAAAAAAGACAACAAGTAAGAAGCACTCCAGAGATTCTGCAAGCGTATGGGTGTGAGTGTGTGTGTGTGTGTGTGTGTGTGTGTGTGTAAAGAGGACATGAAGTCAGAAGACCTCAAGAGATTCTGCAAGGATGATTGTGTGTGTGTATAAAAACATGAAATCAGACTCCCTCAAGAGTTTCTACAAGGATGCGAGTATGTGTGTGTGTGTGTGTGTGTGTGTAAAATGGACACGAAGTCAGAGCCTTCTAGAGATTCTACAAGAGTGTGTATGTGTGTGTAAAAGGAACATGAAGTCAGAAGCCCTCTAGAGATTCTTCAAGGGTGTGTGTGTGTTTAAAAAGGACCCGTAGTCAGAATTCCTCTAGAGATTCAGCAAGTGTATGTGTGTGTACAAAGGACACGAAGTCAGAAGCCTTCTAGAGAGTCTTCAAGGGTGCGTGTATGTGTGTGTGTTTGTGTGTAACAAGGACCCTAACTCAGAAAGCCTCTAGAGATTCTGCAAGGGTGTGTGTCTGTGTGTGTGTGCGTGTGTAAAAAGGAAACAAAATCAGAATATCTCTAGCAGTTCAGCAAGGGTGTGTGTGTGTGTGCGTGTGTGTGTGTAAAAATGACACGAAGTAAGAAGCCCTCTACCGATTCTGCAAGGCGTTGAGTGTGTGTGTGGGTGTAAAAAACACACAAAGTCAGAAGCCTCCAGAGATACTGCAAGCGAATGAGTGTGAGTGTTTGCGTGTGTTTGTAAAAAGAACACGAAGTCAGAAGCCCTCCAGGGATTCCACAAGAATATGGGTGTGTGTTTGTGTGTATGTGTGTATATGTAAAAAGGACATGATGACAGAAGCCCTCCAGAGATTCTGCAAGGGTGTGTGTATGTGTGTGTGTGTGTGTGTCTGTGTTTAAAAAGGACTCGATGTCAGCAGACCTCCTGAGATTTTGCAAGGGTATGAGTGCTAGTGTGTGTGTCTCGGGGGGGGGGGGGTTGTGTGTGTAAAGGAAAAACAATGTCAGAAGCCCTCCAGAGATTCTGCAAGCGTATGAGTGTGTGTGTGTGTATGTGTAAAAAGGACACGAAGTCAGAAGTACTCCAGAGATTCTGTAGATGTGAGTGCGAGTTTGTGTGTGTGTGTGTAAAAAGGACACGAAGTCAGAAGCTCTCCAAAGATTCTGCAAGGGTGCGTTTGTGTGTCTGTATGTGTGTGTAAATAGGACACGAAGTCAGAAGCCCTCCAAAGATTCTGCAAGGATGTGCATGTGTGTGCGTGTGTATGTAAAAACGACACGATTCCCTAGCTCTCCAGAGATTCTACTAGGGTGTGTGTGTGAGTGTGTAAAAAGACATGGAGTCAGAAGCCCTCCAGATATTCTTCAACTGTGTGTGTGTGTATAAAGGACACAAAGTCAGAAGCCCCCATAGATTCTGTAAATGTATGAATGCTAGTGTGTGTGTGTGTGTGTTGTGAGTGTGTGTAAAAAGGACATGAAGTCAGAAGCTCTTTAGAGATTCGGCAAGCGTATGGATTTGAGTGTGTGTGTCTCTGGGTGTAAAAATGACATGAGATCAGAACCACTCCAGAGATTCTGTAAGGTTGTGTGTATGTGTGTGTGTGTCTGAAAAAGGAAACAAAATCAGAATCCCTCTAGCGATTCAGAAAGCATGTGTGTGTGTGTGTGTGTGTGTGTAAAAAGGACATGAAGTCAGAAGCCCTCCGTAAATTCTGGAAGGGTATGAGTGTGAGTGTGTGTGTGTGTGTGTGTAAAAAGGACATGAAGTCACAAGCATACCAGAGATTCTGCAAGGGTTTGAGGGTGAGTGGCGGTGTAAAAAAGACATGAAGACGGAAGAGCTCCAGAGATTCTGCAAGGATGTGTGTAATGTGTGTGTGTGTGTGTGTGTATGCGTGTAAAAAGGACACGATGTCAGAAGCCCTCCAGATATTCTCCTATGTATGAGTGCAAGTGTGTGTGTGTGTGCATGGGGAAAAAGACACGAAGTCCGAAACCCTTGCAGAGATTCTGCAAGGGTGTGTGTGTGTAAAAAGGACACTAACTCAGAAGCCCTCCAGAGATTCTGCAGGGATAGAAGTGTGAGTGTGTGTGTGTGTGTGTGTGTGTAAAAAGGACACGCAGTTGGAAACCCTCCAGAGATTCTGCAAGGGTTTGAGTGAGTGTGAGTGAGTGTAAAAAGTACATGAAATCAGAAACCATCCAGAGATTCTGTAAGGGCGCGTGTATGTGTAAAAGACACGAAGTCAGAATCCCATTATAGACTCAACAAAGGTATGAGTGTGGGTGTTTGTGTGTGTGTTTAAAAAGGAATAGAAGTCAGAAGCCCTCCAGAGATTCTTCAAGGGTAAGAGTGTGAGTGTGTGTGGGTGTCTGTAAAAAGGACACGAAGTCAGAAGACCTCCAGAGAATCATCAAGGGTGCGTGTATGTTTGTTTGTGTGTAAAAAGACCCGAAGTCAGAAGCCCTCTAGAGATTCTGCAAGGGAGTGTGTGTGTTGGGTGTATAAAAAAGACAACAAGTAAGAAGCACTCCAGAGATTCTGCAAGCGTATGGGTGTGAGTGTGTGTGTGTGTGTGTGTGTGTGTGTGTGTAAAGAGGACATGAAGTCAGAAGACCTCAAGAGATTCTGCAAGGATGATTGTGTGTGTGTATAAAAACATGAAATCAGACTCCCTCAAGAGTTTCTACAAGGATGCGAGTATGTGTGTGTGTGTGTGTGTGTGTGTAAAATGGACACGAAGTCAGAGCCTTCTAGAGATTCTACAAGAGTGTGTATGTGTGTGTAAAAGGAACATGAAGTCAGAAGCCCTCTAGAGATTCTTCAAGGGTGTGTGTGTGTTTAAAAAGGACCCGTAGTCAGAATTCCTCTAGAGATTCAGCAAGTGTATGTGTGTGTACAAAGGACACGAAGTCAGAAGCCTTCTAGAGAGTCTTCAAGGGTGCGTGTATGTGTGTGTGTTTGTGTGTAACAAGGACCCTAACTCAGAAAGCCTCTAGAGATTCTGCAAGGGTGTGTGTATGTGTGTGTGTGCGTGTGTAAAAAGGAAACAAAATCAGAATATCTCTAGCAGTTCAGCAAGGGTGTGTGTGTGTGTGCGTGTGTGTGTGTAAAAATGACACGAAGTAAGAAGCCCTCTACCGATTCTGCAAGGCGTTGAGTGTGTGTGTGGGTGTAAAAAACACACAAAGTCAGAAGCCTCCAGAGATACTGCAAGCGAATGAGTGTGAGTGTTTGCGTGTGTTTGTAAAAAGAACACGAAGTCAGAAGCCCTCCAGGGATTCCACAAGAATATGGGTGTGTGTTTGTGTGTATGTGTGTATATGTAAAAAGGACATGATGACAGAAGCCCTCCAGACATTCTGCAAGGGTGTGTGTATGTGTGTGTGTGTGTGTGTCTGTGTTTAAAAAGGACTCGATGTCAGCAGACCTCCTGAGATTTTGCAAGGGTATGAGTGCTAGTGTGTGTGTCTGGGGGGGAGGTTGTGTGTGTAAAGGAAAAACAATGTCAGAAGCCCTCCAGAGATTCTGCAAGGGTATGAGTGTGTGTGTGTGTATGTGTAAAAAGGACACGAAGTCAGAAGTACTCCAGAGATTCTGTAGATGTGAGTGCGAGTTTGTGTGTGTGTGTGTAAAAAGGACACGAAGTCAGAAGCTCTCCAAAGATTCTGCAAGGGTGCGTTTGTGTGTCTGTGTGTGTGTGTAAATAGGACACGAAGTCAGAAGCCCTCCAAAGATTCTGCAAGGATGTGCATGTGTGTGCGTGTGTATGTAAAAACGACACGATTCCCTAGCTCTCCAGAGATTCTACTAGGGTGTGTGTGTGAGTGTGTAAAAAGACACGGAGTCAGAAGCCCTCCAGATATTCTTCAACTGTGTGTGTGTGTATAAATGACACAAAGTCAGAAGCCCCCAGAGATTCTGTAAATGTATGAATGCTAGTGTGTGTGTGTGTGTGTGTTGTGAGTGTGTGTAAAAAGGACATGAAGTCAGAAGCTCTTTAGAGATTCGGCAAGCGTATGGATTTGAGTGTGTGTGTCTCTGGGTGTAAAAATGACATGAGATCAGAACCACTCCAGAGATTCTGCAAGGTTGTGTGTATGTGTGTGTGTGTGTGTAAAAAGGACATGAAGTCAGAAGCCCTCCGTAAATTCTTGAAGGGTATGAGTGTGAGTGTGTGTGTGTGTGTTTGTGTGTAAAAAGGACATTAAGTCAGTAGCCCTCCAGAGATTCTGCATGGGTTTGAGGGTGAGTGGGGGTGTAAAAAAGACATGAAGACAGATGCCCTCCAGAGATTCTGCAAGGATGTTTGTAATGTGTGTGTGTGTATATGCGTGTAAAAAGGACACATGTCAGAAGCCCTCCAGATATTCTGTAAGTGCATGAGTGCGAGTGTGTGTGTGTGTGCATGGGGAAAAAGACACGAAGTCCGAAACCCTTGCAGAGATTCTGCAAGGGTGTGTGTGTGTAAAAAGGACATGAACTCAGAAGCCATCCAGAGATTCTGCAGGGATAGAAGTGTGAGTGTGTGTGTGTGTGTGTGTGTGTGAAAAAAGACACGCAGTAGGAAACCCTCCAGAGATTCTGCAAGGGTTTGAGTGAGTGTGAGTGAGTGTAAAAAGTACATGAAATCAGAAACCATCCAGAGATTCTGCAAGGGCGCGTGTATGTGTGAAAGACACGAAGTCAGAATCCCTTTATAGACTCAACAAGGGTATGAGTGTGGGTGTTTTGTGTGTGTGTAAAAAGGAATAGAAGTCAGAAGCCCTCCAGAAATTCTTCAAGGTTAAGAGTGTGAGTGTGTGTGGGTGTCTGTAAAAAGGACTCGAACTCAGAAGCCCTCCAGAGATTCTGCAGGGATAGGAGTGTGTGTGTGTGTGTGTGTGTAAAAAGTACATGAAATCAGAAACCATCCAGAGATTCTGGAAGGGCGCGTGTATGTGTAAAAGACACGAAGTCAGAATCCCTTTATAGACTCAACAAGGGTATGATTGTCGGTGTTTTGTGTTCGTGTATAAAGGAATAGAAGTCAGAAGCCCTCCAGAGATTCTTCAAGGGTAAGAGTGTGAGTGTGTGTGGGTGTCTGTAAAAAGGACATGAAGTCAGAAGACCTCCAGAGAATCATCAAGGGTGCGTGTATGTTTGTTTGTGTGTAAAAAGACCCGAAGTCAGAAGCCCTCTAGAGATTCTGCAAGGGAGTGTGTGTGTTGGGTGTATAAAAAAGACAACAAGTAAGAAGCACTCCAGAGATTCTGCAAGCGTATGGGTGTGAGTGTGTGTGTGTGTAAAGAGGACATGAAGTCAGAAGACCTCACAAGATTCTGCAAGGGTGATTGTGTGTGTGTGTATAAAAACATGAAATCATACTCCCTCAAGAGATTATGCAAGGATGCGAGTATGTGTGTGTGTGTGTGTAAAATGGACACAAAGTCAGAGCCTTCTAGAGATTCTACAAGAGTGTGTATGTGTGTGTAAAAGACACATGAAGTCAGAAGCCCTCTAGAGATTCTTCAATGGTGTGTGTGTGTTTAAAAAGGACCCGTAGTCAGAATTCCTCTAGAGATTCAGCAAGTGTATGTGTGTGTACAAAGGACACGAAGTCAGAAGCCTTCTAGAGAGTCTTCAAGGGTGCGTGTATGTGTGTGTGTTTGTGTGTAACAAGGACCCTAAGTCAGAAAGCCTCTAGAGATTCTGCAAGGGTGTGTGTATGTGTGTGTGTGCGTGTGTAAAAAGGAAACAAAATCAGAATATCTCTAGCAGTTCAGCAAGGGTGTGTGTGTGTGTGCGTGTGTGTGTGTAAAAATGACACGAAGTAAGAAGCCCTCTACCGATTCTGCAAGGCGTTGAGTGTGTGTGTGGGTGTAAAAAACACACAAAGTCAGAAGCCTCCAGAGATACTGCAAGCGAATGAGTGTGAGTGTTTGCGTGTGTTTGTAAAAAGAACACGAAGTCAGAAGCCCTCCAGTGATTCCAAAAGAATATGGGTGTGTGTTTGTGTGTATGTGTGTATATGTAAAAAGGACATGATGACAGAAGCCCTCCAGAGATTCTGCAAGGGTGTGTGTATGTGTGTGTGTGTGTGTGTCTGTGTTTAAAAAGGACTCGATGTCAGCAGACCTCCTGAGATTTTGCAAGGGTATGAGTGCTAGTGTGTGTGTCTGGGGGGGGGGTTGTGTGTGTAAAGGAAAAACAATGTCAGAAGCCCTCCAGAGATTCTGCAAGCGTATGAGTGTGTGTGTGTGTGTATGTGTAAAAAGGACACGAAGTCAGAAGTACTCCAGAGATTCTGTAGATGTGAGTGCGAGTTTGTGTGTGTGTGTGTAAAAAGGACACGAAGTCAGAAGCTCTCCAAAGATTCTGCAAGGGTGCGTTTGTGTGTCTCTGTGTGTGTGTAAATAGGACACGAAGTCAGAAGCCCTCCAAAGATTCTGCAATGATGTGCATGTGTGTGCGTGTGTATGTAAAAACGACACGATTCCCTAGCTCTCCAGAGATTCTACTAGGGTGTGTGTGTGAGTGTGTAAAAAGACACGGAGTCAGAAGCCCTCCAGATATTCTTCAACTGTGTGTGTGTGTATAAAGGACACAAAGTCAGAAGCCCCCATAGATTCTGTAAATGTATGAATGCTAGTGTGTGTGTGTGTGTGTTGTGAGTGTGTGTAAAAAGGACATGAAGTCAGAAGTTCTTTAGAGATTCGGCAAGCGTATGGATTTGAGTGGTGTGTCTCTGGGTGTAAAAATAACATGAGATCAGAACCACTCCAGAGATTCTGTAAGGTTGTGTGTATGTGTGTGTGTGTCTGAAAAAGGAAACAAAATCAGAATCCCTCTAGCGATTCAGAAAGCATGTGTGTGTGTGTGTGTGTGTGTGTGTGTGTGTGTGTGTGTGTGTGTGTAAAAAGGACATGAAGTCAGAAGCCCTCCGTAAATTCTGGAAGGGTATGAGTGTGAGTGTGTGTGTGTGTGTGTGTGTAAAAAGGACATGAAGTCAGAAGCATACCAGAGATTCTGCAAGGGTTTGAGGGTGAGTGGCGGTGTAAAAAAGACATGAAGACGGAAGAGCTCCAGAGATTCTGCAAGGATGTGTGTGTGTGTGTGTGTGTGTGTATGCGTGTAAAAAGGACACGATGTCAGAAGCCCTCCAGATATTCTCCTATGTATGAGTGCAAGTGTGTGTGTGTGTGCATGGGGAAAAAGACACGAAGTCCGAAACCCTTGCAGAGATTCTGCAAGGGTGTGTGTGTGTAAAAAGGACACTAACTCAGAAGCCCTCCAGAGATTCTGCAGGGATAGAAGTGTGAGTGTGTGTGTGTGTGTGTGTGTAAAAAGGACACGCAGTTGGAAACCCTCCAGAGATTCTGCAAGGGTTTGAGTGAGTGTGAGTGAGTGTAAAAAGTACATGAAATCAGAAACCATCCAGAGATTCTGTAAGGGCGCGTGTATGTGTAAAAGACACGAAGTCAGAATCCCATTATAGACTCAACAAAGGTATGAGTGTGGGTGTTTGTGTGTGTGTTTAAAAAGGAATAGAAGTCAGAAGCCCTCCAGAGATTCTTCAAGGGTAAGAGTGTGAGTGTGTGTGGGTGTCTGTAAAAAGGACACGAAGTCAGAAGACCTCCAGAGAATCATCAAGGGTGCGTGTATGTTTGTTTGTGTGTAAAAAGACCCGAAGTCAGAAGCCCTCTAGAGATTCTGCAAGGGAGTGTGTGTGTTGGGTGTATAAAAAAGACAACAAGTAAGAAGCACTCCAGAGATTCTGCAAGCGTATGGGTGTGAGTGCGTGTGTGTGTGTGTGTGTGTGTGTGTGTAAAGAGGACATGAAGTCAGAAGACCTCAAGAGATTCTGCAAGGATGATTGTGTGTGTGTATAAAAACATGAAATCAGACTCCCTCAAGAGTTTCTACAAGGATGCGAGTATGTGTGTGTGTGTGTGTGTGTGTAAAATGGACACGAAGTCAGAGCCTTCTAGAGATTCTACAAGAGTGTGTATGTGTGTGTAAAAGGAACATGAAGTCAGAAGCCCTCTAGAGATTCTTCAAGGGTGTGTGTGTGTTTAAAAAGGACCCGTAGTCAGAATTCCTCTAAAGATTAAGCAAGTGTATGTGTGTGTACAAAGGACACGAAGTCAGAAGCCTTCTAGAGAGTCTTCAAGGGTGCGTGTATGTGTGTGTGTTTGTGTGTAACAAGGACCCTAAGTCAGAAAGCCTCTAGAGATTCTGCAAGGGTGTGTGTATGTGTGTGTGTGCGTGTGTAAAAAGGAAACAAAATCAGAATATCTCTAGCAGTTCAGCAAGGGTGTGTGTGTGTGTGTGTAAAAATGACACGAAGTAAGAAGCCCTCTACCGATTCTGCAAGGCGTTGAGTGTGTGTGTGGGTGTAAAAAACACACAAAGTCAGAAGCCTCCAGAGATACTGCAAGCGAATGAGTGTGAGTGTTTGCGTGTGTTTGTAAAAAGAACACGAAGTCAGAAGCCCTCCAGGGATACCACAAGAATATGGGTGTGTGTTTGTGTGTATGTGTGTATATGTAAAAAGGACATGATGACAGAAGCCCTCCAGAGATTCTGCAAGGGTGTGTGTATGTGTGTGTGTGTGTGTGTGTGTCTGTGTTTAAAAAGGACTCGATGTCAGCAGACCTCCTGAGATTTTGCAAGGGTATGAGTGCTAGTGTGTGTGTCTGGGGGGGGGGGGTTGTGTGTGTAAAGGAAAAACAATGTCAGAAGCCCTCCAGAGATTCTGCAAGGGTATGAGTGTGTGTGTGTGTATGTGTAAAAAGGACACGAAGTCAGAAGTACTCCAGAGATTCTGTAGATGTGAGTGCGAGTTTGTGTGTGTGTGTGTAAAAAGGACACGAAGTCAGAAGCTCTCCAAAGATTCTGCAAGGGTGCGTTTGTGTGTCTGTGTGTGTGTGTAAATAGGACACGAAGTCAGAAGCCCTCCAAAGATTCTGCAAGGATGTGCATGTGTGTGCGTGTGTATGTAAAAACGACACGATTCCCTAGCTCTCCAGAGATTCCACTAGGGTGTGTGTGTGAGTGTGTAAAAAGACACGGAGTCAGAAGCCCTCCAGATATTCTTCAACTGTGTGTGTGTGTATAAATGACACAAAGTCAGAAGCCCCCAGAGATTCTGTAAATGTATGAATGCTAGTGTGTGTGTGTGTGTGTGTGTTGTGAGTGTGTGTAAAAAGGACATGAAGTCAGAAGCTCTTTAGAGATTCGGCAAGCGTATGGATTTGAGTGGTGTGTCTCTGGGTGTAAAAATGACATGAGATCAGAACCACTCCAGAGATTCTGCAAGGTTGTGTGTATGTGTGTGTGTGTGTGTAAAAAGGACATGAAGTCAGAAGCCCTCCGTAAATTCTGGAAGGGTATGAGTGTGAGTGTGTGTGTGTGTTTGTGTGTAAAAAGGACATTAAGTCAGTAGCCCTCCAGAGATTCTGCATGGGTTTGAGGGTGAGTAGGGTGTAAAAAAGACATGAAGACAGATGCCCTCCAGAGATTCTGCAAGGATGTTTGTAATGTGTGTGTGTGTATATGCGTGTAAAAAGGACACATGTCAGAAGCCCTCCAGATATTCTGTAAGTGTATGAGTGCGAGTGTGTGTGTGTGTGCATGGGGAAAAAGACACGAAGTCCGAAACCCTTGCAGAGATTCTGCAAGGGTGTGTGTGTGTAAAAAGGACATGAACTCAGAAGCCATCCAGAGATTCTGCAGGGATAGGAGTGTGAGTGTGTGTGTGTGTGTGTGTGTGTGTGTTTAAAAAGGACACGCAGTAGGAAACCCTCCAGAGATTCTGCAAGGGTTTGAGTGAGTGTGAGTGAGTGTAAAAAGTACATGAAACAGAAACCATCCAAAGATTCTTCATGGGCGCGTGTATGTGTGGAAGACACGAAGTTAGAATCCCTTTATAGACTCAACAAGGGTAAGAGTGTGGGTGTTTGTGTGTGTGTGTGTGTGTGTGTGTGTGTAAAAAGGAATTGAAGTCAAAAGCCCTCCAGAGATTCTTCAAGGTTAAGAGTGTGAGTGTGTGTGCGTGTCTGTAAAAAGGACACGAAGTCAGAAGACCTCCAGAGAATCATCAAGGGTGCGTGTATGTTTGTTTGTGTGTAAAGAGACCCGAAGTCAGAAGCCCTCTAGAGATTCTGCAAGGGAGTGTGTGTGTTGGGTGTATAAAAAAAGACAACAAGTAAGAAGCACTCCAGAGATTCTGCAAGCGTATGGGTGTGAGTGTGTGTGTGTGTGTGTGTAAAGAGGACATGAAGTCAGAAGACCTCAATAGATTCTCCAAGGGTGATTGTGTGTGTGTGCGTATATAAAAACATGAAATCAGACTCCCTCAAGAGATTCTGCAAGGATGCGAGTATGTGTGTGTGTGTGTGTGTGTGTGTGTGTGTAAAATGGACACGAAGTCAGAGCCTTCTAGAGATTCTACAAGAGTGTGTATGTGTGTGTAAAAGGAACATGAAGTCAGAAGCCCTCTAGAGATTCTTCAAGGGTGTGTGTGTGTTTAAAAAGGACACGTAGTCAGAATTCCTCTAGAGATTCAGAAGTGTGTGTGTGTGTGTTCAAACGACGCGAAGTCAGAAGCCTTCTAGAGAGTCTTCAAGGGTATGTTTATGTGTGTGTGTTTATGTGTAACAAGGAGCCTAAGTCAGAAGGTCTCTAGAGATTCTGCAAGGGTATGAGTTTGAGTGTGTTTGTCTGTGTGTGTAAAAAGGACACGAAATCAGAACCCCTCCTAATTCTGCAAGGGTATGAGTGGTAGTGTGTGTGTGTGTGTGTGTGTGTAAAAAAGACACGAATTCAGAAGCCCTCTATAGATTCTGCAATGATGTGTGTATGTGTGTGTGTGTGTGTAAAAAGGAAACAAAATCAGAATCCCTCCAGAAGTTCAGCAAGGGTGCGTGTGTGTGTGTGTGTGTGTGTGTGTGTAAAAATGACACGAAGTCAGAAGCCCTCTACCGATTCTGCAAGGGGTTGAGTGTGTGTGTGTGGGTGTAAAAAAGACACAAATTCAGAAGCCTCCAGAGATACTGCAAGCGAATGAGTGTGAGTTTTTGCGTGTGTTTGTAAAAAAGAACACGAAGTCAGAAGCCCTCCAGAGATTCCACAAGAATATGGGTGTGTGTTTGTGTGTATGTGTGTGTATGTAAAAAGGCCATGATGACAGAAGCCCTCAAGAGATTCTGCAAGGGTGTGTGTATGTGTGTGTGTGTGTGTGTGTGTGTGTGTTTAAAAAGGACTCGATGTCAGCAGACCTCCAGAGATTCTGCAAGGGTATGAGTGCTAGTGTGTGTGTGTGTGTGTAAAGAAGACACGATGTCAGAAGCCCTCCAGAGATTCTGCAAGGGTATGAGTGTGTGTGTGTGTGTGTGTGTAAAAATGACTCGAATTCAGAAGTACTCCAGAGATTCGGTAGATGTGAGTGTGAGTTTGTGTGTGTGTGTAAAAAGGACACGAAGTCAGAAGCTCTCCAAAGATTCTGCAAGGGTGCGTTTGTGTGTCTCTGTATGTGTGTAAATAGGACACGAAGTCAGAAGCCCTCCAAAGATTCTGCAAGGATGTGCATGTGTGTGCGTGTGTATGTAAAAACGACACGATTCCCTAGCTCTCCAGAGATTCTACTAGGGTGTGTGTGTGAGTGTGTAAAAAGACACGGAGTCAGAAGCCCTCCAGATATTCTTCAACTGTGTGTGTGTGTATAAATGACACAAAGTCAGAAGCCCCCAGAGATTCTGTAAATGTATGAATGCTAGTGTGTGTGTGTGTGTGTGTTGTGAGTGTGTGTAAAAAGGACATGAAGTCAGAAGCTCTTTAGAGATTCGGCAAGCGTATGGATTTGAGTGGTGTGTCTCTGGGTGTAAAAATGACATGAGATCAGAAACACTCCAGAGATTCTGTAAGGTTGTGTGTATGTGTGTGTGTGTCTGAAAAAGGAAACAAAATCAGAATCCCTCTAGCGATTCAGCAAGCATGTGTGTGTGTGTGTAAAAAGGACATGAAGTCAGAAGCCCTCCGTAAATTCTGGAAGGGTATGAGTGTGAGTGTGTGTGTGTGTGTTTGTGTGTAAAAAGGACATGAAGTCAGTAGCCCTCCAGAGATTCTGCATGGGTTTGAGGGTGAGTGGGGGTGTAAAAAAGACATGAAGACAGATGCCCTCCAGAGATTCTGCAAGGATGTTTGTAATGTGTGTGTGTGTATATGCGTGTAAAAAGGACACATGTCAGAAGCCCTCCAGATATTCTGTAAGTGTATGAGTGCGAGTGTGTGTGTGTGTGCATGGGGAAAAAGACACGAAGTCCGAAACCCTTGCAGAGATTCTGCAAGGGTGTGTGTGTGTAAAAAGGACATGAACTCAGAAGCCATCCAGAGATTCTGCAGGGATAGGAGTGTGAGTGTGTGTGTGTGTGTGTGTGTGTGTTTAAAAAGGACACGCAGTAGGAAACCCTCCAGAGATTCTGCAAGGGTTTGAGTGAGTGTGAGTGACTGTAAAAAGTACATGAAACAGAAACCATCCAGAGATTCTTCAAGGGCGCGTGTATGTGTGGAAGACACGAAGTTAGAATCCCTTTATAGACTCAACAAGGGTAAGAGTGTGGGTGTTTGTGTGTGTGTGTGTGTGTGTGTGTGTGTGTGTAAAAAGGAATTGAAGTCAAAAGCCCTCCAGAGATTCTTCAAGGTTAAGAGTGTGAGTGTGTGTGCGTGTCTGTAAAAAGGACACGAAGTCAGAAGACCTCCAGAGAATCATCAAGGGTGCGTGTATGTTTGTTTGTGTGTAAAGAGACCCGAAGTCAGAAGCCCTCTAGAGATTCTGCAAGGGAGTGTGTGTGTTGGGTGTATAAAAAAAGACAAGAAGTAAGAAGCACTCCAGAGATTCTGCAAGCGTATGGGTGTGAGTGTGTGTGTGTGTGTGTGTGTGTAAAGAGGACATGAAGTCAGAAGACCTCAATAGATTCTCCAAGGGTGATTGTGTGTGTGTGCGTATATAAAAACATGAAATCAGACTCCCTCAAGAGATTCTGCAAGGATGCGAGTATGTGTGTGTGTGTGTGTGTAAAATGGACACGAAGTCAGAGCCTTCTAGAGATTCTACAAGAGTGTGTATGTGTGTGTAAAAGGAACATGAAGTCAGAAGCCCTCTAGAGATTCTTCAAGGGTGTGTGTGTGTTTAAAAAGGACACGTAGTCAGAATTCCTCTAGAGATTCAGAAGTGTGTGTGTGTGTGTGTTCAAACGACGCGAAGTCAGAAGCCTTCTAGAGAGTCTTCAAGGGTATGTTTATGTGTGTGTGTTTATGTGTAACAAGGAGCCTAAGTCAGAAGGTCTCTAGAGATTCTGCAAGGGTATGAGTTTGAGTGTGTTTGTCTGTGTGTGTAAAAAGGACACGAAATCAGAACCCCTCCTAATTCTGCAAGGGTATGAGTGGTAGTGTGTGTGTGTGTGTGTGTGTGTGTGTAAAAAAGACACGAATTCAGAAGCCCTCTATAGATTCTGCAATGATGTGTGTATGTGTGTGTGTGTGTGTAAAAAGGAAACAAAATCAGAATCCCTCCAGAAGTTCAGCAAGGGTGCGTGTGTGTGTGTGTGTGTGTGTAAAAATGACACGAAGTCAGAAGCCCTCTACCGATTCTGCAAGGGGTTGAGTGTGTGTGTGTGGGTGTAAAAAAGACACAAATTCAGAAGCCTCCAGAGATACTGCAAGCGAATGAGTGTGAGTTTTTGCGTGTGTTTGTAAAAAAGAACACGAAGTCAGAAGCCCTCCAGAGATTCCACAAGAATATGGGTGTGTGTTTGTGTGTATGTGTGTGTATGTAAAAAGGCCATGATGACAGAAGCCCTCAAGAGATTCTGCAAGGGTGTGTGTATGTGTGTGTGTGTGTGTGTGTGTGTGTGTGTTTAAAAAGGACTCGATGTCAGCAGACCTCCAGAGATTCTGCAAGGGTATGAGTGCTAGTGTGTGTGTGTGTGTGTAAAGAAGACACGATGTCAGAAGCCCTCCAGAGATTCTGCAAGGGTATGAGTGTGTGTGTGTGTGTGTGTGTGTAAAAATGACTCGAATTCAGAAGTACTCCAGAGATTCGGTAGATGTGAGTGTGAGTTTGTGTGTGTGTGTAAAAAGGACACGAAGTCAGAAGCTCTCCAAAGATTCTGCAAGGGTGCGTTTGTGTGTCTCTGTATGTGTGTAAATAGGACACGAAGTCAGAAGCCCTCCAAAGATTCTGCAAGGATGTGCATGTGTGTGCGTGTGTATGTAAAAACGACACGATTCCCTAGCTCTCCAGAGATTCTACTAGGGTGTGTGTGTGAGTGTGTAAAAAGACACGGAGTCAGAAGCCCTCCAGATATTCTTCAACTGTGTGTGTGTGTATAAATGACACAAAGTCAGAAGCCCCCAGAGATTCTGTAAATGTATGAATGCTAGTGTGTGTGTGTGTGTGTTGTGAGTGCGTGTAAAAAGGACATGAAGTCAGAAGCTCTTTAGAGATTCGGCAAGCGTATGGATTTGAGTGGTGTGTCTCTGGGTGTAAAAATGACATGAGATCAGAAACACTCCAGAGATTCTGTAAGGTTGTGTGTATGTGTGTGTGTGTCTGAAAAAGGAAACAAAATCAGAATCCCTCTAGCGATTCAGCAAGCATGTGTGTGTGTGTGTGTGTGTGTGTGTAAAAAGGACATGAAGTCAGAAGCCCTCCGTAAATTCTGGAAGGGTATGAGTGTGAGTGTGTGTGTGTGTGTTTGTGTGTAAAAAGGACATGAAGTCAGTAGCCCTCCAGAGATTCTGCATGGGTTTGAGGGTGAGTGGGGGTGTAAAAAAGACATGAAGACAGATGCCCTCCAGAGATTCTGCAAGGATGTTTGTAATGTGTGTGTGTGTATATGCGTGTAAAAAGGACACATGTCAGAAGCCCTCCAGATATTCTGTAAGTGTATGAGTGCGAGTGTGTGTGTGTGTGCATGGGGAAAAAGACACGAAGTCCGAAACCCTTGCAGAGATTCTGCAAGGGTGTGTGTGTGTAAAAAGGACATGAACTCAGAAGCCATCCAGAGATTCTGCAGGGATAGGAGTGTGAGTGTGTGTGTGTGTGTGTGTGTGTGTGTTTAAAAAGGACACGCAGTAGGAAACCCTCCAGAGATTCTGCAAGGGTTTGAGTGAGTGTGAGTGAGTGTAAAAAGTACATGAAACAGAAACCATCCAGAGATTCTTCAAGGGCGCGTGTATGTGTGGAAGACACGAAGTTAGAATCCCTTTATAGACTCAACAAGGGTAAGAGTGTGGGTGTTTGTGTGTGTGTGTGTGTGTGTGTGTAAAAAGGAATTGAAGTCAAAAGCCCTCCAGAGATTCTTCAAGGTTAAGAGTGTGAGTGTGTGTGCGTGTCTGTAAAAAGGACACGAAGTCAGAAGACCTCCAGAGAATCATCAAGGGTGCGTGTATGTTTGTTTGTGTGTAAAGAGACCCGAAGTCAGAAGCCCTCTAGAGATTCTGCAAGGGAGTGTGTGTGTTGGGTGTATAAAAAAAGACAACAAGTAAGAAGCACTCCAGAGATTCTGCAAGCGTATGGGTGTGAGTGTGTGTGTGTGTGTGTGTAAAGAGGACATGAAGTCAGAAGACCTCAATAGATTCTCCAAGGGTGATTGTGTGTGTGTGCGTATATAAAAACATGAAATCAGACTCCCTCAAGAGATTCTGCAAGGATGCGAGTATGTGTGTGTGTGTGTGTGTGTGTGTAAAATGGACACGAAGTCAGAGCCTTCTAGAGATTCTACAAGAGTGTGTATGTGTGTGTAAAAGGAACATGAAGTCAGAAGCCCTCTAGAGATTCTTCAAGGGTGTGTGTGTGTTTAAAAAGGACACGTAGTCAGAATTCCTCTAGAGATTCAGAAGTGTGTGTGTGTGTGTGTTCAAACGACGCGAAGTCAGAAGCCTTCTAGAGAGTCTTCAAGGGTATGTTTATGTGTGTGTGTTTATGTGTAACAAGGAGCCTAAGTCAGAAGGTCTCTAGAGATTCTGCAAGGGTATGAGTTTGAGTGTGTTTGTCTGTGTGTGTAAAAAGGACACGAAATCAGAACCCCTCCTAATTCTGCAAGGGTATGAGTGGTAGTGTGTGTGTGTGTGTGTGTGTGTGTGTGTGTGTGTGTAAAAAAGACACGAATTCAGAAGCCCTCTATAGATTCTGCAATGATGTGTGTATGTGTGTGTGTGTGTGTGTAAAAAGGAAACAAAATCAGAATCCCTCCAGAAGTTCAGCAAGGGTGCGTGTGTGTGTGTGTGTGTGTGTGTGTAAAAATGACACGAAGTCAGAAGCCCTCTACCGATTCTGCAAGGGGTTGAGTGTGTGTGTGTGGGTGTAAAAAAGACACAAATTCAGAAGCCTCCAGAGATACTGCAAGCGAATGAGTGTGAGTTTTTGCGTGTGTTTGTAAAAAAGAACACGAAGTCAGAAGCCCTCCAGAGATTCCACAAGAATATGGGTGTGTGTTTGTGTGTATGTGTGTGTATGTAAAAAGGCCATGATGACAGAAGCCCTCAAGAGATTCTGCAAGGGTGTGTGTATGTGTGTGTGTGTGTGTGTGTGTGTGTGTTTAAAAAGGACTCGATGTCAGCAGACCTCCAGAGATTCTGCAAGGGTATGAGTGCTAGTGTGTGTGTGTGTGTGTAAAGAAGACACGATGTCAGAAGCCCTCCAGAGATTCTGCAAGGGTATGAGTGTGTGTGTGTGTGTGTAAAAATGACTCGAATTCAGAAGTA
Source organism: Tenrec ecaudatus (assembly GCF_050624435.1). Taxonomy (NCBI): domain Eukaryota; kingdom Metazoa; phylum Chordata; class Mammalia; order Afrosoricida; family Tenrecidae; genus Tenrec; species Tenrec ecaudatus. The sequence goes on along the minus strand of NC_134543.1, from coordinate 102,287,543 downwards.
CTCCAGAGATTCGGTCGATGTGAGTGTGAGTTTGTGTGTGTGTGTAAAAAGGACACGAAGTCAGAAGCTCTCCAAAGATTCTGCAAGGGTGCGTTTGTGTGTCTCTGTATGTGTGTAAATAGGACACGAAGTCAGAAGCCCTCCAAAGATTCTGCAAGGATGTGCATGTGTGTGCGTGTGTATGTAAAAATGACACGATTCCCTAGCTCTCCAGAGATTCTACTAGGGTGTGTGTGTGAGTGTGTAAAAAGACACGGAGTCAGAAGCCCTCCAGATATTCTTCAACTGTGTGTGTGTGTATAAATGACACAAAGTCAGAAGCCCCCAGAGATTCTGTAAATGTATGAATGCTAGTGTGTGTGTGTGTGTGTTGTGAGTGTGTGTAAAAAGGACATGAAGTCAGAAGCTCTTTAGAGATTCGGCAAGCGTATGGATTTGAGTGGTGTGTCTCTGGGTGTAAAAATGACATGAGATCAGAAACACTCCAGAGATTCTGTAAGGTTGTGTGTATGTGTGTGTGTGTCTGAAAAAGGAAACAAAATCAGAATCCCTCTAGCGATTCAGCAAGCATGTGTGTGTGTGTGTGTGTGTGTGTGTAAAAAGGACATGAAGTCAGAAGCCCTCCGTAAATTCTGGAAGGGTATGAGTGTGAGTGTGTGTGTGTGTGTTTGTGTGTAAAAAGGACATGAAGTCAGTAGCCCTCCAGAGATTCTGCATGGGTTTGAGGGTGAGTGGGGGTGTAAAAAAGACATGAAGACAGATGCCCTCCAGAGATTCTGCAAGGATGTTTGTAATGTGTGTGTGTGTATATGCGTGTAAAAAGGACACATGTCAGAAGCCCTCCAGATATTCTGTAAGTGTATGAGTGCGAGTGTGTGTGTGTGTGCATGGGGAAAAAGACACGAAGTCCGAAACCCTTGCAGAGATTCTGCAAGGGTGTGTGTGTGTAAAAAGGACATGAACTCAGAAGCCATCCAGAGATTCTGCAGGGATAGGAGTGTGAGTGTGTGTGTGTGTGTGTGTGTGTGTTTAAAAAGGACACGCAGTAGGAAACCCTCCAGAGATTCTGCAAGGGTTTGAGTGAGTGTGAGTGAGTGTAAAAAGTACATGAAACAGAAACCATCCAGAGATTCTTCAAGGGCGCGTGTATGTGTGGAAGACACGAAGTTAGAATCCCTTTATAGACTCAACAAGGGTAAGAGTGTGGGTGTTTGTGTGTGTGTGTGTGTGTGTGTGTGTGTAAAAAGGAATTGAAGTCAAAAGCCCTCCAGAGATTCTTCAAGGTTAAGAGTGTGAGTGTGTGTGCGTGTCTGTAAAAAGGACACGAAGTCAGAAGACCTCCAGAGAATCATCAAGGGTGCGTGTATGTTTGTTTGTGTGTAAAGAGACCCGAAGTCAGAAGCCCTCTAGAGATTCTGCAAGGGAGTGTGTGTGTTGGGTGTATAAAAAAAGACAACAAGTAAGAAGCACTCCAGAGATTCTGCAAGCGTATGGGTGTGAGTGTGTGTGTGTGTGTGTGTGTGTAAAGAGGACATGAAGTCAGAAGACCTCAATAGATTCTCCAAGGGTGATTGTGTGTGTGTGCGTATATAAAAACATGAAATCAGACTCCCTCAAGAGATTCTGCAAGGATGCGAGTATGTGTGTGTGTGTGTGTGTGTGTAAAATGGACACGAAGTCAGAGCCTTCTAGAGATTCTACAAGAGTGTGTATGTGTGTGTAAAAGGAACATGAAGTCAGAAGCCCTCTAGAGATTCTTCAAGGGTGTGTGTGTGTTTAAAAAGGACACGTAGTCAGAATTCCTCTAGAGATTCAGAAGTGTGTGTGTGTGTGTTCAAACGACGCGAAGTCAGAAGCCTTCTAGAGAGTCTTCAAGGGTATGTTTATGTGTGTGTGTTTATGTGTAACAAGGAGCCTAAGTCAGAAGGTCTCTAGAGATTCTGCAAGGGTATGAGTTTGAGTGTGTTTGTCTGTGTGTGTAAAAAGGACACGAAATCAGAACCCCTCCTAATTCTGCAAGGGTATGAGTGGTAGTGTGTGTGTGTGTGTGTGTGTAAAAAAGACACGAATTCAGAAGCCCTCTATAGATTCTGCAATGATGTGTGTATGTGTGTGTGTGTGTGTAAAAAGGAAACAAAATCAGAATCCCTCCAGAAGTTCAGCAAGGGTGCGTGTGTGTGTGTGTGTGTGTGTGTAAAAATGACACGAAGTCAGAAGCCCTCTACCGATTCTGCAAGGGGTTGAGTGTGTGTGTGTGGGTGTAAAAAAGACACAAATTCAGAAGCCTCCAGAGATACTGCAAGCGAATGAGTGTGAGTTTTTGCGTGTGTTTGTAAAAAAGAACACGAAGTCAGAAGCCCTCCAGAGATTCCACAAGAATATGGGTGTGTGTTTGTGTGTATGTGTGTGTATGTAAAAAGGCCATGATGACAGAAGCCCTCAAGAGATTCTGCAAGGGTGTGTGTATGTGTGTGTGTGTGTGTGTGTGTGTGTGTGTGTGTTTAAAAAGGACTCGATGTCAGCAGACCTCCAGAGATTCTGCAAGGGTATGAGTGCTAGTGTGTGTGTGTGTGTGTAAAGAAGACACGATGTCAGAAGCCCTCCAGAGATTCTGCAAGGGTATGAGTGTGTGTGTGTGTGTGTGTGTGTGTAAAAATGACTCGAATTCAGAAGTACTCCAGAGATTCGGTAGATGTGAGTGTGAGTTTGTGTGTGTGTGTAAAAAGGACACGAAGTCAGAAGCTCTCCAAAGATTCTGCAAGGGTGCGTTTGTGTGTCTCTGTATGTGTGTAAATAGGACACGAAGTCAGAAGCCCTCCAAAGATTCTGCAAGGATGTGCATGTGTGTGCGTGTGTATGTAAAAACGACACGATTCCCTAGCTCTCCAGAGATTCTACTAGGGTGTGTGTGTGAGTGTGTAAAAAGACACGGAGTCAGAAGCCCTCCAGATATTCTTCAACTGTGTGTGTGTGTATAAATGACACAAAGTCAGAAGCCCCCAGAGATTCTGTAAATGTATGAATGCTAGTGTGTGTGTGTGTGTGTGTTGTGAGTGTGTGTAAAAAGGACATGAAGTCAGAAGCTCTTTAGAGATTCGGCAAGCGTATGGATTTGAGTGTGTGTGTCTCTGGGTGTAAAAATGACATGAGATCAGAAACACTCCAGAGATTCTGTAAGGTTGTGTGTATGTGTGTGTGTGTCTGAAAAAGGAAACAAAATCAGAATCCCTCTAGCGATTCAGCAAGCATGTGTGTGTGTGTGTGTGTGTGTGTGTGTGTGTAAAAAGGAATTGAAGTCAAAAGCCCTCCAGAGATTCTTCAAGGTTAAGAGTGTGAGTGTGTGTGCGTGTCTGTAAAAAGGACACGAAGTCAGAAGACCTCCAGAGAATCATCAAGGGTGCGTGTATGTTTGTTTGTGTGTAAAGAGACCCGAAGTCAGAAGCCCTCTAGAGATTCTGCAAGGGAGTGTGTGTGTTGGGTGTATAAAAAAAGACAACAAGTAAGAAGCACTCCAGAGATTCTGCAAGCGTATGGGTGTGAGTGTGTGTGTGTGTGTGTGTGTGTGTAAAGAGGACATGAAGTCAGAAGACCTCAATAGATTCTCCAAGGGTGATTGTGTGTGTGTGCGTATATAAAAACATGAAATCAGACTCCCTCAAGAGATTCTGCAAGGATGCGAGTATGTGTGTGTGTGTGTGTGTAAAATGGACACGAAGTCAGAGCCTTCTAGAGATTCTACAAGAGTGTGTATGTGTGTGTAAAAGGAACATGAAGTCAGAAGCCCTCTAGAGATTCTTCAAGGGTGTGTGTGTGTTTAAAAAGGACACGTAGTCAGAATTCCTCTAGAGATTCAGAAGTGTGTGTGTGTGTGTTCAAACGACGCGAAGTCAGAAGCCTTCTAGAGAGTCTTCAAGGGTATGTTTATGTGTGTGTGTTTATGTGTAACAAGGAGCCTAAGTCAGAAGGTCTCTAGAGATTCTGCAAGGGTATGAGTTTGAGTGTGTTTGTCTGTGTGTGTAAAAAGGACACGAAATCAGAACCCCTCCTAATTCTGCAAGGGTATGAGTGGTAGTGTGTGTGTGTGTGTGTGTGTAAAAAAGACACGAATTCAGAAGCCCTCTATAGATTCTGCAATGATGTGTGTATGTGTGTGTGTGTGTGTAAAAAGGAAACAAAATCAGAATCCCTCCAGAAGTTCAGCAAGGGTGCGTGTGTGTGTGTGTGTGTGTGTGTAAAAATGACACGAAGTCAGAAGCCCTCTACCGATTCTGCAAGGGGTTGAGTGTGTGTGTGTGGGTGTAAAAAAGACACAAATTCAGAAGCCTCCAGAGATACTGCAAGCGAATGAGTGTGAGTTTTTGCGTGTGTTTGTAAAAAAGAACACGAAGTCAGAAGCCCTCCAGAGATTCCACAAGAATATGGGTGTGTGTTTGTGTGTATGTGTGTGTATGTAAAAAGGCCATGATGACAGAAGCCCTCAAGAGATTCTGCAAGGGTGTGTGTATGTGTGTGTGTGTGTGTGTGTGTGTGTGTGTGTTTAAAAAGGACTCGATGTCAGCAGACCTCCAGAGATTCTGCAAGGGTATGAGTGCTAGTGTGTGTGTGTGTGTGTAAAGAAGACACGATGTCAGAAGCCCTCCAGAGATTCTGCAAGGGTATGAGTGTGTGTGTGTGTGTGTGTGTGTAAAAATGACTCGAATTCAGAAGTACTCCAGAGATTCGGTAGATGTGAGTGTGAGTTTGTGTGTGTGTGTAAAAAGGACACGAAGTCAGAAGCTCTCCAAAGATTCTGCAAGGGTGCGTTTGTGTGTCTCTGTATGTGTGTAAATAGGACACGAAGTCAGAAGCCCTCCAAAGATTCTGCAAGGATGTGCATGTGTGTGCGTGTGTATGTAAAAACGACACGATTCCCTAGCTCTCCAGAGATTCTACTAGGGTGTGTGTGTGAGTGTGTAAAAAGACACGGAGTCAGAAGCCCTCCAGATATTCTTCAACTGTGTGTGTGTGTATAAATGACACAAAGTCAGAAGCCCCCAGAGATTCTGTAAATGTATGAATGCTAGTGTGTGTGTGTGTGTGTTGTGAGTGTGTGTAAAAAGGACATGAAGTCAGAAGCTCTTTAGAGATTCGGCAAGCGTATGGATTTGAGTGTGTGTGTCTCTGGGTGTAAAAATGACATGAGATCAGAAACACTCCAGAGATTCTGTAAGGTTGTGTGTATGTGTGTGTGTGTCTGAAAAAGGAAACAAAATCAGAATCCCTCTAGCGATTCAGCAAGCATGTGTGTGTGTGTGTGTGTGTGTGTGTGTAAAGAGGACATGAAGTCAGAAGCCCTCCGTAAATTCTGGAAGGGTATGAGTGTGAGTGTGTGTGTGTGTGTTTGTGTGTAAAAAGGACATGAAGTCAGTAGCCCTCCAGAGATTCTGCATGGGTTTGAGGGTGAGTGGGGGTGTAAAAAAGACATGAAGACAGATGCCCTCCAGAGATTCTGCAAGGATGTTTGTAATGTGTGTGTGTGTATATGCGTGTAAAAAGGACACATGTCAGAAGCCCTCCAGATATTCTGTAAGTGTATGAGTGCGAGTGTGTGTGTGTGTGCATGGGGAAAAAGACACGAAGTCCGAAACCCTTGCAGAGATTCTGCAAGGGTGTGTGTGTGTAAAAAGGACATGAACTCAGAAGCCATCCAGAGATTCTGCAGGGATAGGAGTGTGAGTGTGTGTGTGTGTGTGTGTGTGTGTTTAAAAAGGACACGCAGTAGGAAACCCTCCAGAGATTCTGCAAGGGTTTGAGTGAGTGTGAGTGAGTGTAAAAAGTACATGAAACAGAAACCATCCAGAGATTCTTCAAGGGCGCGTGTATGTGTGGAAGACACGAAGTTAGAATCCCTTTATAGACTCAACAAGGGTAAGAGTGTGGGTGTTTGTGTGTGTGTGTGTGTGTGTGTGTGTGTAAAAAGGAATTGAAGTCAAAAGCCCTCCAGAGATTCTTCAAGGTTAAGAGTGTGAGTGTGTGTGCGTGTCTGTAAAAAGGACACGAAGTCAGAAGACCTCCAGAGAATCATCAAGGGTGCGTGTATGTTTGTTTGTGTGTAAAGAGACCCGAAGTCAGAAGCCCTCTAGAGATTCTGCAAGGGAGTGTGTGTGTTGGGTGTATAAAAAAAGACAACAAGTAAGAAGCACTCCAGAGATTCTGCAAGCGTATGGGTGTGAGTGTGTGTGTGTGTGTGTGTAAAGAGGACATGAAGTCAGAAGACCTCAATAGATTCTCCAAGGGTGATTGTGTGTGTGTGCGTATATAAAAACATGAAATCAGACTCCCTCAAGAGATTCTGCAAGGATGCGAGTATGTGTGTGTGTGTGTGTGTGTAAAATGGACACGAAGTCAGAGCCTTCTAGAGATTCTACAAGAGTGTGTATGTGTGTGTAAAAGGAACATGAAGTCAGAAGCCCTCTAGAGATTCTTCAAGGGTGTGTGTGTGTTTAAAAAGGACACGTAGTCAGAATTCCTCTAGAGATTCAGAAGTGTGTGTGTGTGTGTTCAAACGACGCGAAGTCAGAAGCCTTCTAGAGAGTCTTCAAGGGTATGTTTATGTGTGTGTGTTTATGTGTAACAAGGAGCCTAAGTCAGAAGGTCTCTAGAGATTCTGCAAGGGTATGAGTTTGAGTGTGTTTGTCTGTGTGTGTAAAAAGGACACGAAATCAGAACCCCTCCTAATTCTGCAAGGGTATGAGTGGTAGTGTGTGTGTGTGTGTGTGTGTGTGTAAAAAAGACACGAATTCAGAAGCCCTCTATAGATTCTGCAATGATGTGTGTATGTGTGTGTGTGTGTGTGTAAAAAGGAAACAAAATCAGAATCCCTCCAGAAGTTCAGCAAGGGTGCGTGTGTGTGTGTGTGTGTGTGTGTAAAAATGACACGAAGTCAGAAGCCCTCTACCGATTCTGCAAGGGGTTGAGTGTGTGTGTGTGGGTGTAAAAAAGACACAAATTCAGAAGCCTCCAGAGATACTGCAAGCGAATGAGTGTGAGTTTTTGCGTGTGTTTGTAAAAAAGAACACGAAGTCAGAAGCCCTCCAGAGATTCCACAAGAATATGGGTGTGTGTTTGTGTGTATGTGTGTGTATGTAAAAAGGCCATGATGACAGAAGCCCTCAAGAGATTCTGCAAGGGTGTGTGTATGTGTGTGTGTGTGTGTGTGTGTGTGTGTGTGTGTGTTTAAAAAGGACTCGATGTCAGCAGACCTCCAGAGATTCTGCAAGGGTATGAGTGCTAGTGTGTGTGTGTGTGTGTAAAGAAGACACGATGTCAGAAGCCCTCCAGAGATTCTGCAAGGGTATGAGTGTGTGTGTGTGTGTGTGTGTGTGTAAAAATGACTCGAATTCAGAAGTACTCCAGAGATTCGGTAGATGTGAGTGTGAGTTTGTGTGTGTGTGTAAAAAGGACACGAAGTCAGAAGCTCTCCAAAGATTCTGCAAGGGTGCGTTTGTGTGTCTCTGTATGTGTGTAAATAGGACACGAAGTCAGAAGCCCTCCAAAGATTCTGCAAGGATGTGCATGTGTGTGCGTGTGTATGTAAAAACGACACGATTCCCTAGCTCTCCAGAGATTCTACTAGGGTGTGTGTGTGAGTGTGTAAAAAGACACGGAGTCAGAAGCCCTCCAGATATTCTTCAACTGTGTGTGTGTGTATAAATGACACAAAGTCAGAAGCCCCCAGAGATTCTGTAAATGTATGAATGCTAGTGTGTGTGTGTGTGTGTGTTGTGAGTGTGTGTAAAAAGGACATGAAGTCAGAAGCTCTTTAGAGATTCGGCAAGCGTATGGATTTGAGTGTGTGTGTCTCTGGGTGTAAAAATGACATGAGATCAGAAACACTCCAGAGATTCTGTAAGGTTGTGTGTATGTGTGTGTGTGTCTGAAAAAGGAAACAAAATCAGAATCCCTCTAGCGATTCAGCAAGCATGTGTGTGTGTGTGTGTGTGTGTGTGTGTGTGTGAAAAGGAATTGAAGTCAAAAGCCCTCCAGAGATTCTTCAAGGTTAAGAGTGTGAGTGTGTGTGCGTGTCTGTAAAAAGGACACGAAGTCAGAAGACCTCCAGAGAATCATCAAGGGTGCGTGTATGTTTGTTTGTGTGTAAAGAGACCCGAAGTCAGAAGCCCTCTAGAGATTCTGCAAGGGAGTGTGTGTGTTGGGTGTATAAAAAAAGACAACAAGTAAGAAGCACTCCAGAGATTCTGCAAGCGTATGGGTGTGAGTGTGTGTGTGTGTGTGTGTGTGTGTAAAGAGGACATGAAGTCAGAAGACCTCAATAGATTCTCCAAGGGTGATTGTGTGTGTGTGCGTATATAAAAACATGAAATCAGACTCCCTCAAGAGATTCTGCAAGGATGCGAGTATGTGTGTGTGTGTGTGTGTGTGTGTAAAATGGACACGAAGTCAGAGCCTTCTAGAGATTCTACAAGAGTGTGTATGTGTGTGTAAAAGGAACATGAAGTCAGAAGCCCTCTAGAGATTCTTCAAGGGTGTGTGTGTGTTTAAAAAGGACACGTAGTCAGAATTCCTCTAGAGATTCAGAAGTGTGTGTGTGTGTGTTCAAACGACGCGAAGTCAGAAGCCTTCTAGAGAGTCTTCAAGGGTATGTTTATGTGTGTGTGTTTATGTGTAACAAGGAGCCTAAGTCAGAAGGTCTCTAGAGATTCTGCAAGGGTATGAGTTTGAGTGTGTTTGTCTGTGTGTGTAAAAAGGACACGAAATCAGAACCCCTCCTAATTCTGCAAGGGTATGAGTGGTAGTGTGTGTGTGTGTGTGTGTGTAAAAAAGACACGAATTCAGAAGCCCTCTATAGATTCTGCAATGATGTGTGTATGTGTGTGTGTGTGTGTAAAAAGGAAACAAAATCAGAATCCCTCCAGAAGTTCAGCAAGGGTGCGTGTGTGTGTGTGTGTGTGTGTAAAAATGACACGAAGTCAGAAGCCCTCTACCGATTCTGCAAGGGGTTGAGTGTGTGTGTGTGGGTGTAAAAAAGACACAAATTCAGAAGCCTCCAGAGATACTGCAAGCGAATGAGTGTGAGTTTTTGCGTGTGTTTGTAAAAAAGAACACGAAGTCAGAAGCCCTCCAGAGATTCCACAAGAATATGGGTGTGTGTTTGTGTGTATGTGTGTGTATGTAAAAAGGCCATGATGACAGAAGCCCTCAAGAGATTCTGCAAGGGTGTGTGTATGTGTGTGTGTGTGTGTGTGTGTGTGTGTGTTTAAAAAGGACTCGATGTCAGCAGACCTCCAGAGATTCTGCAAGGGTATGAGTGCTAGTGTGTGTGTGTGTGTGTAAAGAAGACACGATGTCAGAAGCCCTCCAGAGATTCTGCAAGGGTATGAGTGTGTGTGTGTGTGTGTGTGTGTGTAAAAATGACTCGAATTCAGAAGTACTCCAGAGATTCGGTAGATGTGAGTGTGAGTTTGTGTGTGTGTGTAAAAAGGACACGAAGTCAGAAGCTCTCCAAAGATTCTGCAAGGGTGCGTTTGTGTGTCTCTGTATGTGTGTAAATAGGACACGAAGTCAGAAGCCCTCCAAAGATTCTGCAAGGATGTGCATGTGTGTGCGTGTGTATGTAAAAACGACACGATTCCCTAGCTCTCCAGAGATTCTACTAGGGTGTGTGTGTGAGTGTGTAAAAAGACACGGAGTCAGAAGCCCTCCAGATATTCTTCAACTGTGTGTGTGTGTATAAATGACACAAAGTCAGAAGCCCCCAGAGATTCTGTAAATGTATGAATGCTAGTGTGTGTGTGTGTGTGTTGTGAGTGTGTGTAAAAAGGACATGAAGTCAGAAGCTCTTTAGAGATTCGGCAAGCGTATGGATTTGAGTGTGTGTGTCTCTGGGTGTAAAAATGACATGAGATCAGAAACACTCCAGAGATTCTGTAAGGTTGTGTGTATGTGTGTGTGTGTCTGAAAAAGGAAACAAAATCAGAATCCCTCTAGCGATTCAGCAAGCATGTGTGTGTGTGTGTGTGTGTGTGTGTGTAAAGAGGACATGAAGTCAGAAGCCCTCCGTAAATTCTGGAAGGGTATGAGTGTGAGTGTGTGTGTGTGTGTTTGTGTGTAAAAAGGACATGAAGTCAGTAGCCCTCCAGAGATTCTGCATGGGTTTGAGGGTGAGTGGGGGTGTAAAAAAGACATGAAGACAGATGCCCTCCAGAGATTCTGCAAGGATGTTTGTAATGTGTGTGTGTGTATATGCGTGTAAAAAGGACACATGTCAGAAGCCCTCCAGATATTCTGTAAGTGTATGAGTGCGAGTGTGTGTGTGTGTGCATGGGGAAAAAGACACGAAGTCCGAAACCCTTGCAGAGATTCTGCAAGGGTGTGTGTGTGTAAAAAGGACATGAACTCAGAAGCCATCCAGAGATTCTGCAGGGATAGGAGTGTGAGTGTGTGTGTGTGTGTGTGTGTGTGTTTAAAAAGGACACGCAGTAGGAAACCCTCCAGAGATTCTGCAAGGGTTTGAGTGAGTGTGAGTGAGTGTAAAAAGTACATGAAACAGAAACCATCCAGAGATTCTTCAAGGGCGCGTGTATGTGTGGAAGACACGAAGTTAGAATCCCTTTATAGACTCAACAAGGGTAAGAGTGTGGGTGTTTGTGTGTGTGTGTGTGTGTGTGTGTGTGTAAAAAGGAATTGAAGTCAAAAGCCCTCCAGAGATTCTTCAAGGTTAAGAGTGTGAGTGTGTGTGCGTGTCTGTAAAAAGGACACGAAGTCAGAAGACCTCCAGAGAATCATCAAGGGTGCGTGTATGTTTGTTTGTGTGTAAAGAGACCCGAAGTCAGAAGCCCTCTAGAGATTCTGCAAGGGAGTGTGTGTGTTGGGTGTATAAAAAAAGACAACAAGTAAGAAGCACTCCAGAGATTCTGCAAGCGTATGGGTGTGAGTGTGTGTGTGTGTGTGTGTAAAGAGGACATGAAGTCAGAAGACCTCAATAGATTCTCCAAGGGTGATTGTGTGTGTGTGCGTATATAAAAACATGAAATCAGACTCCCTCAAGAGATTCTGCAAGGATGCGAGTATGTGTGTGTGTGTGTGTGTGTAAAATGGACACGAAGTCAGAGCCTTCTAGAGATTCTACAAGAGTGTGTATGTGTGTGTAAAAGGAACATGAAGTCAGAAGCCCTCTAGAGATTCTTCAAGGGTGTGTGTGTGTTTAAAAAGGACACGTAGTCAGAATTCCTCTAGAGATTCAGAAGTGTGTGTGTGTGTGTTCAAACGACGCGAAGTCAGAAGCCTTCTAGAGAGTCTTCAAGGGTATGTTTATGTGTGTGTGTTTATGTGTAACAAGGAGCCTAAGTCAGAAGGTCTCTAGAGATTCTGCAAGGGTATGAGTTTGAGTGTGTTTGTCTGTGTGTGTAAAAAGGACACGAAATCAGAACCCCTCCTAATTCTGCAAGGGTATGAGTGGTAGTGTGTGTGTGTGTGTGTGTGTGTGTAAAAAAGACACGAATTCAGAAGCCCTCTATAGATTCTGCAATGATGTGTGTATGTGTGTGTGTGTGTGTGTAAAAAGGAAACAAAATCAGAATCCCTCCAGAAGTTCAGCAAGGGTGCGTGTGTGTGTGTGTGTGTGTGTGTAAAAATGACACGAAGTCAGAAGCCCTCTACCGATTCTGCAAGGGGTTGAGTGTGTGTGTGTGGGTGTAAAAAAGACACAAATTCAGAAGCCTCCAGAGATACTGCAAGCGAATGAGTGTGAGTTTTTGCGTGTGTTTGTAAAAAAGAACACGAAGTCAGAAGCCCTCCAGAGATTCCACAAGAATATGGGTGTGTGTTTGTGTGTATGTGTGTGTATGTAAAAAGGCCATGATGACAGAAGCCCTCAAGAGATTCTGCAAGGGTGTGTGTATGTGTGTGTGTGTGTGTGTGTGTGTGTGTTTAAAAAGGACTCGATGTCAGCAGACCTCCAGAGATTCTGCAAGGGTATGAGTGCTAGTGTGTGTGTGTGTGTGTAAAGAAGACACGATGTCAGAAGCCCTCCAGAGATTCTGCAAGGGTATGAGTGTGTGTGTGTGTGTGTGTGTGTGTAAAAATGACTCGAATTCAGAAGTACTCCAGAGATTCGGTAGATGTGAGTGTGAGTTTGTGTGTGTGTGTAAAAAGGACACGAAGTCAGAAGCTCTCCAAAGATTCTGCAAGGGTGCGTTTGTGTGTCTCTGTATGTGTGTAAATAGGACACGAAGTCAGAAGCCCTCCAAAGATTCTGCAAGGATGTGCATGTGTGTGCGTGTGTATGTAAAAATGACACGATTCCCTAGCTCTCCAGAGATTCTACTAGGGTGTGTGTGTGAGTGTGTAAAAAGACACGGAGTCAGAAGCCCTCCAGATATTCTTCAACTGTGTGTGTGTGTATAAATGACACAAAGTCAGAAGCCCCCAGAGATTCTGTAAATGTATGAATGCTAGTGTGTGTGTGTGTGTGTTGTGAGTGTGTGTAAAAAGGACATGAAGTCAGAAGCTCTTTAGAGATTCGGCAAGCGTATGGATTTGAGTGGTGTGTCTCTGGGTGTAAAAATGACATGAGATCAGAAACACTCCAGAGATTCTGTAAGGTTGTGTGTATGTGTGTGTGTGTCTGAAAAAGGAAACAAAATCAGAATCCCTCTAGCGATTCAGCAAGCATGTGTGTGTGTGTGTGTGTGTGTAAAAAGGACATGAAGTCAGAAGCCCTCCGTAAATTCTGGAAGGGTATGAGTGTGAGTGTGTGTGTGTGTGTTTGTGTGTAAAAAGGACATGAAGTCAGTAGCCCTCCAGAGATTCTGCATGGGTTTGAGGGTGAGTGGGGGTGTAAAAAAGACATGAAGACAGATGCCCTCCAGAGATTCTGCAAGGATGTTTGTAATGTGTGTGTGTGTATATGCGTGTAAAAAGGACACATGTCAGAAGCCCTCCAGATATTCTGTAAGTGTATGAGTGCGAGTGTGTGTGTGTGTGCATGGGGAAAAAGACACGAAGTCCGAAACCCTTGCAGAGATTCTGCAAGGGTGTGTGTGTGTAAAAAGGACATGAACTCAGAAGCCATCCAGAGATTCTGCAGGGATAGGAGTGTGAGTGTGTGTGTGTGTGTGTGTTTAAAAAGGACACGCAGTAGGAAACCCTCCAGAGATTCTGCAAGGGTTTGAGTGAGTGTGAGTGAGTGTAAAAAGTACATGAAACAGAAACCATCCAGAGATTCTTCAAGGGCGCGTGTATGTGTGGAAGACACGAAGTTAGAATCCCTTTATAGACTCAACAAGGGTAAGAGTGTGGGTGTTTGTGTGTGTGTGTGTGTGTGTGTGTGTGTAAAAAGGAATTGAAGTCAAAAGCCCTCCAGAGATTCTTCAAGGTTAAGAGTGTGAGTGTGTGTGCGTGTCTGTAAAAAGGACACGAAGTCAGAAGACCTCCAGAGAATCATCAAGGGTGCGTGTATGTTTGTTTGTGTGTAAAGAGACCCGAAGTCAGAAGCCCTCTAGAGATTCTGCAAGGGAGTGTGTGTGTTGGGTGTATAAAAAAAGACAACAAGTAAGAAGCACTCCAGAGATTCTGCAAGCGTATGGGTGTGAGTGTGTGTGTGTGTGTGTGTGTAAAGAGGACATGAAGTCAGAAGACCTCAATAGATTCTCCAAGGGTGATTGTGTGTGTGTGCGTATATAAAAACATGAAATCAGACTCCCTCAAGAGATTCTGCAAGGATGCGAGTATGTGTGTGTGTGTGTGTGTGTGTGTGTGTGTGTAAAATGGACACGAAGTCAGAGCCTTCTAGAGATTCTACAAGAGTGTGTATGTGTGTGTAAAAGGAACATGAAGTCAGAAGCCCTCTAGAGATTCTTCAAGGGTGTGTGTGTGTTTAAAAAGGACACGTAGTCAGAATTCCTCTAGAGATTCAGAAGTGTGTGTGTGTGTGTTCAAACGACGCGAAGTCAGAAGCCTTCTAGAGAGTCTTCAAGGGTATGTTTATGTGTGTGTGTTTATGTGTAACAAGGAGCCTAAGTCAGAAGGTCTCTAGAGATTCTGCAAGGGTATGAGTTTGAGTGTGTTTGTCTGTGTGTGTAAAAAGGACACGAAATCAGAACCCCTCCTAATTCTGCAAGGGTATGAGTGGTAGTGTGTGTGTGTGTGTGTGTGTGTGTGTAAAAAAGACACGAATTCAGAAGCCCTCTATAGATTCTGCAATGATGTGTGTATGTGTGTGTGTGTGTGTGTAAAAAGGAAACAAAATCAGAATCCCTCCAGAAGTTCAGCAAGGGTGCGTGTGTGTGTGTGTGTGTGTGTAAAAATGACACGAAGTCAGAAGCCCTCTACCGATTCTGCAAGGGGTTGAGTGTGTGTGTGTGGGTGTAAAAAAGACACAAATTCAGAAGCCTCCAGAGATACTGCAAGCGAATGAGTGTGAGTTTTTGCGTGTGTTTGTAAAAAAGAACACGAAGTCAGAAGCCCTCCAGAGATTCCACAAGAATATGGGTGTGTGTTTGTGTGTATGTGTGTGTATGTAAAAAGGCCATGATGACAGAAGCCCTCAAGAGATTCTGCAAGGGTGTGTGTATGTGTGTGTGTGTGTGTGTGTGTGTGTGTGTTTAAAAAGGACTCGATGTCAGCAGACCTCCAGAGATTCTGCAAGGGTATGAGTGCTAGTGTGTGTGTGTGTGTGTAAAGAAGACACGATGTCAGAAGCCCTCCAGAGATTCTGCAAGGGTATGAGTGTGTGTGTGTGTGTGTGTGTGTGTGTAAAAATGACTCGAATTCAGAAGTACTCCAGAGATTCGGTAGATGTGAGTGTGAGTTTGTGTGTGTGTGTAAAAAGGACACGAAGTCAGAAGCTCTCCAAAGATTCTGCAAGGGTGCGTTTGTGTGTCTCTGTATGTGTGTAAATAGGACACGAAGTCAGAAGCCCTCCAAAGATTCTGCAAGGATGTGCATGTGTGTGCGTGTGTATGTAAAAATGACACGATTCCCTAGCTCTCCAGAGATTCTACTAGGGTGTGTGTGTGAGTGTGTAAAAAGACACGGAGTCAGAAGCCCTCCAGATATTCTTCAACTGTGTGTGTGTGTATAAATGACACAAAGTCAGAAGCCCCCAGAGATTCTGTAAATGTATGAATGCTAGTGTGTGTGTGTGTGTGTTGTGAGTGTGTGTAAAAAGGACATGAAGTCAGAAGCTCTTTAGAGATTCGGCAAGCGTATGGATTTGAGTGGTGTGTCTCTGGGTGTAAAAATGACATGAGATCAGAAACACTCCAGAGATTCTGTAAGGTTGTGTGTATGTGTGTGTGTGTCTGAAAAAGGAAACAAAATCAGAATCCCTCTAGCGATTCAGCAAGCATGTGTGTGTGTGTGTGTGTGTGTGTGTGTGTGTGTAAAAAGGACATGAAGTCAGAAGCCCTCCGTAAATTCTGGAAGGGTATGAGTGTGAGTGTGTGTGTGTGTGTTTGTGTGTAAAAAGGACATGAAGTCAGTAGCCCTCCAGAGATTCTGCATGGGTTTGAGGGTGAGTGGGGGTGTAAAAAAGACATGAAGACAGATGCCCTCCAGAGATTCTGCAAGGATGTTTGTAATGTGTGTGTGTGTATATGCGTGTAAAAAGGACACATGTCAGAAGCCCTCCAGATATTCTGTAAGTGTATGAGTGCGAGTGTGTGTGTGTGTGCATGGGGAAAAAGACACGAAGTCCGAAACCCTTGCAGAGATTCTGCAAGGGTGTGTGTGTGTAAAAAGGACATGAACTCAGAAGCCATCCAGAGATTCTGCAGGGATAGGAGTGTGAGTGTGTGTGTGTGTGTGTGTGTGTGTGTTTAAAAAGGACACGCAGTAGGAAACCCTCCAGAGATTCTGCAAGGGTTTGAGTGAGTGTGAGTGAGTGTAAAAAGTACATGAAACAGAAACCATCCAGAGATTCTTCAAGGGCGCGTGTATGTGTGGAAGACACGAAGTTAGAATCCCTTTATAGACTCAACAAGGGTAAGAGTGTGGGTGTTTGTGTGTGTGTGTGTGTGTGTGTGTGTGTAAAAAGGAATTGAAGTCAAAAGCCCTCCAGAGATTCTTCAAGGTTAAGAGTGTGAGTGTGTGTGCGTGTCTGTAAAAAGGACACGAAGTCAGAAGACCTCCAGAGAATCATCAAGGGTGCGTGTATGTTTGTTTGTGTGTAAAGAGACCCGAAGTCAGAAGCCCTCTAGAGATTCTGCAAGGGAGTGTGTGTGTTGGGTGTATAAAAAAAGACAACAAGTAAGAAGCACTCCAGAGATTCTGCAAGCGTATGGGTGTGAGTGTGTGTGTGTGTGTGTGTGTAAAGAGGACATGAAGTCAGAAGACCTCAATAGATTCTCCAAGGGTGATTGTGTGTGTGTGCGTATATAAAAACATGAAATCAGACTCCCTCAAGAGATTCTGCAAGGATGCGAGTATGTGTGTGTGTGTGTGTGTGTGTGTGTGTGTGTAAAATGGACACGAAGTCAGAGCCTTCTAGAGATTCTACAAGAGTGTGTATGTGTGTGTAAAAGGAACATGAAGTCAGAAGCCCTCTAGAGATTCTTCAAGGGTGTGTGTGTGTTTAAAAAGGACACGTAGTCAGAATTCCTCTAGAGATTCAGAAGTGTGTGTGTGTGTGTTCAAACGACGCGAAGTCAGAAGCCTTCTAGAGAGTCTTCAAGGGTATGTTTATGTGTGTGTGTTTATGTGTAACAAGGAGCCTAAGTCAGAAGGTCTCTAGAGATTCTGCAAGGGTATGAGTTTGAGTGTGTTTGTCTGTGTGTGTAAAAAGGACACGAAATCAGAACCCCTCCTAATTCTGCAAGGGTATGAGTGGTAGTGTGTGTGTGTGTGTGTGTGTGTAAAAAAGACACGAATTCAGAAGCCCTCTATAGATTCTGCAATGATGTGTGTATGTGTGTGTGTGTGTGTAAAAAGGAAACAAAATCAGAATCCCTCCAGAAGTTCAGCAAGGGTGCGTGTGTGTGTGTGTGTGTGTGTAAAAATGACACGAAGTCAGAAGCCCTCTACCGATTCTGCAAGGGGTTGAGTGTGTGTGTGTGGGTGTAAAAAAGACACAAATTCAGAAGCCTCCAGAGATACTGCAAGCGAATGAGTGTGAGTTTTTGCGTGTGTTTGTAAAAAAGAACACGAAGTCAGAAGCCCTCCAGAGATTCCACAAGAATATGGGTGTGTGTTTGTGTGTATGTGTGTGTATGTAAAAAGGCCATGATGACAGAAGCCCTCAAGAGATTCTGCAAGGGTGTGTGTATGTGTGTGTGTGTGTGTGTGTGTGTGTTTAAAAAGGACTCGATGTCAGCAGACCTCCAGAGATTCTGCAAGGGTATGAGTGCTAGTGTGTGTGTGTGTGTGTAAAGAAGACACGATGTCAGAAGCCCTCCAGAGATTCTGCAAGGGTATGAGTGTGTGTGTGTGTGTGTGTGTAAAAATGACTCGAATTCAGAAGTACTCCAGAGATTCGGTAGATGTGAGTGTGAGTTTGTGTGTGTGTGTAAAAAGGACACGAAGTCAGAAGCTCTCCAAAGATTCTGCAAGGGTGCGTTTGTGTGTCTCTGTATGTGTGTAAATAGGACACGAAGTCAGAAGCCCTCCAAAGATTCTGCAAGGATGTGCATGTGTGTGCGTGTGTATGTAAAAAGGACACGATTCCCTAGCTCTCCAGAGATTCTACTACGGTGTGTGTGTGTGTGAGTGTGTAAAAAGTCACGGAGGCAGAAGCCCTCCAGATATTCTTCAACTGTGTGTGTGTGTATAAATGACACAAAGTCAGAAGCCCCCAGAGATTCTGTAAATGTATGAATGCTAGTGTGTGTGTGTGTGTGTTGTGAGTGTGTGTAAAAAGGACATGAAGTCAGAAGCTCTTTAGAGATTCGGCAAGCGTATGGATTTGAGTGGTGTGTCTCTGGGTGTAAAAATGACATGAGATCAGAAACACTCCAGAGATTCTGTAAGGTTGTGTGTATGTGTGTGTGTGTCTGAAAAAGGAAACAAAATCAGAATCCCTCTAGCGATTCAGCAAGCATGTGTGTGTGTGTGTGTGTGTGTGTGTGTGTGTGTGTGTAAAAAGGACATGAAGTCAGAAGCCCTCCGTAAATTCTGGAAGGGTATGAGTGTGAGTGTGTGTGTGTGTGTTTGTGTGTAAAAAGGACATGAAGTCAGTAGCCCTCCAGAGATTCTGCATGGGTTTGAGGGTGAGTGGGGGTGTAAAAAAGACATGAAGACAGATGCCCTCCAGAGATTCTGCAAGGATGTTTGTAATGTGTGTGTGTGTATATGCGTGTAAAAAGGACACATGTCAGAAGCCCTCCAGATATTCTGTAAGTGTATGAGTGCGAGTGTGTGTGTGTGTGTGCATGGGGAAAAAGACACGAAGTCCGAAACCCTTGCAGAGATTCTGCAAGGGTGTGTGTGTGTAAAAAGGACATGAACTCAGAAGCCATCCAGAGATTCTGCAGGGATAGGAGTGTGAGTGTGTGTGTGTGTGTGTGTGTGTGTGTGTGTGTGTTTAAAAAGGACACGCAGTAGGAAACCCTCCAGAGATTCTGCAAGGGTTTGAGTGAGTGTGAGTGAGTGTAAAAAGTACATGAAACAGAAACCATCCAGAGATTCTTCAAGGGCGCGTGTATGTGTGGAAGACACGAAGTTAGAATCCCTTTATAGACTCAACAAGGGTAAGAGTGTGGGTGTTTGTGTGTGTGTGTGTGTGTGTGTGTAAAAAGGAATTGAAGTCAAAAGCCCTCCAGAGATTCTTCAAGGTTAAGAGTGTGAGTGTGTGTGCGTGTCTGTAAAAAGGACACGAAGTCAGAAGACCTCCAGAGAATCATCAAGGGTGCGTGTATGTTTGTTTGTGTGTAAAGAGACCCGAAGTCAGAAGCCCTCTAGAGATTCTGCAAGGGAGTGTGTGTGTTGGGTGTATAAAAAAAGACAACAAGTAAGAAGCACTCCAGAGATTCTGCAAGCGTATGGGTGTGAGTGTGTGTGTGTGTGTGTGTGTAAAGAGGACATGAAGTCAGAAGACCTCAATAGATTCTCCAAGGGTGATTGTGTGTGTGTGCGTATATAAAAACATGAAATCAGACTCCCTCAAGAGATTCTGCAAGGATGCGAGTATGTGTGTGTGTGTGTGTGTGTGTGTAAAATGGACACGAAGTCAGAGCCTTCTAGAGATTCTACAAGAGTGTGTATGTGTGTGTAAAAGGAACATGAAGTCAGAAGCCCTCTAGAGATTCTTCAAGGGTGTGTGTGTGTTTAAAAAGGACACGTAGTCAGAATTCCTCTAGAGATTCAGAAGTGTGTGTGTGTGTGTTCAAACGACGCGAAGTCAGAAGCCTTCTAGAGAGTCTTCAAGGGTATGTTTATGTGTGTGTGTTTATGTGTAACAAGGAGCCTAAGTCAGAAGGTCTCTAGAGATTCTGCAAGGGTATGAGTTTGAGTGTGTTTGTCTGTGTGTGTAAAAAGGACACGAAATCAGAACCCCTCCTAATTCTGCAAGGGTATGAGTGGTAGTGTGTGTGTGTGTGTGTGTGTGTAAAAAAGACACGAATTCAGAAGCCCTCTATAGATTCTGCAATGATGTGTGTATGTGTGTGTGTGTGTGTAAAAAGGAAACAAAATCAGAATCCCTCCAGAAGTTCAGCAAGGGTGCGTGTGTGTGTGTGTGTGTGTGTGTAAAAATGACACGAAGTCAGAAGCCCTCTACCGATTCTGCAAGGGGTTGAGTGTGTGTGTGTGGGTGTAAAAAAGACACAAATTCAGAAGCCTCCAGAGATACTGCAAGCGAATGAGTGTGAGTTTTTGCGTGTGTTTGTAAAAAAGAACACGAAGTCAGAAGCCCTCCAGAGATTCCACAAGAATATGGGTGTGTGTTTGTGTGTATGTGTGTGTATGTAAAAAGGCCATGATGACAGAAGCCCTCAAGAGATTCTGCAAGGGTGTGTGTATGTGTGTGTGTGTGTGTGTGTGTGTGTTTAAAAAGGACTCGATGTCAGCAGACCTCCAGAGATTCTGCAAGGGTATGAGTGCTAGTGTGTGTGTTGTGTGTAAAGAAGACACGATGTCAGAAGCCCTCCAGAGATTCTGCAAGGGTATGAGTGTGTGTGTGTGTGTGTGTGTGTAAAAATGACTCGAATTCAGAAGTACTCCAGAGATTCGGTAGATGTGAGTGTGAGTTTGTGTGTGTGTGTAAAAAGGACACGAAGTCAGAAGCTCTCCAAAGATTCTGCAAGGGTGCGTTTGTGTGTCTCTGTATGTGTGTAAATAGGACACGAAGTCAGAAGCCCTCCAAAGATTCTGCAAGGATGTGCATGTGTGTGCGTGTGTATGTAAAAAGGACACGATTCCCTAGCTCTCCAGAGATTCTACTACGGTGTGTGTGTGTGTGAGTGTGTAAAAAGTCACGGAGGCAGAAGCCCTCCAGATATTCTTCAACTGTGTGTGTGTGTATAAATGACACAAAGTCAGAAGCCCCCAGAGATTCTGTAAATGTATGAATGCTAGTGTGTGTGTGTGTGTGTTGTGAGTGTGTGTAAAAAGGACATGAAGTCAGAAGCTCTTTAGAGATTCGGCAAGCGTATGGATTTGAGTGGTGTGTCTCTGGGTGTAAAAATGACATGAGATCAGAAACACTCCAGAGATTCTGTAAGGTTGTGTGTATGTGTGTGTGTGTCTGAAAAAGGAAACAAAATCAGAATCCCTCTAGCGATTCAGCAAGCATGTGTGTGTGTGTGTGTGTGTGTGTGTGTGTAAAAAGGACATGAAGTCAGAAGCCCTCCGTAAATTCTGGAAGGGTATGAGTGTGAGTGTGTGTGTGTGTGTTTGTGTGTAAAAAGGACATGAAGTCAGTAGCCCTCCAGAGATTCTGCATGGGTTTGAGGGTGAGTGGGGGTGTAAAAAAGACATGAAGACAGATGCCCTCCAGAGATTCTGCAAGGATGTTTGTAATGTGTGTGTGTGTATATGCGTGTAAAAAGGACACATGTCAGAAGCCCTCCAGATATTCTGTAAGTGTATGAGTGCGAGTGTGTGTGTGTGTGTGCATGGGGAAAAAGACACGAAGTCCGAAACCCTTGCAGAGATTCTGCAAGGGTGTGTGTGTGTAAAAAGGACATGAACTCAGAAGCCATCCAGAGATTCTGCAGGGATAGGAGTGTGAGTGTGTGTGTGTGTGTGTGTGTGTGTGTGTTTAAAAAGGACACGCAGTAGGAAACCCTCCAGAGATTCTGCAAGGGTTTGAGTGAGTGTGAGTGAGTGTAAAAAGTACATGAAACAGAAACCATCCAGAGATTCTTCAAGGGCGCATGTATGTGTGGAAGACACGAAGTTAGAATCCCTTTATAGACTCAACAAGGGCAAGAGTGTGGGTGTTTGTGTGTGTGTGTGTGTAAAAAGGAATTGAAGTCAAAAGCCCTCCAGAGATTCTTCAAGGTTAAGAGTGTGAGTGTGTGTGCGTGTCTGTAAAAAGGACACGAAGTCAGAAGACCTCCAGAGAATCATCAAGGGTGCGTGTATGTTTGTTTGTGTGTAAAGAGACCCGAAGTCAGAAGCCCTCTAGAGATTCTGCAAGGGAGTGTGTGTGTTGGGTGTATAAAAAAAGACAACAAGTAAGAAGCACTCCAGAGATTCTGCAAGCGTATGGGTGTGAGTGTGTGTGTGTGTGTGTGTAAAGAGGACATGAAGTCAGAAGACCTCAATAGATTCTCCAAGGGTGATTGTGTGTGTGTGCGTATATAAAAACATGAAATCAGACTCCCTCAAGAGATTCTGCAAGGATGCGAGTATGTGTGTGTGTGTGTGTGTGTGTGTGTAAAATGGACACAAAGTCAGAGCCTTCTAGAGATTCTACAAGAGTGTGTATGTGTGTGTAAAAGGAACATGAAGTCAGAAGCCCTCTAGAGATTCTTCAAGGGTGTGTGTGTGTTTAAAAAGGACACGTAGTCAGAATTCCTCTAGAGATTCAGAAGTGTGTGTGTGTGTGTGTTCAAACGACGCGAAGTCAGAAGCCTTCTAGAGAGTCTTCAAGGGTATGTTTATGTGTGTGTGTTTATGTGTAACAAGGAGCCTAAGTCAGAAGGTCTCTAGAGATTCTGCAAGGGTATGAGTTTGAGTGTGTTTGTCTGTGTGTGTAAAAAGGACACGAAATCAGAACCCCTCCTAATTCTGCAAGGGTATGAGTGGTAGTGTGTGTGTGTGTGTGTGTGTGTGTGTAAAAAAGACACGAATTCAGAAGCCCTCTATAGATTCTGCAATGATGTGTGTATGTGTGTGTGTGTGTAAAAAGGAAACAAAATCAGAATCCCTCCAGAAGTTCAGCAAGGGTGCGTGTGTGTGTAAAAATGACACGAAGTCAGAAGCCCTCTACCGATTCTGCAAGGGGTTGAGTGTGTGTGTGTGGGTGTAAAAAAGACACAAATTCAGAAGCCTCCAGAGATACTGCAAGCGAATGAGTGTGAGTTTTTGCGTGTGTTTGTAAAAAAGAACACGAAGTCAGAAGCCCTCCAGAGATTCCACAAGAATATGGGTGTGTGTTTGTGTGTATGTGTGTGTATGTAAAAAGGCCATGATGACAGAAGCCCTCAAGAGATTCTGCAAGGGTGTGTGTGTGTGTGTGTGTGTGTGTGTGTGTGTGTGTGTGTGTGTTTAAAAAGGACTCGATGTCAGCAGACCTCCAGAGATTCTGCAAGGGTATGAGTGCTAGTGTGTGTGTGTGTGTGTAAAGAAGACACGATGTCAGAAGCCCTCCAGAGATTCTGCAAGGGTATGAGTGTGTGTGTGTGTGTGTGTGTGTAAAAATGACTCGAATTCAGAAGTACTCCAGAGATTCGGTAGATGTGAGTGTGAGTTTGTGTGTGTGTGTAAAAAGGACACGAAGTCAGAAGCTCTCCAAAGATTCTGCAAGGGTGCGTTTGTGTGTCTCTGTATGTGTGTAAATAGGACACGAAGTCAGAAGCCCTCCAAAGATTCTGCAAGGATGTGCATGTGTGTGCGTGTGTATGTAAAAACGACACGATTCCCTAGCTCTCCAGAGATTCTACTACGGTGTGTGTGTGAGTGTGTAAAAAGACACGGAGTCAGAAGCCCTCCAGATATTCTTCAACTGTGTGTGTGTGTATAAATGACACAAAGTCAGAAGCCCCCAGAGATTCTGTAAATGTATGAATGCTAGTGTGTGTGTGTGTGTGTTGTGAGTGTGTGTAAAAAGGACATGAAGTCAGAAGCTCTTTAGAGATTCGGCAAGCGTATGGATTTGAGTGGTGTGTCTCTGGGTGTAAAAATGACATGAGATCAGAAACACTCCAGAGATTCTGTAAGGTTGTGTGTATGTGTGTGTGTGTCTGAAAAAGGAAACAAAATCAGAATCCCTCTAGCGATTCAGCAAGCATGTGTGTGTGTGTGTGTGTGTGTGTGTGTAAAAAGGACATGAAGTCAGAAGCCCTCCGTAAATTCTGGAAGGGTATGAGTGTGAGTGTGTGTGTGTGTGTTTGTGTGTAAAAAGGACATGAAGTCAGTAGCCCTCCAGAGATTCTGCATGGGTTTGAGGGTGAGTGGGGGTGTAAAAAAGACATGAAGACAGATGCCCTCCAGAGATTCTGCAAGGATGTTTGTAATGTGTGTGTGTGTATATGCGTGTAAAAAGGACACATGTCAGAAGCCCTCCAGATATTCTGTAAGTGTATGAGTGCGAGTGTGTGTGTGTGTGTGCATGGGGAAAAAGACACGAAGTCCGAAACCCTTGCAGAGATTCTGCAAGGGTGTGTGTGTGTAAAAAGGACATGAACTCAGAAGCCATCCAGAGATTCTGCAGGGATAGTAGTGTGAGTGTGTGTGTGTGTGTGTGTGTGTGTGTGTTTAAAAAGGACACGCAGTAGGAAACCCTCCAGAGATTCTGCAAGGGTTTGAGTGAGTGTGAGTGAGTGTAAAAAGTACATGAAACAGAAACCATCCAGAGATTCTTCAAGGGCGCGTGTATGTGTGGAAGACACGAAGTTAGAATCCCTTTATAGACTCAACAAGGGTAAGAGTGTGGGTGTTTGTGTGTGTGTGTGTGTGTGTGTGTAAAAAGGAATTGAAGTCAAAAGCCCTCCAGAGATTCTTCAAGGTTAAGAGTGTGAGTGTGTGTGCGTGTCTGTAAAAAGGACACGAAGTCAGAAGACCTCCAGAGAATCATCAAGGGTGCGTGTATGTTTGTTTGTGTGTAAAGAGACCCGAAGTCAGAAGCCCTCTAGAGATTCTGCAAGGGAGTGTGTGTGTTGGGTGTATAAAAAAAGACAACAAGTAAGAAGCACTCCAGAGATTCTGCAAGCGTATGGGTGTGAGTGTGTGTGTGTGTGTGTGTGTAAAGAGGACATGAAGTCAGAAGACCTCAATAGATTCTCCAAGGGTGATTGTGTGTGTGTGCGTATATAAAAACATGAAATCAGACTCCCTCAAGAGATTCTGCAAGGATGCGAGTATGTGTGTGTGTGTGTGTGTGTGTGTAAAATGGACACGAAGTCAGAGCCTTCTAGAGATTCTACAAGAGTGTGTATGTGTGTGTAAAAGGAACATGAAGTCAGAAGCCCTCTAGAGATTCTTCAAGGGTGTGTGTGTGTTTAAAAAGGACACGTAGTCAGAATTCCTCTAGAGATTCAGAAGTGTGTGTGTGTGTGTTCAAACGACGCGAAGTCAGAAGCCTTCTAGAGAGTCTTCAAGGGTATGTTTATGTGTGTGTGTTTATGTGTAACAAGGAGCCTAAGTCAGAAGGTCTCTAGAGATTCTGCAAGGGTATGAGTTTGAGTGTGTTTGTCTGTGTGTGTAAAAAGGACACGAAATCAGAACCCCTCCTAATTCTGCAAGGGTATGAGTGGTAGTGTGTGTGTGTGTGTGTGTGTGTGTGTAAAAAAGACACGAATTCAGAAGCCCTCTATAGATTCTGCAATGATGTGTGTATGTGTGTGTGTGTGTGTAAAAAGGAAACAAAATCAGAATCCCTCCAGAAGTTCAGCAAGGGTGCGTGTGTGTGTGTGTGTGTGTGTGTAAAAATGACACGAAGTCAGAAGCCCTCTACCGATTCTGCAAGGGGTTGAGTGTGTGTGTGTGGGTGTAAAAAAGACACAAAGTCAGAAGCCTCCAGAGATACTGCAAGCGAATGAGTGTGAGTTTTTGCGTGTGTTTGTAAAAAAGAACACGAAGTCAGAAGCCCTCCAGAGATTCCACAAGAATATGGGTGTGTGTTTGTGTGTATGTGTGTGTATGTAAAAAGGCCATGATGACAGAAGCCCTCAAGAGATTCTGCAAGGGTGTGTGTATGTGTGTGTGTGTGTGTGTGTGTGTGTTTAAAAAGGACTCGATGTCAGCAGACCTCCAGAGATTCTGCAAGGGTATGAGTGCTAGTGTGTGTGTGTGTGTGTAAAGAAGACACGATGTCAGAAGCCCTCCAGAGATTCTGCAAGGGTATGAGTGTGTGTGTGTGTGTAAAAATGACTCGAATTCAGAAGTACTCCAGAGATTCGGTAGATGTGAGTGTGAGTTTGTGTGTGTGTGTAAAAAGGACACGAAGTCAGAAGCTCTCCAAAGATTCTGCAAGGATGTGCATGTGTGTGCGTGTGTATGTAAAAACGACACGATTCCCTAGCTCTCCAGAGATTCTACTACGGTGTGTGTGTGTGTGAGTGTGTAAAAAGTCACGGAGGCAGAAGCCCTCCAGATATTCTTCAACTGTGTGTGTGTGTATAAATGACACAAAGTCAGAAGCCCCCAGAGATTCTGTAAAGGTATGAGTAATAGTGTGTGTGTGTGTGTGTGTGTGTGTGAGTGTGTGTAAAAAGGACATGAAGTCAGAAGCTCTTTAGAGATTCGGCAAGCTAATGGATTTGAGTGTGTGTGTCTCTGGGTGTAAAAATGACATGAGATCAGAACCACTCCAGAGATTCTGCAAGGTTGTGTGTATGTGTGTGTGTGTCTGAAAAAGGAAACAAAATCAGAATCTCTCTAGCGATTCAGCAAGCATGTGTGTGTGTGTGTGTGTGTGTGTGTGTGTGTGGTGTAAAAAGGACATGAAGTCCGAAGCCCTCCGTAAATTCTGGAAGGGTATGAGTGTGAGTGTGTGTGTGTGTGTGTGAGTGTGTGTAAAAAGGACATGAAGTCAGAAGCTCTTTAGAGATTCGGCAAGCGTATGGATTTGAGTGTGTGTGTCTCTGGGTGTAAAAATGACATGAGATCAGAACCACTCCAGAGATTCTGCAAGGTTGTGTGTATGTGTGTGTGTGTCTGAAAAAGGAAACAAAATCAGAATCCCTCTAGCGATTCAGCAAGCATGTGTGTGTGTGTGTGTGTGTGTGTGTGTGTGTGTGTGTGTGGTGTAAAAAGGACATGAAGTCCGAAGCCCTCCGTAAATTCTGGAAGGGTATGAGTGTGTGTGTGTGTGTGTGTTTGTGTGTGTGTGTAAAAAGGACATGAAGTCAGAAGCCCTCCGTAAATTCTGGAAGGGTATGAGTGTGAGTGTGTGTGTGTGTGTGTGTAAAAAGGACATGAAGTCAGAAGCATACCAGAGATTCTGCAAGGTTTTGAGGGTGAGTGGCGGTGTAAAAAAGACATGAAGACGGAAGAGCTCCAGAGATTCTGCAAGGATGTGTGTAATGTGTGTGTGTGTGTATGCGTGTAAAAAGGACACGATGTCAGAAGCCCTCCAGATATTCTCCTAGTGTATGAGTGCAAGTGTGTGTGTGTGTGCATGGGGAAAAAGACACGAAGTCCGAAACCCTTGCAGAGATTCTGCAAGGGTGTGTGTGTGTAAAAAGGACACTAACTCAGAAGCCCTCCAGAGATTCTGCAGGGATAGAAGTGTGAGTGTGTTTGTGTGTGTGTGTGTAAAAAGGACACGCAGTGGAAACCCTCCAGAGATTCTGCAAGGGTTTGAGTGAGTGTGAGTGAGTGTAAAAAGTACATGAAATCAGAAACCATCCAGAGATTCTGCAAGGGCGCATGTATGTGTAAAAGACACGAAGTCAGAATCCCATTATAGACTCAACAAGGGTATGAGTGTGGGTGTTTGTGTGTGTGTTTAAAAAGGAATAGAAGTCAGAAGCCCTCCAGAGATTCTTCAAGGGTAAGAGTGTGAGTGTGTGTGGGTGTCTGTAAAAAGGACACGAAGTCAGAGACCTCCAGAGAATCATCAAGGGTGCGTGTATGTTTGTTTGTGTGTAAAAAGACCCGAAGTCAGAAGCCTTCTAGAGATTCTGCAAGGGAGTGTGTGTGTTGGGTGTATAAAAAAGACAACAAGTAAGAAGCACTCCAGAGATTCTGTAAGCGAATGGGTGTTAGTGCGTGTGTGTGTGTGTGTGTAAAGAGGACATGAAGTCAGAAGACCTCAAGAGATTCTGCAAGGATGATTGTGTGTGTGTATAAAAACATGAAATCAGACTCCCTCAAGAGATTCTGCAAGGATGCGAGTATGTGTGTGTGTGTGTGTGTGTGTGTGTGTGTAAAATGGACACGAAGTCAGAGCCTTCTAGAGATTCTACAAGAGTGTGTATGTGTGTGTAAAAGGAACATGAAGTCAGAAGCCTCTAGAGATTCTTCAAGGGTGTGTGTGTGTTTAAAAAGGACCCGTAGTCAGAATTCCTCTAGAGATTCAGCAAGTGTGTGTGTGTGTACAAAGGACACGAAGTCAGAAGCCTTCTAGAGAGTCTTCAAGGGTGCGTGTATGTGTGTGTGTTTGTGTGTAACAAGGACCCTAAGTCAGAAGGCCTCTAGAGATTCTGCAAGGGTATGTGTATGTGTGTGTGTGCGTGTGTAAAAAGGAAACAAAATCAGAATATCTCTAGCAGTTCAGCAAGGGTGTGTGTGTGTGTGTGTGTGTGTGTAAAAATGACACGAAGTAAGAAGCCCTCTACCAATTCTGCAAGGCGTTGAGTGTGTGTGTGGGTGTAAAAAACACACAAAGTCAGAAGCCTCCAGAGATACTGCAAGCGAATGAGTGTGAGTATTTGCGTGTGTTTGTAAAAAGAACACGAAGTCAGAAGCCCTCCAGGGATTCCACAAGAATATGGGTGTGTGTTTGTGTGTATGTGTGTATATGTAAAAAGGACATGATGACAGAAGCCCTCAAGAGATTCTGCAAGGGTGTGTGTATGTGTGTGTGTGTGTGTGTGTGTGTGTGTTTAAAAAGGACTCTATGTCAGCAGACCTCCTGAGATTCTGCAAGGGTATGAGTGCTAGTGTGTGTGTCTGGGGGGTGGTTGTGTGTTTAAAGGAAAAACAATGTCAGAAGCCCTCCAGAGATTCTGCAAGGGTATGAGTGTGTGTGTGTGTGTGTGTGTGTGTGTATGTGTAAAAAGGACACGAAGTCAGAAGTACTCCAGAGATTCTGTAGATGTGAGTGCGAGTTTGTGTGTGTGTGTGTAAAAAGGACACGAAATCAGAAGCTCTCCAAAGATTCTGCAAGGGTGCGTTTGTGTGTCTGTGTGTGTGTGTAAAAAGGACACGAAGTCAGAAGCCCTCCAAAGATTCTGCAAGGATGTGCATGTGTGTGCGTGTGTATGT
The DNA here is from genome assembly GCF_050624435.1 of Tenrec ecaudatus. NCBI lineage: Eukaryota > Metazoa > Chordata > Mammalia > Afrosoricida > Tenrecidae > Tenrec > Tenrec ecaudatus. The sequence goes on along the minus strand of NC_134543.1, from coordinate 102,259,016 downwards.
AAAAATGACACGATTCCCTAGCTCTCCAGAGATTCTACTAGGGTGTGTGTGTGAGTGTGTAAAAAGACACGGAGTCAGAAGCCCTCCAGATATTCTTCAACTGTGTGTGTGTGTAAAAAGGACACAAAGTCAGAAGCCCCCAGAGATTCTGTAAATGTATGAATGCTAGTGTGTGTGTGTGTGTGTGTGTGTGTTGTGAGTGTGTGTAAAAAGGACATGAAGTCAGAAGCTCTTTAGAGATTCGGCAAGCGTATGGATTTGAGTGTGTGTGTCTCTGGGTGTAAAAATGACATGAGATCAGAACCACTCCAGAGATTCTGCAAGGTTGTGTGTATGTGTGTGTGTGTCTGAAAAAGGAAACAAAATCAGAATCCCTCTAGCGATTCAGCAAGCATGTGTGTGTGTGTGTGTGTGTGTGTGTAAAAAGGACATGAAGTCAGTAGCCCTCCAGAGATTCTGCATGGGTTTGAGGGTGAGTGGGGGTGTAAAAAAGACATGAAGACAGATGCCCTCCAGAGATTCTGCAAGGATGTTTGTAATGTGTGTGTGTGTGTGTATGCGTGTAAAAAGGACACGATGTCAGAAGCCCTCCAGATATTCTGCTACTGTATGAGTGTGAGTGTGTGTGTGTGTGTGTGCATGGGGAAAAAGACACGAAGTCCGAAACCCTTGCAGAGATTCTGCAAGGGTGTGTGTGTGTAAAAAGGACACGAACTCAGAAGCCATCCAGAGATTCTGCTGGGATAGGAGTGTGAGTGTGTGTGTGTGTTTAAAAAGGACACGCAGTAGGAAACCCTCCAGAGATTCTGCAAGGGTTTGAGTGAGTGTGAGTGAGTGTAAAAAGTACATGAAACAGAAACCATCCAGAGATTCTTCAAGGGCACGTGTATGTGTGGAAGACACGAAGTTAGAATCCCTTTATAGACTCAACAAGGGTATGAGTGTGGGTGTTTGTGTGTGTGTGTGTGTGTGTGTGTGTAAAAAGGAATTGAAGTCAAAAGCCCTCCAGAGATTCTTCATGGTTAAGAGTGTGAGTGTGTGTGGGTGTCTGTGAAAAGGACACAAAGTCAGAAGACCTCCAGAGAATCATCAAGGGTGCGTGTATGTTTGTTTGTGTGTAATGAGACCCGAAGTCAGAAGCCCTCTAGAGATTCTGCAAGGGAGTGTGTGTGTTGGGTGTATAAAAAAAGACAACAAGTAAGAAGCACTCCAGAGATTCTGCAAGCGTATGGGTGTGAGTGTGTGTGTGTGTGTGTGTGTAAAGAGGACATGAAGTCAGAAGACCTCAAGAGATTCTCCAAGGGTTATTGTGTGTGTGTGTGTGTGTGTATAAAAACATGAAATCAGACTCCCTCAAGAGATTCTGCAAGGATGCGAGTATGTGTGTGTGTGTGTGTAAAATGGACATGAAGTCAGAGCCTTCTAGAGATTCTACAAGAGTGTGTATGTGTGTGTAAAAGGAACATGAAGTCAGAAGCCCTCTAGAGATACTTCAAGGGTGTGTGTGTGTTTAAAAAGGACAGGTAGTCAGAATTCCTCTAAAGATTCAGCAAGTGTGTGTGTGTGTACAAAGGACACGAAGTCCGAAGCCTTCTAGAGAGTCTTCAAGGGTATGATTATGTGTGTGTGTTTATGTGTAACAAGGACCCTAAGTCAGAAGGTCTCCAGAGATTCTGCAAGGGTATGAGTTTGAGTGTGTTTGTCTGTGTGTGTAAAAAGGACACGAAATCAGAACCCCTCCTAATTCTGCAAGGGTATGAGTGGTAGTGTGTGTGTGTGTAAAAAAGAAACGAATTCAGAAGCCCTCTATAGATTCTGCAAGGATGTGTGTGTGTGTGTGCGTGTGTAAAAAGGAAACAAAATCAGAATCCCTCTAGAAGTTCAGCAAGGGTGCGTGTGTGTGTGTGTGTGTGTGTATAAAAACATGAAATCAGACTCCCTCAAGAGATTTTGCAAGGATGCGAGTATGTGTGTGTGTGTGTAAAATGGACATGAAGTCAGAGCCTTCTAGAGATTCTACAAGAGTGTGTATGTGTGTGTAAAAGGAACATGAAGTCAGAAGCCCTCTAGAGATTCTTCAAGGGTGTGTGTGTGTTTAAAAAGGACATGTAGTCAGAACTACTCTAGAGATTCAGCAAGTGTGTGTGTGTGTACAAAGGACACGAAGTCAGAAGCCTTCTAGAGAGTCTTCAAGGGTATGTTTATGTGTGTGTGTTTATGTGTAACAAGGACCCTAAGTCAGAAGGTCTCTAGAGATTCTGCAAGGGTATGAGTTTGAGTGTGTTTGTCTGTGTGTGTAAAAAGGACACGAAATCAGAACCCCTCCTAATTCTGCAAGGGTATGAGTGGTAGTGTGTGTGTGTGTGTGTGTAAAAAAGACACGAATTCAGAAGCCCTCTATAGATTCTGCAAGGATGTGTGTGTGTGTGCGTGTGTAAAAAGCAAAAAAAATCAGACTCCCTCTAGAAGTTCAGCAAGGGTGCGTGTGCGTGTGTGTGTGTGTGTGTGTAAAAATGACACGAAGTCAGAAGCCCTCTACCGATTCTGCAAGGGGTTGAGTGTGTGTGTGTGGGTGTAAAAAAGACACAAAGTCAGAAGCCTCCAGAGATACTGCAAGCGAATGAGTGTGAGTTTTTGCGTGTGTTTGTAAAAAAGAACACGAAGTCAGAAGCCCTCCAGAGATTCCACAAGAATATGGGTGTGTGTTTGTGTGTATGTGTTTGTATGTAAAAAGGCCATGATGACAGAAGCCCTCAAGAGATTCTGCAAGGGTGTGTGTATGTGTGTGTGTGTGTGTGTGTGTGTGTGTGTGTGTTTAAAAAGGACTCGATGTCAGCAGACCTCCAGAGATTCTGCAAGGGTATGAGTGTGTGTGTGTGTAAAAATGACTCGAATTCAGAAGTACTCCAGAGATTCTGTAGATGTGAGTGTGAGTTTGTGTGTGTGTGTAAAAAGGACACGAAGTCAGAAGCTCTCCAAAGATTCTGCAAGGGTGCGTTTGTGTGTCTCTGTATGTGTGTAAATTGGACACGAAGTCAGAAGCCCTCCAAAGATTCTGCAAGGATGTGCATGTGTGTGCGTGTGTATGTAAAAACGACACGATTCCCTAGCTCTCCAGAGATTCTACTAGGGTGTGTGTGTGTGTGAGTGTGTAAAAAGTCACGGAGGCAGAAGCCCTCCAGATATTCTTCAACTGTGTGTGTGTAAAAAGGATACAAAGTCAGAAGCCCCCAGAGATTCTGTAAAGGTATGAGTGCTAGTGTGTGTGTGTGTGTGTGTGTGTGTGTGTGAGTGAGTGTGTGTAAAAAGGACATGAAGTCAGAAGCTCTTTAGAGATTCGGCAAGCGTATGGATTTGAGTGTGTGTGTCTCTGGGTGTAAAAATGACATGAGATCAGAACCACTCCAGAGATTCTGCAAGGTTGCGTGTATGGGTGTGTGTGTTTGAAAAAGGAAGCAAAATCAGAATCCCTGTAGCGCTCCAGCAAGCATGTGTGTGTGTGTGTGTGTGTGTGTGTGTGTGTGTTTGTGTGTGTGTGTAAAAAGGACATGAAGTCAGAAGCCCTCCGTAAATTCTGGAAGGGTATGAGTGTGAGTGTGTGTGTGTGTGTGTGTGTGTGTGTAAAAAGGACATGAAGTCAGAAGCATACCAGAGATTCTGCAAGGGTTTGAGGGTGAGTGGCGGTGTAAAAATGACATGAAGACGGAAGAGCTCCAGAGATTCTGCAAGGATGTGTGTAATGTGTGTGTGTGTGTGTGTGTGTATGCGTGTAAAAAGGACACGATGTCAGAAGCCCTCAAGATATTCTCCTATGTATGAGTGCAAGTGTGTGTGTGTGTGCATGGGGAAAAAGACACGAAGTCCGAAACCCTTGCAGAGATTCTGCAAGGGTGTGTGTGTGTAAAAAGGACACTAACTCAGAAGCCCTCCAGAGATTCTGCAGGGATAGAAGTGTGAGTGTGTGTGTGTGTGTGTGTGTAAAAAGGACACGCAGTTGGAAACCCTCCAGAGATTCTGCAAGGGTTTGAGTGAGTGTGAGTGAGTGTAAAAAGTACATGAAATCAGAAACCATCCAGAGATTCTGCAAGGGCGCGTGTATGTGTAAAAGACACGAAGTCAGAATCCCATTATAGACTCAACAAAGGTATGAGTGTGGGTGTTTGTGTGTGTGTTTAAAAAGGAATAGAAGTCAGAAGCCCTCCAGAGATTCTTCAAGGGTAAGAGTGTGAGTGTGTGTGGGTGTCTGTAAAAAGGACACGAAGTCAGAAGACCTCCAGAGAATCATCAAGGGTGCGTGTATGTTTGTTTGTGTGTAAAAAGACCCGAAGTCAGAAGCCCTCTAGAGATTCTGCAAGGGAGTGTGTGTGTTGGGTGTATAAAAAAGACAACAAGTAAGAAGCACTCCAGAGATTCTGCAAGCGTATGGGTGTGAGTGCGTGTGTGTGTGTGTGTGTGTGTGTGTGTAAAGAGGACATGAAGTCAGAAGACCTCAAGAGATTCTGCAAGGATGATTGTGTGTGTGTATAAAAACATGAAATCAGACTCCCTCAAGAGTTTCTACAAGGATGCGAGTATGTGTGTGTGTGTGTGTGTGTGTGTGTAAAATGGACACGAAGTCAGAGCCTTCTAGAGATTCTACAAGAGTGTGTATGTGTGTGTAAAAGGAACATGAAGTCAGAAGCCCTCTAGAGATTCTTCAAGGGTGTGTATGTGTTTAAAAAGGACCCGTAGTCAGAATTCCTCTAGAGATTCAGCAAGTGTATGTGTGTGTACAAAGGACACGAAGTCAGAAGCCTTCTAGAGAGTCTTCAAGGGTGCGTGTGTTTGTGTGTAACAAGGACCCTAAGTCAGAAAGCCTCTAGAGATTCTGCAAGGGTGTGTGTATGTGTGTGTGTGCGTGTGTAAAAAGGAAACAAAATCAGAATATCTCTAGCAGTTCAGCAAGGGTGTGTGTGTGTGTGCGTGTGTGTGTGTAAAAATGACACGAAGTAAGAAGCCCTCTACCGATTCTGCAAGGCGTTGAGTGTGTGTGTGGGTGTAAAAAACACACAAAGTCAGAAGCCTCCAGAGATACTGCAAGCGAATGAGTGTGAGTGTTTGCGTGTGTTTGTAAAAAGAACACGAAGTCAGAAGCCCTCCAGGGATTCCACAAGACTATGGGTGTGTGTTTGTGTGTATGTGTGTATATGTAAAAAGGACATGATGACAGAAGCCCTCCAGAGATTCTGCAAGGGTGTGTGTATGTGTGTGTGTGTGTGTGTGTCTGTGTTTAAAAAGGACTCGATGTCAGCAGACCTCCTGAGATTTTGCAAGGGTATGAGTGCTAGTGTGTGTGTCTGGGGGGGGGGTTGTGTGTGTAAAGGAAAAACAATGTCAGAAGCCCTCCAGAGATTCTGCAAGGGTATGAGTGTGTGTGTGTGTGTATGTGTAAAAAGGACACGAAGTCAGAAGTACTCCAGAGATTCTGTAGATGTGAGTGCGAGTTTGTGTGTGTGTGTGTGTAAAAAGGACACGAAGTCAGAAGCTCTCCAAAGATTCTGCAAGGGTGCGTTTGTGTGTCTGTGTGTGTGTGTGTAAATAGGACACGAAGTCAGAAGCCCTCCAAAGATTCTGCAAGGATGTGCATGTGTGTGCGTGTGTATGTAAAAACGACACGATTCCCTAGCTCTCCAGAGATTCTACTAGGGTGTGTGTGTGAGTGTGTAAAAAGGCACGGAGTCAGAAGCCCTCCAGATATTCTTCAACTGTGTGTGTGTGTATAAATGACACAAAGTCAGAAGCCCCCAGAGATTCTGTAAATGTATGAATGCTAGTGTGTGTGTTGTGAGTGTGTGTAAAAAGGACATGAAGTCAGAAGCTCTTTAGAGATTCGGCAAGCGTATGGATTTGAGTGTGTGTGTCTCTGGGTGTAAAAATGACATGAGATCAGAACCACTCCAGAGATTCTGCAAGGTTGTGTGTATGTGTGTGTGTGTCTGAAAAAGGAAACAAAATCAGAATCCCTCTAGCGATTCAGCAAGCATGTGTGTGTGTATGTGTGTGTGTGTGTGTGTAAAAAGGACATGAAGTCAGAAGCCCTCCGTAAATTCTGGAAGGGTATGAGTGTGAGTGTGTGTGTGTGTGTTTGTGTGTAAAAAGGACATTAAGTCAGTAGCCCTCCAGAGATTCTGCATGGGTTTGAGGGTGAGTGGGGGTGTAAAAAAGACATGAAGACAGATGCCCTCCAGAGATTCTGCAAGGATGTTTGTAATGTGTGTGTGTGTATATGCGTGTAAAAAGGACACATGTCAGAAGCCCTCCAGATATTCTGTAAGTGTATGAGTGCGAGTGTGTGTGTGTGTGCATGGGGAAAAAGACACGAAGTCCGAAACCCTTGCAGAGATTCTGCAAGGGTGTGTGTGTGTAAAAAGGACATGAACTCAGAAGCCATCCAGAGATTCTGCAGGGATAGGAGTGTGAGTGTGTGTGTGTGTGTGTGTGTGTGTGTTTAAAAAGGACACGCAGTAGGAAACCCTCCAGAGATTCTGCAAGGGTTTGAGTGAGTGTGAGTGAGTGTAAAAAGTACATGAAACAGAAACCATCCAGAGATTCTTCAAGGGCGCGTGTATGTGTGGAAGACACGAAGTTAGAATCCCTTTATAGACTCAACAAGGGTATGAGTGTGGGTGTTTGTGTGTGTGTGTGTGTGTGTAAAAAGGAATTGAAGTCAAAAGCCCTCCAGAGATTCTTCAAGGTTAAGAGTGTGAGTGTGTGTGCGTGTCTGTAAAAAGGACACGAAGTCAGAAGACCTCCAGAGAATCATCAAGGGTGCGTGTATGTTTGTTTGTGTGTAAAGAGACCCGAAGTCAGAAGCCCTCTAGAGATTCTGCAAGGGAGTGTGTGTGTTGGGTGTATAAAAAAGACAACAAGTAAGAAGCACTCCAGAGATTCTGCAAGCGTATGGGTGTGAGTGTGTGTGTGTGTGTGTGTAAAGAGGACATGAAGTCAGAAGACCTCAATAGATTCTCCAAGGGTGATTGTGTGTGTGTGCGTATATAAAAACATGAAATCAGACTCCCTCAAGAGATTCTGCAAGGATGCGAGTATGTGTGTGTGTGTGTGTGTGTGTGTGTGTAAAATGGACACGAAGTCAGAGCCTTCTAGAGATTCTACAAGAGTGTGTATGTGTGTGTAAAAGGAACATGAAGTCAGAAGCCCTCTAGAGATTCTTCAAGGGTGTGTGTGTGTTTAAAAAGGACACGTAGTCAGAATTCCTCTAGAGATTCAGAAGTGTGTGTGTGTGTGGTCAAACGACGCGAAGTCAGAAGCCTTCTAGAGAGTCTTCAAGGTTATGTTTATGTGTGTGTGTTTATGTGTAACAAGGAGCCTAAGTCAGAAGGTCTCTAGAGATTCTGCAAGGGTATGAGTTTGAGTGTGTTTGTCTGTGTGTGTAAAAAGGACACGAAATCAGAACCCCTCCTAATTCTGCAAGGGTATGAGTGGTAGTGTGTGTGTGTGTGTAAAAAAGACACGAATTCAGAAGCCCTCTATAGATTCTGCAATGATGTGTGTATGTGTGTGTGTGTGTGTAAAAAGGAAACAAAATCAGAATCCCTCCAGAAGTTCAGCAAGGGTGCGTGTGTGTGTGTGTGTGTGTGTAAAAATGACACGAAGTCAGAAGCCCTCTACCGATTCTGCAAGGGGTTGAGTGTGTGTGTGTGGGTGTAAAAAAGACACAAATTCAGAAGCCTCCAGAGATACTGCAAGCGAATGAGTGTGAGTTTTTGCGTGTGTTTGTAAAAAAGAACACGAAGTCAGAAGCCCTCCAGAGATTCCACAAGAATATGGGTGTGTGTTTGTGTGTATGTGTGTGTATGTAAAAAGGCCATGATGACAGAAGCCCTCAAGAGATTCTGCAAGGGTGTGTGTATGTGTGTGTGTGTGTGTGTGTTTAAAAAGGACTCGATGTCAGCAGACCTCCAGAGATTCTGCAAGGGTATGAGTGCTAGTGTGTGTGTGTGTGTGTGTAAAGAAGACACGATGTCAGAAGCCCTCCAGAGATTCTGCAAGGGTATGAGTGTGTGTGTGTGTGTGTGTGTGTAAAAATGACTCGAATTCAGAAGTACTCCAGAGATTCTGTAGATGTGAGTGTGAGCTTGTGTGTGTGTGTTAAAAGGACACGAAGTCAGAAGCTCTCCAAAGATTCTGCAAGGGTGCGTTTGTGTGTCTCTGTATGTGTGTAAATAGGACACGAAGTCAGAAGCCCTCCAAAGATTCTGCAAGGATGTGCATGTGTGTGCGTGTGTATGTAAAAACGACACGATTCCCTAGCTCTCCAGAGATTCTACTACGGTGTGTGTGTGTGTGAGTGTGTAAAAAGTCACGGAGGCAGAAGCCCTCCAGATATTCTTCAACTGTGTGTGTGTAAAAAGGACACAAAGTCAGAAGCCCCTAGAGATTCTGTAAAGGTATCAGTAATAGTGTGTGTGTGTGTGTGTGTGTGTGTGAGTGTGTGTAAAAAGGACATGAAGTCAGAAGCTCTTTAGAGATTCGGCAAGCGTATGGATTTGAGTGTGTGTGTCTCTGGGTGTAAAAATGACATGAGATCAGAACCACTCCAGAGATTCTGCAAGGTTGTGTGTATGTGTGTGTGTGTCTGAAAAAGGAAACAAAATCAGAATCCCTCTAGCGATTCAGCAAGCATGTGTGTGTGTGTGTGAGTGTGTGTGTGTGTGGTGTAAAAAGGACATGAAGTCCGAAGCCCTCCGTAAATTCTGGAAGGGTATGAGTGTGAGTGTGTGTGTGTGTGTGTGAGTGTGTGTAAAAAGGACATGAAGTCAGAAGCTCTTTAGAGATTCGGCAAGCGTATGGATTTGAGTGTGTGTGTCTCTGGGTGTAAAAATGACATGAGATCAGAACCACTCCAGAGATTCTGCAAGGTTGTGTGTATGTGTGTGTGTGTCTGAAAAAGGAAACAAAATCAGAATCCCTCTAGCGATTCAGCAAGCATGTGTGTGTGTGTGTGTGTGTGTGTGTGTGTGTGTGTGTGTGTGGTGTAAAAAGGACATGAAGTCCGAAGCCCTCCGTAAATTCTGGAAGGGTATGAGTGTGTGTGTGTGTGTGTGTGTAAAAAGGACATGAAGTCAGAAGCCCTCCGTAAATTCTGGAAGGGTATGAGTGTAAGTGTGTGTGTGTGTGTGTGTGTGTAAAAAGGATATGAAGTCAGAAGCATACCAGAGATTCTGCAAGGGTTTGAGGGTGAGTGGCGGTGTAAAAAAGACATGAAGACGGAAGAGCTCCAGAGATTCTGCAAGGATGTGTGTAATGAGTGTGTGTGTGTGTGTGTATGCGTGTAAAAAGGACACGATGTCAGAAGCCCTCCAGATATTCTCCTAGTGTATGAGTGCAAGTGTGTGTGTGTGTGCATGGGGAAAAAGACACGAAGTCCGAAACCCTTGCAGAGATTCTGCAAGGGTGTGTGTGTGTAAAAAGGACACTAACTCAGAAGCCCTCCAGAGATTCTGCAGGGATAGAAGTGTGAGTGTGTGTGTGTGTGTGTGTGTGTGTAAAAAGGACACGCAGTAGGAAACCCTCCAGAGATTCTGCAAGGGTTTGAGTGAGTGTGAGTGAGTGTAAAAAGTACATGAAATCAGAAACCATCCAGAGATTCTGCAAGGGCGCATGTATGTGTAAAAGACACGAAGTCAGAATCCCATTATAGACTCAACAAGGGTATGAGTGTGGGTGTTTGTGTGTGTGTTTAAAAAGGAATAGAAGTCAGAAGCCCTCCAGAGATTCTTCAAGGGTAAGAGTGTGAGTGTGTGTGGGTGTCTGTAAAAAGGACACGAAGTCAGAGACCTCCAGAGAATCATCAAGGGTGCGTGTATGTTTGTTTGTGTGTAAAAAGACCCGAAGTCAGAAGCCTTCTAGAGATTCTGCAAGGGAGTGTGTGTGTTGGGTGTATAAAAAAGACATCAAGTAAGAAGCACTCCAGAGATTCTGTAAGCGTATGGGTGTGAGTGCGTGTGTGTGTGTGTGTGTAAAGAGGACATGAAGTCAGAAGACCTCAAGAGATTCTGCAAGGATGTTTGTGTGTGTGTATAAAAACATGAAATCAGACTCCCTCAAGAGATTCTGCAAGGATGCGAGTATGTGTGTGTGTGTGTGTGTGTGTGTGTGTAAAATGGACACGAAGTCAGAGCCTTCTAGAGATTCTACAAGAGTGTGTATGTGTGTGTAAAAGGAACATGAAGTCAGAAGCCTCTAGAGATTCTTCAAGGGTGTGTGTGTGTTTAAAAAGGACCCGTAGTCAGAATTCCTCTAGAGATTCAGCAAGTGTGTGTGTGTGTACAAAGGACACGAAGTCAGAAGCCTTCTAGAGAGTCTTCAAGGGTGCGTGTATGTGTGTGTGTTTGTGTGTAAAAAGGAAACAAAATCAGAATATCTCTAGCAGTTCAGGAAGGGTGTGTGTGTGTGTGTGTGTGTGTGTGTGTGTAAAAATGACACGAAGTAAGAAGCCCTCTACCAATTCTGCAAGGCGTTGAGTGTGTGTGTGGGTGTAAAAAACACACAAAGTCAGAAGCCTCCAGAGATACTGCAAGCGAATGAGTGTGAGTGTTTGCGTGTGTTTGTAAAAAGAACACGAAGTCAGAAGCCCTCCAGGGATTCCACAAGAATATGGGTGTGTGTTTGTGTGTATGTGTGTATATGTAAAAAGGACATGATGACAGAAGCCCTCAAGAGATTCTGCAAGGGTGTGTGTATGTGTGTGTGTGTGTGTGTGTGTTTAAAAAGGACTCTATATCAGCAGACCTCCTGAGATTCTGCAAGGGTATGAGTGCTAGTGTGTGTGTCTGGGGGGTGGTTGTGTGTTTAAAGGAAAAACAATGTCAGAAGCCCTCCAGAGATTCTGCAAGGGTATGAGTGTGTGTGTGTGTGTGTGTATGTGTAAAAAGGACACGAAGTCAGAAGTACTCCAGAGATTCTGTAGATGTGAGTGCGAGTTTGTGTGTGTGTGTGTAAAAAGGACACGAAATCAGAAGCTCTCCAAAGATTCTGCAAGGGTGCGTTTGTGTGTCTGTGTGTGTGTGTAAAAAGGACACGAAGTCAGAAGCCCTCCAAAGATTCTGCAAGGATGTGCATGTGTGTGCGTGTGTATGTAAAAATGACACGATTCCCTAGCTCTCCAGAGATTCTACTAGGGTGTGTGTGTGAGTGTGTAAAAAGACACGGAGTCAGAAGCCCTCCAGATATTCTTCAACTGTGTGTGTGTGTAAAAAGGACACAAAGTCAGAAGCCCCCAGAGATTCTGTAAATGTATGAATGCTAGTGTGTGTGTGTATGTGTGTAAAAAGGACATGAAGTCAGAAGCTCTTTAGAATTCGGCAAGCGTATGGATTTGAGTGTGTGTGTCTCTGGGTGTAAAAATGACATGAGATCAGAACCACTCCAGAGATTCTGCAAGGTTGTGTGTATGTGTGTGTGTGTCTGAAAAAGGAAACAAAATCAGAATCCCTCTAGCGATTCAGCAAGCATGTGTGTGTGTGTGTGTGTGTGTGTGTGTGTGTGTGTAAAAAGGACATGAAGTCAGTAGCCCTCCAGAGATTCTGCATGGGTTTGAGGGTGAGTGGGGGTGTAAAAAAGACATGAAGACAGATGCCCTCCAGAGATTCTGCAAGGATGTTTGTAATGTGTGTGTGTGTGTATGCGTGTAAAAAGGACACGATGTCAGAAGCCCTCCAGATATTCTGCTACTGTATGAGTGTGAGTGTGTGTGTGTGTGCATGGGGAAAAAGACACGAAGTCCGAAACCCTTGCAGAGATTCTGCAAGGGTGTGTGTGTGTAAAAAGGACACGAACTCAGAAGCCATCCAGAGATTCTGCTGGGATAGGAGTGTGAGTGTGTGTGTGTGTGTTTAAAAAGGACACGCAGTAGGAAACCCTCCAGAGATTCTGCAAGGGTTTGAGTGAGTGTGAGTGAGTGTAAAAAGTACATGAAACAGAAACCATCCAGAGATTCTTCAAGGGCACGTGTATGTGTGGAAGACACGAAGTTAGAATCCCTTTATAGACTCAACAAGGGTATGAGTGTGGGTGTTTGTGTGTGTGTGTGTGTGTGTGTGTAAAAAGGAATTGAAGTCAAAAGCCCTCCAGAGATTCTTCAAGGTTAAGAGTGTGAGTGTGTGTGGGTGTCTGTGAAAAGGACACAAAGTCAGAAGACCTCCAGAGAATCATCAAGGGTGCGTGTATGTTTGTTTGTGTGTAATGAGACCCGAAGTCAGAAGCCCTCTAGAGATTCTGCAAGGGAGTGTGTGTGTTGGGTGTATAAAAAAAGACAACAAGTAAGAAGCACTCCAGAGATTCTGCAAGCGTATGGGTGTGAGTGTGTGTGTGTGTGTGTGTGTGTGTGTGTGTGTAAAGAGGACATGAAGTCAGAAGACCTCAAGAGATTCTCCAAGGGTTATTGTGTGTGTGTGTGTGTGTATAAAAACATGAAATCAGACTCCCTCAAGAGATTCTGCAAGGATGCGAGTATGTGTGTGTGTGTGTGTAAAATGGACATGAAGTCAGAGCCTTCTAGAGATTCTACAAGAGTGTGTATGTGTGTGTAAAAGGAACATGAAGTCAGAAGCCCTCTAGAGATACTTCAAGGGTGTGTGTGTGTTTAAAAAGGACAGGTAGTCAGAATTCCTCTAAAGATTCAGCAAGTGTGTGTGTGTGTACAAAGGACACGAAGTCCGAAGCCTTCTAGAGAGTCTTCAAGGGTATGATTATGTGTGTGTGTTTATGTGTAACAAGGACCCTAAGTCAGAAGGTCTCCAGAGATTCTGCAAGGGTATGAGTTTGAGTGTGTTTCTCTGTGTGTGTAAAAAGGACACGAAATCAGAACCCCTCCTAATTCTGCAAGGGTATGAGTGGTAGTGTGTGTGTGTGTAAAAAAGAAACGAATTCAGAAGCCCTCTATAGATTCTGCAAGGATGTGTGTGTGTGTGTGCGTGTGTAAAAAGGAAACAAAATCAGAATCTATCTAGAAGTTCAGCAAGGGTGCGTGTGTGTGTGTGTGTGTGTGTGTATAAAAACATGAAATCAGACTCCCTCAAGAGATTCTGCAAGGATGCGAGTATGTGTGTGTGTGTGTAAAATGGACATGAAGTCAGAGCCTTCTAGAGATTCTACAAGAGTGTGTATGTGTGTGTAAAAGGAACATGAAGTCAGAAGCCCTCTAGAGATTCTTCAAGGGTGTGTGTGTGTTTAAAAAGGACACGTAGTCAGAATTCCTCTAGAGATTCAGCAAGTGTGTGTGTGTGTACAAAGGACACGAAGTCAGAAGCCTTCTAGAGAGTCTTCAAGGGTATGTTTATGTGTGTGTGTTTATGTGTAACAAGGACCCTAAGTCAGAAGGTCTCTAGAGATTCTGCAAGGGTATGAGTTTGAGTGTGTTTGTCTGTGTGTGTAAAAAGGACACGAAATCAGAACCCCTCCTAATTCTGCAAGGGTATGAGTGGTAGTGTGTGTGTGTGTGTGTAAAAAAGAAACGAATTCAGAAGCCCTCTATAGATTCTGCAAGGATGTGTGTGTGTGTGCGTGTGTAAAAAGCAAAAAAAATCAGAATCCCTCTAGAAGTTCAGCAAGGGTGCGTATGTGTGTGTGTGTGTGTGTGTGTAAAAATGACACGAAGTCAGAAGCCCTCTACCGATTCTGCAAGGGGTTGAGTGTGTGTGTGTGGGTGTAAAAAAGACACAAAGTCAGAAGCCTCCAGAGATACTGCAAGCGAATGAGTGTGAGTTTTTGCGTGTGTTTGTAAAAAAGAACACGAAGTCAGAAGCCCTCCAGAGATTCCACAAGAATATGGGTGTGTGTTTGTGTGTATGTGTTTGTATGTAAAAAGGCCATGATGACAGAAGCCCTCAAGAGATTCTGCAAGGGTGTGTGTATGTGTGTGTGTGTGTGTGTGTGTGTGTGTTTAAAAAGGACTCGATGTCAGCAGACCTCCAGAGATTCTGCAAGGGTATGAGTGTGTGTGTGTGTAAAAATGACTCGAATTCAGAAGTACTCCAGAGATTCGGTAGATGTGAGTGTGAGTTTGTGTGTGTGTGTAAAAAGGACACGAAGTCAGAAGCTCTCCAAAGATTCTGCAAGGGTGCGTTTGTGTGTCTCTGTATGTGTGTAAATAGGACACGAAGTCAGAAGCCCTCCAAAGATTCTGCAAGGATGTGCATGTGTGTGCGTGTGTATGTAAAAACGACACGATTCCCTAGCTCTCCAGAGATTCTACTAGGGTGTGTGTGTGAGTGTGTAAAAAGTCACGGAGGCAGAAGCCCTCCAGATATTCTTCAACTGTGTGTGTGTAAAAAGGATACAAAGTCAGAAGCCCCCAGAGATTCTGTAAAGGTATGAGTGCTAGTGTGTGTGTGTGTGTGTGTGTGTGTGTGTGAGTGTGTGTAAAAAGGACATGAAGTCAGAAGCTCTTTAGAGATTCGGCAAGCGTATGTATTTGAGTGTGTGTGTCTCTGGGTGTAAAAATGACATGAGATCAGAACCACTCCAGAGATTCTGCAAGGTTGCGTGTATGGGTGTGTGTGTTTGAAAAAGGAAGCAAAATCAGAATCCCTCTAGCGCTCCAGCAAGCATGTGTGTGTGTGTGTGTTTGTGTGTGTGTGTTTGTGTGTGTGTGTAAAAAGGACATGAAGTCAGAAGCCCTCCGTAAATTCTGGAAGGGTATGAGTGTGAGTGTGTGTGTGTGTGTGTGTAAAAAGGACATGAAGTCAGAAGCATACCAGAGATTCTGCAAGGGTTTGATGGTGAGTTGAGGTGTAAAAAAGACATGAAGACGGAAGCCCTCCAGAGATTCTGCAAGGATGTGTGTAATGTGTGTGTGTGTGTGTGTATGCGTGTAAAAAGGACACGATGTCAGAAGCCCTCCAGATATTCTCCTAGTGTATGAGTGCAAGTGTGTGTGTGTGTGTGTGCATGGGGAAAAAGACACGAAGTCCGAAACCCTTGCAGAGATTCTGCAAGGGTGTGTGTGTGTAAAAAGGACACTAACTCAGAAGCCCTCCAGAGATTCTGCATGGATAGAAGTGTGAGTGTGTGTGTGTGTGTAAAAAGGACACGCAGTAAGAAACCCTCCAGACATTCTGCAAGGGTTTGAGTGAGTGTGAGTGAGTGTAGAAAGTACATGAAATCAGAAACCATCCAGAGATTCTGCAAGGGCGCGTGTATGTGTAAAAGACACGAAGTCAGAATCCCATTATAGACTCAACAAGGGTATGAGTGTGGGTGTTTGTGTGTGTGTTTAAAAAGGAATAGAAGTCAGAAGCCCTCCAGAGATACTTCAAGGGTAAGAGTGTGAGTGTGTGTGGGTGTCTGTAAAAAGGACACGAAGTCAGAAGACCTCCAGAGAATCATCAAGGGTGCGTGTATGTTTGTTTGTGTGTAAAAAGACCCGAAGTCAGAAGCCCTCTAGAGATTCTGCAAGGGAGTGTGTGTGTTGGGTGTATAAAAAAGACAACAAGTAAGAAGCACTCCAGAGATTCTGCAAGTGTATGGGTGTGAGTGCGTGTGTGTGTGTGTGTGTGTGTGTGTATGGAGGACATGAAGTCAGAAGACCTCAAGAGATTCTGCAAGGATGATTGTGTGTGTGTATAAAAACATGAAATCAGACTCCCTCAAGAGATTCTGCAAGAATGCGAGTATGTGTGTGTGTGTGTGTGTGTGTGTGTGTGTGTGTGTGTAAAATGGACACGAAGTCAGAGCCTTCTAGAGATTCTACAAGAGTGTGTATGTGTGTGTAAAAGGAACATGAAGTCAGAAGCCCTCTAGAGATTCTTCAAGGGTGTGTGTGTGTTTAAAAAGGACCCGTAGTCAGAATTCCTCTAGAGATTCAGCAAGTGTGTGTGTGTGTACAAAGGACACGAAGTCAGAAGCCTTCTAGAGAGTCTTCAAGGGTGCGTGTATGTGTGTGTGTGTTTGTGTGTAACAAGGACCCTAAATCAGAAGGCCTCTAGAGATTCTGCAAGGGTGTGTGTCTGTGTGTGTGTGCGTGTGTAAAAAGGAAACAAAATCAGAATATCTCTAGCAGTTCAGCAAGGGTGTGTGTGTGTGTGTGTGTGTGTGTGTAAAAATGACACGAAGTAAGAAGCCCTCTACCGATTCTGCAAGGCGTTGAGTGTGTGTGTGGGTGTAAAAAACACACAAAGTCAGAAGCCTCCAGAGATACTGCAAGCGAATGAGTGTGAGTGTTTGCGTGTGTTTGTAAAAAGAACACGAAGTCAGAAGCCCTCCAGGGATTCCACAAGAATATGGGTATGTGTTTGTGTATATGTGTGTATATGTAAAAATGACATGATGACAGAAGCCCTCCAGAGATTCTGCAAGGGTGTGTGTATGTGTGTGTGTGTGTGTGTCTGTGTTTAAAAAGGACTCGATGTCAGCAGACCTCCTGAGATTCTGCAAGGGTATGAGTGCTAGTGTGTGTGTCGGGGGGGGGGTTGTGTGTGTAAAGAAGAACAATGTCAGAAGCCCTCCAGAGATTCTGCAAGGGTATGAGTGTGTGTGAGTGTGTGTATGTGTAAAAAGGACACGAAGTCAGAAGTACTCCAGAGATTCTGTAGATGTGAGTGCGAGTTTGTGTGTGTGTGTAAAAAGGACACGAAGTCAGAAGCTCTCCAAAGATTCTGCAAGGGTGCGTTTGTGTGTCTGTGTGTGTGTGTAAATAGGACACGAAGTCAGAAGCCCTCCAAAGATTCTACAAGGATGTGCATGTGTGTGCGTGTGTATGTAAAAACGACACGATTCCCTAGCTCTCCAGAGATTCTACTAGGGTGTGTGTGTGAGTGTGTAAATAGACACGGAGTCAGAAGCCCTCCAGATATTCTTCAACTGTGTGTGTGTGTAAAAATGACACAAAGTCAGAAGCCCCCAGAGTTTCTGTAAATGTATGAATGCTAGTGTGTGTGTGTATGTGTGTAAAAAGGACATGAAGTCAGAAGCTCTTTAGAGATTCGGCAAGCGTATGGATTTGGGTGTGTGTGTCTCTGGGTGTAAAAATGACATGAGATCAGAACCACTCCAGAGATTCTGCAAGGTTGTGTGTATGTGTGTGTGTGTCTGAAAAAGGAAACAAAATCAGAATCCCTCTAGCGATTCAGCAAGCATGTGTGTGTGTGTGTGTGTGTGTGTGTGGTGTAAAAAGGACATGAAGTCCGAAGCCCTCCGTAAATTCTGGAAGGGTATGAGTGTGAGTGTGTGTGTGTGTGTGTGTGTGTGTGTGTGTAAAAAGGACATGAAGTCAGTAGCCCTCCAGAGATTCTGCATGGGTTTGAGGGTGAGTGGGGGTGTAAAAAAGACATGAAGACAGATGCCCTCCAGAGATTCTGCAAGGATGTTTGTAATGTGTGTGTGTGTATATGCGTGTAAAAAGGACACATGTCAGAAGCCCTCCAGATATTCTGTAAGTGTATGAGTGCGAATGTGTGTGTGTGTGCATGGGGAAAAAGACACGAAGTCCGAAACCCTTGCAGAGATTCTGCAAGGGTGTGTGTGTGTAAAAAGGACATGAACTCAGAAGCCATCCAGAGATTCTGCAGGGATAGGAGTGTGAGTGTGTGTGTGTGTGTAAAAAGGACACGCAGTAGGAAACCCTCCAGAGATTCTGCAAGGGTTTGAGTGAGTGTGAGTGAGTGTAAAAAGTACATGAAACAGAAACCATCCATAGATTCTTCAAGGGCGCGTGTATGTGTGGAAGACACGAAGTTATAATCCCTTTATAGACTCAACAAGGGTATGAGTGTGGTTGTTTGTGTGTGTGTGTGTGTGTGTGTGTGTGTAAAAAGGAATTGAAGTCAAAAGCCCTCCAGAGATTCTTCAAGGTTAAGAGTGTGAGTGTGTGTGGGTGTCTGTAAAAAGGACACGAAGTCAGAAGACCTCCAGAGAATCATCAAGGGTGCGTGTATGTTTGTTTGTGTGTAAAGAGACCCGAAGTCAGAAGCCCTCTAGAGATTCTGCAAGGGAGTGTGTGTGTTGGGTGTATAAAAAAAGACAACAAGTAAGAAGCACTCCAGAGATTCTGCAAGCGTATGGGTGTGAGTGTGTGTGTGTATGTGTGTGTAAAGAGGACATGAAGTCAGAAGACCTCAAGAGATTCTCCAAGGGTGATTGTGTGTGCGTGTGTGTGTATAAAAACATGAAATCAGACTCCCTCAAGAGATTCTGCAAGGATGCGAGTATGTGTGTGTGTGTGTGTGTAAAATGGACACGAAGTCAGAGCCTTCTAGAGATTCTACAAGAGTGTGTATGTGTGTGTAAAAGGCACATAAAGTCAGAAGCCCTCTAGAGATTCTTCAAGGGTGTGTGTGTGTTTAAAAAGGACACGTAGTCAGAATTCCTCTAGAGATTCAGAAGTGTGTGTGTGTGTGTACAAAGGACACGAAGTCAGAAGCCTTCTAGAGAGTCTTCAAGGGTATGTTTATTTGTGTGTGTTTATGTGTAACAAGGACCCTAAGTCAGAAGGTCTCTAGAGATTCTGCAAGGGTATGAGTTTGAGTGTGTTCGTCTGTGTGTGTAAAAAGGACATGAAATCAGAACCCCTCCTAATTCTGCAAGGGTATGAGTGGTAGTGTGTGTGTGTGTGTAAAAAAGACACGAATTCAGAAGCCCTCTATAGATTCTGCAAGGCGTTGAGTGTGTGTGTGGGTGTAAAAAACACACAAAGTCAGAAGCCTCCAGAGATACTGCAAGCGAATGAGTGTGAGTGTTTGCGTGTGTTTGTAAAAAGAACACGAAGTCAGAAGCCCTCCAGGGATTCCACAAGAATATGGGTGTGTGTTTTGTGTATGTGTGTGTATGTAAAAAGGACATGATGACAGAAGCCCTCCAGAGATTCTGCAAGGTTGTGCGTGTGTGTGTGTGTGTGTGTGTGTCTGTGTTTAAAAAGGACTCGATGTCAGCAGACCTCCTGAGATTCTGCAAGGGTATGAGTGCTAGTGTGTGTGTCTTGGGGGGGGTTGTGTGTGTAAAGGAAAAACAATGTCAGAAGCCCTCCAGAGATTCTGCAAGGGTATGAGTGTGTGTGAGTGTGTGTATGTGTAAAAAGGACACGAAGTCAGAAGTACTCCAGAGATTCTGTAGATGTGAGTGCGAGTTTGTGTGTGTGTGTAAAAAGGACACGAAGTCAGAAGCTCTCCAAAGATTCTGCAAGGGTGCGTTTGTGTGTCTGTGTGTGTGTGTGTAAATAGGACACGAAGTCAGAAGCCCTCCAAAGATTCTGCAAGGATGTGCATGTGTGTGCGTGTGTATGTAAAAACGACACGATTCCCTAGCTCTCCAGAGAATCTACTAGGGTGTGTGTGTGAGTGTGTAAATAGACACGGAGTCAGAAGCCCTCCAGATATTCTTCAACTGTGTGTGTGTGTAAAAATGACACAAAGTCAGAAGCCCCCAGAGATTCTGTAAATGTATGAATGCTAGTGTGTGTGTGTGTGTGTGTAAAAAGGACATGAAGTCAGAAGCTCTTTAGAGATTCGGCAAGCGTATGGATTTGAGTGTGTGTGTCTCTGGGTGTAAAAATGACATGAGATCAGAACCACTCCAGAGATTCTGCAAGGTTGTGTGTATGTGTGTGTGTGTCTGAAAAAGGAAACAAAATCAGAATCCCTCTAGCGATTCAGCAAGCATGTGTGTGTGTGTGTGTGTGTGTGGTGTAAAAAGGACATGAAGTCAGAAGCCCTCCATAAATTCTGGAAGGGTATGAGTGTGAGTGTGTGTGTGTGTGTGTGTGTGTGTGTGTGTAAAAAGGACATGAAGTCAGTAGCCCTCCAGAGATTCTGCATGGGTTTGAGGGTGAGTGGGGGTGTAAAAAATACATGAAGACAGATGCCCTCCAGATATTCTGTAAGTGTATGAGTGCGAGTGTGTGTGTGTGTGCATGGGGAAAAAGACACGAAGTCCGAAAACCTTGCAGAGATTCTGCAAGGGTGTGTGTGTGTAAAAAGGACATGAACTCAGAAGCCATCCAGAGATTCTGCAGGGATAGGAGTGTGAGTGTGTGTGAGTGTGTGTGTGTGTGTGTGTGTGTAAAAAGGACACGCAGTAGGAAATCCTCCAGAGATTCTGCAAGGGTTTGAGTGAGTGTAAAAAGTACATGAAACAGAAACCATCCAGAGATTCTTCAAGGGCGCGTGTATGTGTGGAAGACACGAAGTTAGAATCCCTTTATAGACTCAACAAGGGTATGAGTGTGGTTGTTTGTGTGTGTGTGTGTGTGTGTGTAAAAAGGAATTGAAGTCAAAAGCCCTCCAGAGATTCTTCAAGGTTAAGAGTGTGAGTGTGTGTGCGTGTCTGTAAAAAGGACACGAAGTCAGAAGACCTCCAGAGAATCATCAAGGGTGCGTGTATGTTTGTTTGTGTGTAAAGAGACCCGAAGTCAGAAGCCCTCTAGAGATTCTGCAAGGGAGTGTGTGTGTTGGGTGTATAAAAAAAGACAAGTAAGAAGCACTCCAGAGATTCTGCAAGCGTATGGGTGTGAGTGTGTGTGTGTGTATGTGTGTGTAAAGAGGACATGAAGTCAGAAGACCTCAAGAGATTCTCCAAGGGTGATTGTGTGTGCGTGTGTGTGTATAAAAACATGAAATCAGACTCCCTCAAGAGATTCTGCAAGGATGCGAGTATGTGTGTGTGTGTGTGTGTAAAATGGACACGAAGTCAGAGCCTTCTAGAGATTCTACAAGAGTGTGTATGTGTGTGTAAAAGGCACATAAAGTCAGAAGCCCTCTAGAGATTCTTCAAGGGTGTGTGTGTGTTTAAAAAGGACACGTAGTCAGAATTCCTCTAGAGATTCAGAAGTGTGTGTGTGTGTGTACAAAGGACACGAAGTCAGAAGCCTTCTAGAGAGTCTTCAAGGGTATGTTTATGTGTGTGTGTTTATGTGTAACAAGGACCCTAAGTCAGAAGGTCTCTAGAGATTCTGCAAGGGTATGAGTTTGAGTGTGTTTGTCTGTGTGTGTAAAAAGGACACGAAATCAGAACCCCTCCTAATTCTGCAAGGGTATGAGTGGTAGTGTGTGTGTGTGTGTAAAAAAGACACGAATTCAGAAGCCCTCTATAGATTCTGCAAGGATGTGTGTATGTGTGTGTGTGCGTGTGTAAAAAGGAAACAAAATCAGAATTCCTCTAGCAGTTCAGCAAGGGTGTGTGTGTGTGTGTGTGTGTGTGTAAAAATGACACGAAGTCAGTAGCCCTCTACCGATTCTGCAAGGGGTTGAGTGTGTGTGTGTGTGGGTGTAAAAAAGACACAAAGTCAGAAGCCTCCAGAGATACTGCAAGCGAATGAGTGTGAGTGTTTGCGTGTGTTTGTAATAAGAACACGAAGTCAAAAGCCCTCCAGAGTTTCCACAAGAATATGGGTGTGTGTTTGTGTGTATGTGTGTGTATGTAAAAAGGCCATGATGACAGAAGCCCTCAAGAGATTCTGCAAGGGTGTGTGTATGTGTGTGTGTGTGTGTGTGTGTGTGTGTGTGTGTTTAAAAAGGACTCTATGTCAGCAGACCTCCAGAGATTCTGCAAGGGTATGAGTGCTAGTGTGTGTGTGTGTGTGTGTGTGTGTGTGTGTGTAAAGAAGACACGATGTCAGAAGCCCTCCAGAGATTCTGCAAGGGTATGAGTGTGTGTGTGTGTGTAAAAATGACTCGAATTCAGAAGTACTCCAGAGATTCTGTAGATGTGAGTGTGAGTTTGTGTGTGTGTGTAAGAAGGACACGAAGTCAGAAGCTCTCCAAAGATTCTGCAAGGGTGCGTTTGTGTGTCTCTGTATGTGTGTAAATAGGACACGAAGTCAGAAGCCCTCCAAAGATTCTGCAAGGATGTGCATGTGTGTGCGTGTGTATGTAAAAAGGACACGATTCCCTAGCTCTCCAGAGATTCTACTAGGGTGTGTGTGTGTAAAAAGTCACGGAGGCAGAAGCCCTCCAGATATTCTTCAACTGTGTGTGTGTAAAAAGGACACAAAGTCAGAAGCCCCCAACTGTGTGTGTGTAAAAAGGACACAAAGTCAGAAGCCCCCAGAGATTCTGTAAAGGTATGAGTGCTAGTGTGTGTGTGTGTGTGTGTGAGTGTGTGTAAAAAGGACATGAAGTCAGAAGCTCTTTAGAGATTCGGCAAGCGTATGGATTTGAGTGTGTGTGTCTCTGGGTGTAAAAATGACATGAGATCAGAACCACTCCAGAGATTCTGCAAGGTTGCGTGTATGGGTGTGTGTCTCTGAAAAAGGAAGCAAAATCAGAATCCCTCTAGCGCTCCAACAAGCATGTGTGTGTGTGTGTGTTTGTGTGTGTGTGTAAAAAGGACATATAGTCGGAAGCCCTCCGTAAATTCTGGAAGGGTATGAGTGTGAGGGTGTGTGTGTGTGTAAAAAGGACATGAAGTCAGAAGCATACCAGAGATTCTGCAAGGGTTTGATGGTGAGTGGAGGTGTAAAAAAGACATGAAGACGGAAGCGCTCCAGAGATTCTGCAAGGATGTGTGTAATGTGTGTGTGTGTGTGTGTGTATGCGTGTAAAAAGGACACGATGTCCGAAGCCCTCCAGATATTCTCCTAGTGTATGAGTGCAAGTGTGTGTGTGTGTGTGTGTGTGCATGGGGAAAAAGACACGAAGTTCGAAACCCTTACAGAGATTCTGCAAGGGTGTGTGTGTGTAAAAAGGACACTAACTCAGAAGCCCCCCAGAGATTCTGCAGGGATAGAAGTGTGAGTGTGTGTGTGTGTGTGTGTGTGTAAAAAGGACACGCAGTAGGAAACCCTCCAGAGATTCTGCAAGGGTTTGAGTGAGTGTGAGTGAGTGTAAAAAGTACATGAAATCAGAAACCATCCAGAGATTCTGCAAGGGCGCGTGTATGTGTAAAAGACACGAAGTCAGAATCCCATTATAGACTCAACAAGGGTATGAGTGTGGGTGTTTGTGTGTGTGTTTAAAAAGGAATAGAAGTCAGAAGCCCTCCAGAGATTCTTCAAGGGTAAGAGTGTGAGTGTGTGTGGGTGTCTGTAAAAAGGACACGAAGTCAGAGACCTCCAGAGAATCATCAAGGGTGCGTGTATGTTTGTTTGTGTGTAAAAAGACCCGAAGTCAGAAGCCCTCTAGAGATTCTGCAAGGGAGTGTGTGTGTTGGGTGTATAAAAAAGACAACAAGTAAGAAGCACTCCAGAGATTCTGTAAGCGTATGGGTGTGAGTGCGTGTGTGTGTGTGTGTGTGTGTAAAGAGGACATGAAGTCAGAAGACCTCAAGAGATTCTGCAAGGATGATTGTGTGTGTGTATAAAAACATGAAATCAGACTCCCTCAAGAGATTCTGCAAGGATGCGAGTATGTGTTTGTGTGTGTGTGTGTGTGTGTGTGTGTGTAAAATGGACACGAAGTCAGAGCCTTCTAGAGATTCTACAAGAGTGTGTATGTGTGTGTAAAAGGAACATGAAGTCAGAAGCCTCTAGAGATTCTTCAAGGGTGTGTGTGTGTTTAAAAAGGACCCGTAGTCAGAATTCCTCTAGAGATTCAGCAAGTGTGTGTGTGTGTACAAAGGACACGAAGTCAGAAGCCTTCTAGAGAGTCTTCAAGGGTGCGTGTATGTGTGTGTGTTTGTGTGTAACAAGGACCCTAAGTCAGAAGGCCTCTAGAAATTCTGCAAGGGTGTGTGTATGTGTGTGTGTGCGTGTGTAAAAAGGAAACAAAATCAGAATATCTCTAGCAGTTCAGCAAGGGTGTGTGTGTGTGTGTGTGTGTGTGTAAAAATGACACGAAGTAAGAAGCCCTCTACCGATTCTGCAAGGCGTTGAGTGTGTGTGTGGGTGTAAAAAACACACAAAGTCAGAAGCCTCCAGAGATACTGCAAGCGAATGAGTGTGAGTGTTTGCGTGTGTTTGTAAAAAGAACACGAAGTCAAAGCCCTCCAGGGATTCCACAAGAATATGGGTGTGTGTTTGTGTGTATGTGTGTATATGTAAAAAGGACATGATGACAGAAGCCCTCCAGAGATTCTGCAAGGTTGTGTGTATGTGTGTGTGTGTGTGTGTGTGTCTGTGTTTAAAAAGGACTCGATGTCAGCAGACCTCCTGAGATTCTGCAAGGGTATGAGTGCTAGTGTGTGTGTCTGGGGGTGGGGTTGTGTGTGTAAAGGAAAAACAATGTCAGAAGCCCTCCAGAGATTCTGCAAGGGTATGAGTGTGTGTGAGTGTGTGTATGTGTAAAAAGGACACGAAGTCAGAAGTACTCCAGAGATTCTGTAGATGTGAGTGCGAGTTTGTGTGTGTGTGTAAAAAGGACACGAAGTCAGAAGCTCTCCAAAGATTCTGCAAGGGTGCGTTTGTGTGTCTGTGTGTGTGTAAATAGGACACGAAGTCAGAAGCCCTCCAAAGATTCTGCAAGGATGTGCATGTGTGTGCGTGTGTATGTAAAAACGACACGATTCCCTAGCTCTCCAGAGATTCTACTAGGGTGTGTGTGTGAGTGTGTAAATAGACACGGAGTCAGAAGGCCTCCAGATATTCTTCAACTGTGTGTGTGTGTAAAAATGACACAAAGTCAGAAGCCCCCAGAGATTCTGTAAATGTATGAATGCTAGTGTGTGTGTGTGTGTGTGTGTGTGTGTGTGTGTGTGTGTGTGTGTAAAAAGGACATGAAGTCAGAAGCTCTTTAGAGATTCGGCAAGTGTATGGATTTGAGTGTGTGTGTCTCTGGGTGTAAAAATGACATGAGATCAGAACCACTCCAGAGATTCTGCAAGGTTGTGTGTATGTGTGTGTGTGTCTGAAAAAGGAAACAAAATCAGAATCCCTCTAGCGATTCAGCAAGCATGTGTGTGTGTGTGTGTGTGTGTGTAAAAAGGACATGAAGTCAGAAGCCCTCCATAAATTCTGGAAGGGTATGAGTGTGAGTGTGTGTGTGTGTGTGTAAAAAGAACATGAAGTCAGTAGCCCTCCAGAGATTCTGCATGGTTTTGAGGGTGAGTGGGGGTGTAAAAAAGACATGAAGACAGATGCCCTCCAGAGATTCTGCAAGGATGTTTGTAATGTGTGTGTGTGTATATGCGTGTAAAAAGGACACATGTCAGAAGCCCTCCAGATATTCTGCTAGTGTATGAGTGCGAGTGTGTGTGTGTGTGCATGGGGAAAAAGACACGAAGTCCGAAAACCTTGCAGAGATTCTGCAAGGGTGTGTGTGTGTAAAAAGGACATGAACTCAGAAGCCATCCAGAGATTCTGCAGGGATAGGAGTGTGAGTGTGTGTGTGTGTTTAAAATGGACACGCAGTAGGAAACCCTCCAGAGATTCTGCAAGGGTTTGAGTGAGTGTAAGTGAGTGTAAAAAGTACATGAAACAGAAACCATCCAGAGATTCTTCAAGGGTGCGTGTATGTGTGGAAGACACGAAGTTAGAATCCCTTTATAGACTCAACAAGGATATGAGTGTGGGTGTTTGTGTGTGTGTGTGTGTGTGTGTGTGTGTAAAAAGGAATTGAAGTCAAAAGCCCTCCAGAGATTCTTCAAGGTTAAGAGTGTGAGTGTGTGTGGGTGTCTGTAAAAAGGACACGAAGTCAGAAGACCTCCAGAGAATCATCAAGGGTGCGTGTATGTTTGTTTGTGTGTAAAGAGACCCGAAGTCAGAAGCCCTCTAGAGATTCTGCAAGAGAGTGTGTGTGTTGGGTGTATAAAAAAAGACAACAAGTAAGAAGCACTCCAGAGATTCTGCAAGCGTATGGGTGTGAGTGTGTGTGTGTGTGTGTGTTTAAAGAGGACATGAAGTCAGAAGACCTCAAGAGATTCTCCAAGGGTTATTGTGTGTGTGTGTGTGTGTGTATAAAAACATGAAATCAGACTCCCTCAAGAGATTCTGCAAGGATGCGAGTATGTGTGTGTGTGTGTGTGTGTGTAAAATGGACATGAAGTCAGAGCCTTCTAGAGATTCTACAAGAGTGTGTATGTGTGTGTAAAAGGAACATGAAGTCAGAAGCCCTCTAGAGATTCTTCAAGGGTGTGTGTGTGTTTAAAAAGGACACGTAGTCAGAATTACTCTAGAGATTCAGCAAGTGTGTGTGTGTGTACAAAGGACACGAAGTCAGAAGCCTTCTAGAGAGTCTTCAAGGGTATGTTTATGTGTGTGTGTTTATGTGTAACAAGGAGCCTAAGTCAGAAGGTCTCTAGAGATTCGGCAAGGGTATGAGTTTGGGTGTGTTTGTCTGTGTGTGTAAAAAGGACACGAAATCAGAACCCCTCCTAATTCTGCAAGGGTATGAGTGGTAGTGTGTGTGTGTGTGTGTGTGTGTGTGTGTAAAAAAGACACGAATTCAGAAGCCCTCTATAGATTCTGCAAGGATGTGTGTGTGTGTGCGTGTGTAAAAAGGAAACAAAATCAGAATCCCTCTAGAAGTTCAGCAAGGGTGCGTGTGTGTGTGTGTGTGTGTGTGTAAAAATGACACGAAGTCAGAAGCCCTCTACCGATTCTGCAAGGGGTTGAGTGTGTGTGTGTGGGTGTAAAAAAGACACAAAGTCAGAAGCCTCCAGAGATACTGCAAGCGAATGAGTGTGAGTTTTTGCGTGTGTTTGTAAAAAAGAACACGAAGTCAGAAGCCCTCCAGAGATTCCACAAGAATATGGGTGTGTGTTTGTATGTAAAAAGGCCATGATGACAGAAGCCCTCAAGAGATTCTGCAAGGGTGTGTGTATGTGTGTGTGTGTGTGTGTGTGTGTGTGTGTAAAGAAGACACGATGTCAGAAGCCCTCCAGAGATTCTGCAAGGGTATGAGTGTGTGTGTGTGTGTAAAAATGACTCGAATTCAGAAGTACTCCAGAGATTCTGTAGATGTGAGTGCGAGTTTGTGTGTGTGTGTAAAACGGACACGAAGTCAGAAGCTCTCCAAAGATTCTGCAAGGGTGCGTTTGTGTGTCTGTGTATGTGTGTAAATAGGACACGAAGTCAGAAGCCCTCCAAAGATTCTGCAAGGATGTGCATGTGTGTGCGTGTGTATGTAAAAACGACACGATTCCCTAGCTCTCCAGAGATTCTACTAGGGTGTGTGTGTGTGTGAGTGTGTAAAAAGTCACGGGGGCAGAAGCCCTCCAGATATTCTTCAACTATGTGTGTGTAAAAAGGACACAAAGTCAGAAGCCCCCAGAGATTCTGTAAAGGTATGAGTGCTAGTGTGTGTGTGTGTGTGTGAGTGTGTGTAAAAAGGACATGAAGTCAGAAGCTCTTTAGAGATTCGGCAAGCGTATGGATTTGAGTGTGTGTCTCTGGGTGTAAAAATGACATGAGATCAGAACCACTCCAGAGATTCTGCAAGGTTGCGTGTATGGGTGTGTGTCTCTGAAAAAGGAAACAAAATCAGAATCCCTCTAGCGCTCCAGCAAGCGTGTGTGTGTGTGTGTGTGTGTGTGTGTGTTTGTGTGTGTGTGTAAAAAGGACATGAAGTCAGAAGCCCTCCATAAATTCTGGAAGGGTATGAGTGTGAGTGTGTGTGTGTGTGTGTGTAAAAAGGACATGAAGTCAGAAGCATACCAGAGATTCTGCAAGGGTTTGAGGGTGAGTGGAGGTGTAAAAAAGACATGAAGACGGAAGCCCTCCAGAGATTCTGCAAGGATGTGTGTAATGTGTGTGTGTGTGTGTATATGCGTGTAAAAAGGACACGATGTCAGAAGCCCTCCAGATATTCTCCTAGTGTATGAGTGCAAGTGTGTGTGTGTGTGCATGGGGAAAAAGACACGAAGTCCGAAACCCTTGCAGAGATTCTGCAAGGGTGTGTGTGTGTAAAAAGAACACTAACTCAGAAACCCTCCAGAGATTCTGCAGGGATAGAAGTGTGAGTGTGTGTGTGTGTGTAAAAAGGACACGCAGTAGGAAAACCTCCAGAGATTCTGCAAGGGTTTGAGTGAGTGTGAGTGAGTGTAAAAAGTACATGAAATCAGAAACCATCCAGAGATTCTGCAAGGGCGCGTGTATGTGTAAAAGACACGAAGTCAGAATCCCATTATAGACTCAACAAGGGTATGAGTGTGGGTGTTTGTGTGTGTGTTTAAAAAGGAATAGAAGTCAGAAGCCCTCCAGAGATTCTTCAAGGGTAAGAGTGTGAGTGTGTGTGGGTGTCTGTAAAAAGGACACGAAGTCAGAAGACCTCCAGAGAATCATCAAGGGTGCGTGTATGTTTGTTTGTGTGTAAAAAGACCCGAAGTCAGAAGCCCTCTAGAGATTCTGCAAGGGAGTGTGTGTGTTGGGTGTATAAAAAAGACAACAAGTAAGAAGCACTCCAGAGATTCTGCAAGCGTATGGGTGTGAGTGCGTGTGTGTGTGTGTGTGTGTGTGTGTGTGTAAAGAGGACATGAAGTCAGAAGACCTCAAGAGATTCTGCAAGGATGATTGTGTGTGTGTATAAAAACATGAAATCAGACTCCATCAAGAGATTCTGCAAGGATGCGAGTATGTGTGTGTGTGTGTGTGTGTGTGTAAAATGGACACGAAGTCAGAGCCTTCTAGAGATTCTACAAGAGTGTTTATGTGTGTGTAAAAGGAACATGAAGTCAGAAGCCCTCTAGAGATTCTTCAAGGGTGTGTGTGTGTTTAAAAAGGACCCGTAGTCAGAATTCCTCTAGAGATTCAGCAAGTGTGTGTGTGTGTACAAAGGACACGAAGTCAGAAGCCTTCTAGAGAGTCTTCAAGGGTGCGTGTATGTGTGTGTGTTTGTGTGTAACAAGGACCCTAAATCAGAAGGCCTCTAGAGATTCTGCAAGGGTGTGTGTATGTGTGTGTGTGCGTGTGTAAAAAGGAAACAAAATCAGAATATCTCTAGCAGTTCAGCAAGGGTGTGTGTGTGTGTGTGTGTGTGTGTAAAAATGACACGAAGTAAGAAGCCCTCTACCGATTCTGCAAGGCGTTGAGTGTGTGTGTGGGTGTAAAAAACACACAAAGTCAGAAGCCTCCAGAGATACTGCAAGCGAATGAGTGTGTTTGCGTGTGTTTGTAAAAAGAACACGAAGTCAGAAGCCCTCCAGGGATTCCACAAGAATATGGGTGTGTGTTTGTGTGTATGTGTGTATATGTAAAAAGGACATGATGACAGAAGCCCTCCAGAGATTCTGCAAGGTTGTGTGTATGTGTGTGTGTGTGTGTGTGTCTGTGTTTTAAAAGGACTCGATGTCAGCAGACCTCCTGAGATTCTGCAAGGGTATGAGTGCTAGTGTGTGTGTCTGGGGGGGGGGTTGTGTGTGTAAAGGAAAAACAATGTCAGAAGCCCTCCAGAGATTCTGCAAGGGTATGAGTGTGTGTGAGTGTGTGTATGTGTAAAAAGGACACGAAGTCAGAAGTACTCCAGAGATTCTGTAGATGTGAGTGCGAGTTTGTGTGTGTGTGTAAAAAGGACACGAAGTCAGAAGCTCTCCAAGGATTCTGCAAGGGTGCGTTTGTGTGTCTCTGTATGTGTGTAAATAGGACACGAAGTCAGAAGCCCTCCAAAGATTCTGCAAGGATGTGCATGTGTGTGCGTGTGTATGTAAAAACGACACGATTCCCTAGCTCTCCAGAGATTCTACTAGGGTGTGTGTGTGAGTGTGTAAATAGACACGGAGTCAGAAGCCCTCCAGATATTCTTCAACTGTGTGTGTGTGTAAAAATGACACAAAGTCAGAAGCCCCCAGAGATTCTGTAAATGTATGAATGCTAGTGTGTGTGTGTGTGTGTGTGTGTGTGTGTAAAAAGGACATGAAGTCAGAAGCTCTTTAGAGATTCGGCAAGCGTATGGATTTGAGTGTGTGTGTCTCTGGGTGTAAAAATGACATGAGATCAGAACCACTCCAGAGATTCTGCAAGGTTGTGTGTATGTGTGTGTGTGTCTGAAAAAGGAAACAAAATCAGAATCCCTCTAGCGATTCAGCAAGCATGTGTGTGTGTGTGTGTGTGTGTGTGTGTGTGTAAAAAGGACATGAAGTCAGAAGCCCTCCGTAAATTCTGGAAGGGTATGAGTGTGAGTGTGTGTGTGTGTGTGTGTAAAAAGGACATGAAGTCAGTAGCCCTCCAGAGATTCTGCATGGGTTTGAGGGTGAGTGGGTGTGTAAAAAAGACATGAAGACAGATGCCCTCCAGAGATTCTGTAAGGATGTTTGTAATGTGTGTGTGTGTATATGCGTGTAAAAAGGACACATGTCAGAAGCCCTCCAGATATTCTGCTAGTGTATGAGTGCGAGTGTGTGTGTGTGTGCATGGGGAAAAAGACATGAAGTCCGAAACCCTTGCAGAGATTCTGCAAGGGTGTGTGTGTGTAAAAAGGACATGAACTCAGAAGCCATCCAGAGATTCTGCAGGGATAGGAGTGTGAGTGTGTGTGTGTGTTTAAAATGGACACGCAGTAGGAAACCCTCCAGAGATTCTGCAAGGGTTTGAGTGAGTGTAAGTGAGTGTAAAAATACATGAAACAGAAACCATCCAGAGATTCTTCAAGGGTGCGTGTATGTGTGGAAGACACGAAGTTAGAATCCCTTTATAGACTCAACAAGGATATGAGTGTGGGTGTTTGTGTGTGTGTGTGTGTGTGTGTGTGTAAAAAGGAATTGAAGTCAAAAGCCCTCCAGAGATTCTTCAAGGTTAAGAGTGTGAGTGTGTGTGGGTGTCTGTAAAAAGGACACGAAGTCAGAAGACCTCCAGAGAATCATCAAGGGTGCGTGTATGTTTGTTTGTGTGTAAAGAGACCCGAAGTCAGAAGCCCTCTAGAGATTCTGCAAGAGAGTGTGTGTGTTGGGTGTATAAAAAAAGACAACAAGTAAGAAGCACTCCAGAGATTCTGCAAGCGTATGGGTGTGAGTGTGGGTGTGTGTGTGTAAAGAGGACATGAAGTCAGAAGACCTCAAGAGATTCTCCAAGGGTTATTGTGTGTGTGTGTGTGTGTATAAAAACATGAAATCAGACTCCCTCAAGAGATTCTGCAAGGATGCGAGTATGTGTGTGTGTGTGTGTAAAATGGACATGAAGTCAGAGCCTTCTAGAGATTCTACAAGAGTGTGTATGTGTGTGTAAAAGGAACATGAAGTCAGAAGCCCTCTAGAGATTCTTCAAGGGTGTGTGTGTGTTTAAAAAGGACACGTAGTCAGAATTACTCTAGAGATTCAGCAAGTGTGAGTGTGTGTACAAAGGACACGAAGTCAGAAGAGTTCTAGAGAGTCTTCAAGGGTATGTTTATGTGTGTGTGTTTATGTGTAACAAGGACCCTAAGTCAGAAGGTCTCTAGAGATTCTGCAAGGGTATGAGTTTGAGTGTGTTTGTCTGTGTGTGTAAAAAGGACACGAAATCAGAACCCCTCCTAATTCTGCAAGGGTATGAGTGGTAGTGTGTGTGTGTGTGTGTGTGTGTGTAAAAAAGACACGAATTCAGAAGCCCTCTATAGATTCTGCAAGGATGTGTGTGTGTGTGCGTGTGTAAAAAGGAAAAAAAAATCAGAATCCCTCTAGAAGTTCAGCAAGGGTGCGTGTGTGTGTGTGTGTGTAAAAATGACACGAAGTCAGAAGCCCTCTACCGATTCTGCAAGGGGTTGAGTGTGTGTGTGTGGGTGTAAAAAAGACACAAAGTCAGAAGCCTCCAGAGATACTGCAAGCGAATGAGTGTGAGTTTTTGTGTGTGTTTGTAAAAAAGAACACGAAGTCAGAAGCCCTCCAGAGATTCCCCAAAAATATGGGTGTGTGTTTGTGTGTATGTGTTTGTATGTGAAAAGGCCATGATCACAGAAGCCCTCAAGAGATTCTGCAAGGGTGTGTGTATGTGTGTGTGTGTTTAAAAAGGACTCGATGACAGCAGACCTCCTGAGACTCTGCAAGGGTATGAGTGCTAGTGTGTGTGCGTGTGTGTGTGTGTTTGTAAAGAAGACACGATGTCAGAAGCCCTCCAGAGATTCTGCAAGGGTATGAGTGTGTGTGTGTGTGTAAAAATGACTCGAATTCAGAAGTACTCCAGAGATTCTGTAGATGTGAGTGTGAGTTTGTGTGTGTGTGTAAAACGGACACGAAGTCAGAAGCTCTCCAAAGATTCTGCAAGGGTGCGTTTGTGTGTCTGTGTATGTGTGTAAATAGGACACGAAGTCAGAAGCCCTCCAAAGATTCTGCAAGGATGTGCATGTGTGTGCGTGTGTATGTAAAAACGACACGATTCCCTAGCTCTCCAGAGATTCTACTAGGGTGTGTGTGTGTGAGTGTGTAAAAAGTCACGGAGTCAGAAGCCCTCCAGATATTCTTCAACTGTGTTTGTGTAAAAAGGACACAAAGTCAGAAGCCCCCAGAGATTCTGTAAGGTATGAGTGCTAGTGTGTGTGTGTGTGTGTGTGTGTGTGTGAGTGTGTGTAAAAAGGACATGAAGTCAGAAGCTCTTTAGAGATTCGGCAAGCGTATGGATTTGAGTGTGTGTGTCTCTGGGTGTAAAAATGACATGAGATCAGAACCACTCCAGAGATTCTGCAAGGTTGCGTGTATGGGTGTGTGTCTCTGAAAAAGGAAACAAAATCAGAATCCCTCTAGCGCTCCAGCAAGCATGTGTGTGTGTGTGTGTGTGTGTGTGTGTGTGTTTGTGTGTGTGTGTAAAAAGGACATGAAGTCAGAAGCCCTCCATAAATTCTGGGAGGGTATGAGTGTGAGTGTGTGTGTGTGTGTGTGTGTAAAAAGGACATGAAGTCAGAAGCACACCAGAGATTCTGCAAGGGTTTGAGGGTGAGTGGAGGTGTAAAAAAGACATGAAGACGGAAGCCCTCCAGAGATTCTGCAAGGATGTGTGTAATGTGTGTGTGTGTGTGTGTGTGTATATGCGTGTAAAAAGGACACGATGTCAGAAGCACTCCAGATATTCTCCTAGTGTATGAGTGCAAGTGTGTGTGTGTGTGCATGGGGAAAAAGACACGAAGTCCGAAACCCTTGCAGAGATTCTGCAAGGGTGTGTGTGTGTAAAAAGGACACTAACTCAGAAGCCCTCCAGAGATTCTGCATGGATAGAAGTGTGAGTGTGTGTGTGTGTAAAAAGGACACTAACTCAGAAACCCTCCAGAGATTCTGCAGGGATAGAAGTGTGAGTGTGTGTGTGTGTAAAAAGGACACGCAGTAGGAAAACCTCCAGAGATTCTGCAAGGGTTTGAGTGAGTGTGAGTGAGTGTAAAAAGTACATGAAATCAGAAACCATCCAGAGATTCTGCAAGGGCGCGTGTATGTGTAAAAGACACGAAGTCAGAATCCCATTATAGACTCAACAAGGGTATGAGTGTGGGTGTTTGTGTGTGTGTTTAAAAAGGAATAGAAGTCAGAAGCCCTCCAGAGTTTCTTCAAGGGTAGAGTGTGAGTGTGTGTGGGTGTCTGTAAAAAGGACACGAAGTCAGAAGACCTCCAGAGAATCATCAAGGGTGCGTGTATGTTTGTTTGTGTGTAAAAAGACCCGAAGTCAGAAGCCCTCTAGAGATTCTGCAAGGGAGTGTGTGTGTTGGGTGTATAAAAAAGACAACAAGTAAGAAGCACTCCAGAGATTCTGCAAGCGTATGGGTGTGAGTGCGTGTGTGTGTGTGTGTGTGTGTGTGTGTGTAAAGAGGACATGAAGTCAGAAGACCTCAAGAGATTCTGCAAGGATGATTGTGTGTGTGTATAAAAACATGAAATCAGACTCCATCAAGAGATTCTGCAAGGATGCGAGTATGTGTGTGTGTGTGTGTGTGTGTGTAAACTGGACACGAAGTCAGAGCCTTCTAGAGATTCTACAAGAGTGTTTATGTGTGTGTAAAAGGAACATGAAGTCAGAAGCCCTCTAGAGATTCTTCAAGGGTGTGTGTGTGTTTAAAAAGGACCCGTAGTCAGAATTCCTCTAGAGATTCAGCAAGTGTGTGTGTGTGTACAAAGGACACGAAGTCAGAAGCCTTCTAGAGAGTCTTCAAGGGTGCGTGTATGTGTGTGTGTTTGTGTGTAACAAGGACCCTAAATCAGAAGGCCTCTAGAGATTCTGCAAGGGTGTGTGTATGTGTGTGTGTGCGTGTGTAAAAAGGAAACAAAATCAGAATATCTCTAGCAGTTCAGCAAGGGTGTGTGTGTGTGTGTGTGTGTGTAAAAATGACACGAATTCAGAAGCCCTCTACCGATTCTGCAAGGCGTTGAGTGTGTGTGTGGGTGTAAAAAACACACAAAGTCAGAAGCCTCCAGAGATACTGCAAGCGAATGAGTGTGAGTGTTTGCGTGTGTTTGTAAAAAGAACACGAAGTCAGAAGCCCTCCAGGGATTCCACAAGAATATGGGTGTGTGTTTGTGTGTATGTGTGTATATGTAAAAAGGACATGATGACAGAAGCCCTCCAGAGATTCTGCAAGGTTGTGTGTATGTGTGTGTGTGTGTGTGTGTCTGTGTTTAAAAAGGACTCGATGTCAGCAGACCTCCTGAGATTTTGCAAGGGTATGAGTGCTAGTGTGTGTGTCTGGGGGGGGGGGGTTGTGTGTGTAAAGGAAAAACAATGTCAGAAGCCCTCCAGAGATTCTGCAAGGGTATGAGTGTGTGTGAGTGTGTGTATGTGTAAAAAGGACACGAAGTCAGAAGTACTCCAGAGATTCTGTAGATGTGAGTGCGAGTTTGTGTGTGTGTGTAAAAAGGACACGAAGTCAGAAGCTCTCCAAAGATTCTGCAAGGGTGCGTTTGTGTGTCTCTGTATGTGTGTAAATAGGACACGAAGTCAGAAGCCCTCCAAAGATTCTGCAAGGATGTGCATGTTTGTGCGTGTGTATGTAAAAACGACACGATTCCCTAGCTCTCCAGAGATTCTACTAGGGTGTGTGTGTGAGTGTGTAAATAGACACGGAGTCAGAAGCCCTCCAGATATTCTTCAACTGTGTGTGTGTGTAAAAATGACACAAAGTCAGAAGCCCCCAGAGATTCTGTAAATGTATGAATGCTAGTGTGTGTGTGTGTAAAAAGGACATGAAGTCAGAAGCTCTTTAGAGATTCGGCAAGCGTATGGATTTGAGTGTGTGTGTCTCTGGGTGTAAAAATGACATGAGATCAGAACCACTCCAGAGATTCTGCAAGGTTGTGTGTATGTGTGTGTGTGTCTGAAAAAGGAAACAAAATCAGAATCCCTCTAGCGATTCAGCAAGCATGTGTGTGTGTGTGTGTGTGTGTGTGTGTGTGTGTAAAAAGGACATGAAGTCAGAAGCCCTCCGTAAATTCTGGAAGGGTATGAGTGTGAGTGTGTGTGTGTGTAAAAAGGACATGAAGTCAGTAGCCCTCCAGAGATTCTGCATGGGTTTGAGGGTGAGTGGGGGTGTAAAAAAGACATGAAGACAGATGTCCTCCAGAGATTCTGCAAGGATGTTTGTAATGTGTGTGTGTGTATATGCGTGTAAAAAGGACACATGTCAGAAGCCCTCCAGATATTCTGCTAGTGTATGAGTGCGAGTGTGTGTGTGTGTGCATGGGGAAAAAGACACGAAGTCCGAAACCCTTGCAGAGATTCTGCAAGGGTGTGTGTGTGTAAAAAGGACATGAACTCAGAAGCCATCCAGAGATTCTGCAGGGATAGGAGTGTGAGTGTGTGTGTGTGTGTGTGTTTAAAATGGACACGCAGTAGGAAACCCTCCAGAGATTCTGCAAGGGTTTGAGTGAGTGTGAGTGAGTGTAAAAAGTACATGAAACAGAAACCATCCAGAGATTCTTCAAGGGTGCGTGTATGTGTGGAAGACACGAAGTTAGAATCCCTTTATAGATTCAACAAGGATATGAGTGTGGGTGTTTGTGTGTGTGTGTTTTTGTGAGTGTGTAAAAAGGAATTGAAGTCAGAAGCCCTCCAGAGATTCTTCAAGGGTAAGAGTGTGAGTGTGTGTGGGTGTCTGTAAAAAGGACACGAAGTCAGAAGACCTCCAGAGAATCATCAAGGGTGCGTGTATGTTTGTTTGTGTGTAAAGAGACCCGAAGTCAGAAGCCCTCTAGAGATTCTGCAAGGGAGTGTGTGTGTTGGGTGTATAAAAAAAGACAACAAGTAAGAAGCACTCCAGAGATTCTGCAAGCGTATGTGTGTGAGTGTGTGTGTGTGTGTGTGTGTGTAAAGAGGACATGAAGTCAGAAGACCTCAAGAGATTCTCCAAGGGTTATTGTGTGTGTGTGTGTGTATAACAACATGAAATCAGACTCCCTCAAGAGATTCTGCAAGGATGCGAGTATGTGTGTGTGTGTGTGTAAAATGGACATGAAGTCAGAGCCTTCTAGAGATTCTACAAGAGTGTGTATGTGTGTGTAAAAGGAACATGAAGTCAGAAGCCCTCTAGAGATTCTTCAAGGGTGTGTGTGTGTTTAAAAAGGACACGTAGTCAGAATTCCTCTAGAGATTCAGCAAGTGTGTGTGTGTGTACAAAGGACACGAAGTCAGAAGCCTTCTAGAGAGTCTTCAAGGGTATGTTTATGTGTGTGTGTTTATGTGTAACAAGGACCCTAAGTCAGAAGGTCTCCAGAGATTCTGCAAGGGTATGAGTTTGAGTGTGTTTGTCTGTGTGTGTAAAAAGGACACGAAATCAGAACCCCTCCTAATTCTGCAAGGGTATGAGTGTGTGTGTGTGTGTGTGTAAAAAAGACACGAATTCAGAAGCCCTCTATAGATTCTCAAGGATATGTGTGTGTGTGCGTGTGTAAAAAGGAAAAAAAAATCAGAATCCCTCTAGAAGTTCAGCAAGGGTGCGTGTGTTTGTGTGTGTGTGTGTGTGTAAAAATGACACGAAGTCAGAAGCCCTCTACCGATTCTGCAAGGGGTTGAGTGTGTGTGTGTGGGTGTAAAAAAGACACAAAGTCAGAAGCCTCCAGAGATACTGCAAGCGAATGAGTTTGAGTTTTTGCGTGTGTTTGTAAAAAAGAACACGAAGTCAGAAGCCCTCCAGAGATTCCACAAGAATATGGGTGTGTGTTTGTGTGTATGTGTTTGTATGTAAAAAGGCCATGATGACAGAAGCCCTCAAGAGATTCTGCAAGGGTGTGTGTATGTGTGTGTGTGTGTGTGTGTGTGTGTGTGTGTGTGTTTAAAAAGGACTCGATGTCAGCAGACCTCCAGAGATTCTGCAAGGGTATGAGTGCTAGTGTGTGTGCGTGTGTGTGTGTGTGTAAAGAAGACACGATGTCAGAAGCCCTCCAGAGATTCTGCAAGGGTATGAGTGTGTGTGTGTGTGTAAAAATGACTCGAATTCAGAAGTACTCCAGAGATTCTGTAGATGTGAGTGTGAGTTTGTGTGTGCGTGTAAAAAGGACACGAAGTCAGAAGCTCTCCAAAGATTCTGCAAGGGTGCGTTTGTGTGTCTGTGTATGTGTGTAAATAGGACACGAAGTCAGAAGCCCTCCAAAGATTCTGCAAGGATGTGCATGTGTGTGCGTGTGTATGTAAAAGCGACACGATTCCCTAGCTCTCCAGAGATTCTACTAGGGTGTGTGTGTGTGAGTGTGTAAAAAGTCACGGAGTCAGAAGCCCTCCAGATATTCTTCAACTGTGTTTGTGTAAAAAGGACACAAAGTCAGAAGCCCCCAGAGATTCTGTAAAGGTATGAGTGCTAGTGTGTGTGTGTGTGTGTGTGTGTGAGTGTGTGTAAAAAGGACATGAACTCAGAAGCTCTTTAGAGATTCGGCAAGCGTATGGATTTGAGTGTGTGTGTCTCTGGGTGTAAAAATGACATGAGATCAGAACCACTCCAGAGATTCTGCAAGGTTGCGTGTATGGGTGTGTGTCTCTGAAAAAGGAAACAAAATCAGAATCCCTCTAGCGCTCCAGCAAGCATGTGTGTGTGTGTGTGTGTGTGTGTGTGTGTGTGTGTTTGTGTGTGTGTATAAAGGACATGAAGTCAGAAGCCCTCCGTAAATTCTGGAAGGGTATGAGTGTGAGTGTGTGTGTGTGTGTGTAAAAAGGACATGAAGTCAGAAGCATACCAGAGATTCTGCAAGGGTTTGAGGGTGAGTGGAGGTGTAAAAAAGACATGAAGACGGAAGCCCTCCAGAGATTCTGCAAGGATGTGTGTAATGTGTGTGTGTGTGTGTGTGTGTGTATGCGTGTAAAAAGGACACGATGTCAGAAGCCCTCCAGATATTCTCCTAGTGTATGAGTGCAAGTGTGTGTGTGTGTGCATGGGGAAAAAGACACGAAGTCCGAAACCCTTGCAGAGATTCTGCAAGGGTGTGTGTGTGTAAAAAGGACACTAACTCAGAAACCCTCCAGAGATTCTGCAGGAATAGAAGTGTGAGTGTGTATGTGTGTAAAATGACACGCAGTAGGTAACCCTCCAGAGATTCTGCAAGGGTTTGAGTGAGTGTGAGTGAGTGTAAAAAGTACATGAAATCAGAAACCATCCAGAGATTCTGCAAGGGCGCGTGTATGTGTAAAAGACACGAAGTCAGAATCCCATAATTGACTTAACAAGGGTATGAGTGTGGGTGTTTGTGTGTGTGTTTAAAAAGGAATAGAAGTCAGAAGCCCTCCAGAGATTCTACAAGGGTAAGAGTGTGAGTGTGTGTGGGTGTCTGTAAAAAGGACACGAAGTCAGAAGACCTCCAGAGAATCATCAAGGGTGCGTGTATGTTTGTTTGTGTGTAAAAAGACCCAAAGTCAGAAGCCCTTTAGAGATTCTGCAAGGGAGTGTGTGTGTTGGGTGTATAAAAAAGACAACAAATAAGAAGCACTCCAGAGATTCTGCAAGCGTATGGGTGTGAGTGCGTGTGTGTGTGTGTGTGTGTGTGTAAAGAGGACATGAAGTCAGAAGACCTCAAGAGATTCTGCAAGGATGATTGTGTGTGTGTATAAAAACATGAAATCAGACTCCATCAAGAGATTCTGCAAGGATGCGAGTATGTGTGTGTGTGTGTGTGTGTAAAATGGACACGAAGTCAGAGCCTTCTAGAGATTCTACAAGAGTGTTTATGTGTGTGTAAAAGGAACATGAAGTCAGAAGCCCTCTAGAGATTCTTCAAGGGTGTGTGTGTGTTTAAAAAGGACCCGTAGTCAGAATTCCTCTAGAGATTCAGCAAGTGTGTGTGTGTACAAAGGACACGAAGTCAGAAGCCTTCTAGAGAGTCTTCAAGGGTGCGTGTATGTGTGTGTGTTTGTGTGTAACAAGGACCCTAAATCAGAAGGCCTCTAGAGATTCTGCAAGGGTGTGTGTATGTGTGTGTGTGCGTGTGTAAAAAGGAAACAAAATCAGAATATCTCTAGCAGTTCAGCAAGGGTGTGTGTGTGTGTGTGTGTGTGTAAAAATGACACGAATTCAGAAGCCCTCTACCGATTCTGCAAGGCGTTGAGTGTGTGTGTGGGTGTAAAAAACACACAAAGTCAGAAGCCTCCAGAGATACTGCAAGCGAATGAGTGTGAGTGTTTGCGTGTGTTTGTAAAAAGAACACGAAGTCAGAAGCCCTCCAGGGATTCCACAAGAATGTGGGTGTGTGTTTGTGTGTATGTGTGTATATGTAAAAAGGACATGATGACAGAAGCCCTCCAGAGATTCTGCAAGGTTGTGTGCATGTGTGTGTGTGTGTGTGTGTCTGTGTTTAAAAAGGACTCGATGTCAGCAGACCTCCTGAGATTCTGCAAGGGTATGAGTGCTAGTGTGTGTGTCTGGGGGGGGGTTGTGTGTGTAAAGGAAAAACAATGTCAGAAGCCCTCCAGAGATTCTGCAAGGGTATGAGTGTGTGTGAGTGTGTGTATGTGTAAAAAGGACACGAAGTCAGAAGTACTCCAGAGTTTCTGTAGATGTGAGTGCGAGTTTGTGTGTGCGTGTAAAAAGGACACGAAGTCAGAAGCTCTCCAAAGATTCTGCAAGGGTGCGTTTGTGTGTCTGTGTGTGTGTGTAAATAGGACACGAAGTCAGAAGCCCTCCAAAGATTCTGCAAGGATGTGCATGTGTGTGCGTGTGTATGTAAAAACGACACGATTCCCTAGCTCTCCAGAAATTCTACTAGGGTGTGTGTGTGAGTGTGTAAATAGACACGGAGTCAGAAGCCCTCCAGATATTCTTCAACTGTGTGTGTGTGTAAAAATGACACAAAGTCAGAAGCCCCCAAAGATTCTGTAAATGTATGAATGCTAGTGTGTGTGTGTGTTGTGAGTGTGTGTAAAAAGGACATGAAGTCAGAAGCTCTTTAGAGATTCGGCAAGCGTATGGATTTGAGTGTGTGTGTCTCTGGGTTTAAAAATGACATGAGATCAGAACCACTCCAGAGATTCTGCAAGGTTGTGTGTATGTGTGTGTGTGTCTGAAAAAAGGAAACAAAATCAGAATCCGTATAGCGATTCAGCAACCATGTGTGTGTGTGTGTGTGTGTGTGTGTGTGTGTGTGTGTGTGTGTAAAAAGGACATGAAGTCAGAAGCCCTCCGTAAATTCTGGAAGGGTATGAGTGTGAGTGTGTGTGTGTGTGTGTGTGTGTTTGTAAAAAGGACATGAAGTCAGTAGCCCTCCAGAGATTCTGCATGGCTTTGAGGGTGAGTGGGGGTGTAAAAAAGACATGAAGACAGATGCCCTCCAGAGATTCTGCAAGGATGTTTGTAATGTGCGTGTGTGTATATGCGTGTAAAAAGGACACATATCAGAAGCCCTCCAGATATTCTGCTAGTGTATGAGTGCGAGTGTGTGTGTGTGTGCATGGGGAAAAAGACACGAAGTCCGAAACCCTTGCAGAGATTCTGCAAGGGTGTGTGTGTGTAAAAAGGACACGAACTCAGAAGCCATCCAGAGATTCTGCAGGGATAGGAGTGTGAGTGTGTGTG
Source organism: Tenrec ecaudatus (assembly GCF_050624435.1). Taxonomy (NCBI): domain Eukaryota; kingdom Metazoa; phylum Chordata; class Mammalia; order Afrosoricida; family Tenrecidae; genus Tenrec; species Tenrec ecaudatus. The sequence continues at coordinate 102,218,289 of NC_134543.1, read as the reverse complement.
TGTGTGTGTGTTTAAAAAGGACACGCAGTAGGAAACCCTCCAGAGATTCTGCAAGGGTTTGAGTGAGTGTGAGTGAGTGTAAAAAGTACATGAAACAGAAACCATCCAGAGATTCTTCAAGGGCGCGTGTATGTGTGGAAGACACGAAGTTAGAATCCCTTTATAGACTCAACAAGGGTATGAGTGTGGGTGTTTGTTTGTGTGTGTGTGTGTGTGTGTGTGTAAAAAGGAATTGAAGTCAAAAGCCCTCCAGAGATTCTTCAAGGTTAAGAGTGTGAGTGTGTGTGGGTGTCTGTAAAAAGGACACGAAGTCAGAAGACCTCCAGAGAATCATCAAGGGTGCGTGTATGTTTGTTTGTGTATAAAGAGACCCGAAGTCAGAAGCCCTCTAGAGATTCTGCAAGGGACAGTGTGTGTTGGGTGTATAAAAAAAGACAACAAGTAAGAAGCACTCCAGAGATTCTGCAAGCATATGGGTGTTAGTGTGTGTGTGTGTGTGTGTGTGTAAAGAGGACATGAAGTCAGAAGACCTCAAGAGATTCTCCAAGGGTTATTGTGTGTGTGTGTGTGTGTGTATAAAAACATGAAATCAGACTCCCTCAAGAGATTCTGCAAGGATGCGAGTATGTGTGTGTGTGTGTGTAAAATGGACATGAAGTCAGAGCCTTTTAGAGATTCTACAAGAGTGTGTATGTGTGTGTAAAAGGAACATGAAGTCAGAAGCCCTCTAGTTATTCTTCAAGGGTGTGTGTGTGTTTAAAAAGGACACGTAGTCAGAATTCCTCTAGAGATTCAGCAAGTGTGTGTGTGTGTACAAAGGACACGAAGTCAGAAGCCTTCTAGAGAGTCTTCAAGGGTATGTTTATGTGTGTGTGTTTATGTGTAACAAGGACCCTAAGTCAGAAGGTCTCCAGAGATTCTGCAAGGGTATGAGTTTGAGTGTGTTTGTCTGTGTGTGTAAAAAGGACACGAAATCAGAACCCCTCCTAATTCTGCAAGGGTATGAGTGTGTGTGTGTGTGTAAAAAAGACACGAATTCAGAAGCCCTCTATAGATTCTGCAAGGATGTGTGTGTGTGCGGGTGTAAAAAGGAAAAAAAATCAGAATCCCTCTAGAAGTTCAGCAAGGGTGCGTGTGTGTGTGTGTGTGTGTGTAAAAATGACACGAAGTCAGAAGCCCTCTACCGATTCTGCAAGGGGTTGAGTGTGTGTGTGTGGGTGTAAAAAAGGCACAAAGTCAGAAGCCTCCAGAGATACTTCAAGCGAATGAGTGTGAGTTTTTGCGTGTGTTTGTAAAAAAGAACACGAAGTCAGAA